>NC_135318.1:64005694-64610069 GCF_048772815.1 Callospermophilus lateralis
CTCATTGTACTCTTCAAAGGTACCTACTTCCTCTGACAGGTTTCCACCTTCTAAATTTCCTGCCAGCTCCCGATAGAACAGATGGGAACCAAGTTTTCAACACATGAGCTTTCAGGTGACACTTAAACTCCAAACCATAAGTATAGACATAGATTAGATAAGTAGATAATCTTGAAGAGCATTACTGAATTCTTTTCCTTTTGAACCATGTTTTTTTATGTCTAACTTATATTATTATCCCTTCCTTTCTGGGATGCCCTCAGATGAGTGACTTAAAAGCATTTCTTAGTTCTTGCCCCCTAAATCTCCCAATATTCAAAAGTATGTCTGAGAGTCTCAGACATTCTACTTTTCCAAAGCCGCCAGATGGTTCTAACGTATAGCCAAAGTTGAGATATACCGGTCTGAGGCAGATGATGATTTAAAACAGAAATTCACCTCGCATAAATTGTAACTGCCAAGCTTCTATAGATCCCTGAGTAGCGTAGGGAGCAGTTAATAAGAGGGACAACCATCAGGAATGGGACAGTTTTTATGTCCTATAGCAAGGGAAGAAGGAATTTTAATGTTGGGAGTTCTAAATAGTATAGTGCCCTTTCTGTGAACAGGATGGTCTTTTCCTTCTAAGTAGGAGAATGTTTCCTTTCCTTTGTGAGCTGATTGTATTTATTCTGAGAATTGTTTGTCCTTAGGTTCTGATCTAATAGTTAAGGACTTGATGCTTGCTTAAAAATCATTCCTGTGTCCCATTTAAATCTGCAGGAAAAATTCAAAGTTTTTCTTATCTGCACTCACCTGGGTTTCATGTATTTCCTTTTTTTAAAAAAAAATATTTATTTATTTTTTTGGTTTAGGTGGACACAATATCTTTATTTTATTTTATTTTATGTGGTGCTGAGAATCGAACCCAGTGCCTCAGACATGCTAGGTGAGCACACTACCATGAGCCACATCCCCAGCCCTCATGTATTTCTTTTCATTTCCCCTTACTCTTCTTGAGAGGCTGGGGCCACTCTCTAACTCACATGGAATCAAACGACTCGAAACCACATCCAAAATGATGCCACTTCCATGCTACACATTGAAAACTCTGAGTATATTTATTTGCTCCGACTGATTTTCATTTCCAACAAGAGTGAATGGATGTGTTCATTTCATTTTCCCACAGCCATAATAATTTTGAACACTGTAATTATTTTAGACTTCGTCCATGAGACGTCATGCTGTGATTGGGCTTATTTCATTTGCACTCATTAACTTACTGAAGCTGAAAATTCGTTGGCCAAAGAATCTTTAGTGAAATCCCCCTTTTATTCTTTGTATTCCTCCCTCTTTTTAAAGATGGTTTCTCTTTTTAAAAACTTCAGGAAGAAATTAACATAAAATCTGACAACACTTTTTAATAGGTCTTTAAAACATAGTTTTCTGTTTGCCATTGTTTTTGTAACTTCTTTATATTTATAGTAGTTTTGGGGGTATATTGTTTTATACACTCACACCAAATAATATGTTATTTTATTGTACCTGTGTTTGAGTCAGCTCCTTACTATGCTAAAATTATGCAAATGTTCACATGTAGTGTGTGTGTGTGTGCGTGTGTGTGTGAGAGAGAGAGAGAGAGATAGAGAGAGAGATATAGAGATAGAGATAGAGAGAGAGAGAGAGAGAAACAGAGAGATTCTATGGTTACTTTTGACCTTAGAAAAATTTATGGCAGCCAGGAGTGGTGGAGCATGCCCATAATTCTAATGGCTTAGGAGGCTGAGGCAGGAGGATTTCGAGTTCAAAGCCAGCCTCATAAATTTAGCAAGGCCCTAATTAACTCAGGGAGACCCTGTCTCTACATAAAACATAAAAGAGGGCTAGGCTTGTGGCTTAGTGGTAAAGCTCCCCTGGGTTTAATCCCTGGTACCAAAAGAAAAAAAAAAGAAAGAAAAATTTATGCCAACTTAGAATTAAATTTACTAAAAAATTTACTAAATAGTACAAAAACAACAACAAGAAGCAATCAGTGAAAAATATTTATAATGTGTGAAAAAGGAAAAGCTTGAAAACACATGAAAATATATTCCATTTCCAAAAGAGAAATGCAGTGATATCTCAAAAGAAAATACTGTTGCTAGAATATAAATAAGCAATCAGAAAAAAATAACAATTTTTATTCATCTATTTAATCATTTATTTAATAAATATATATTGAATGTTCCCTACATGTGTGCACTATGTTAGATCTTGAAAGGAATAGTGATGTACACTGAGGGTCCCTGATCTCACGAAGTTTACTAAAATTCATCAATCATGGATATAAATATTTAACATACTTGAATTTTATCATACCAAAATTAACTATTTGTCTTTAAAAAAATAAATTTGAAAAAAAAGGAGTAAGGCCTAATGTGCAGTGGTCATTATTCAGGGGAAATGTTTTGGTTACCTCTTTCTAGCATGCAGTTTGATGACACTGACCCTCCTTGGGGATCAGGATTCTATAAAGGGATCTTTGGTCGGGGTGATGGGACATGGAGGAGGAATACCTAAACATAGTATTTACATAGATAGAAAAAGTAGTTTACAGAGACTGATGCAACATGACTTTATACACACAAACAGGTGCATACACACACACACACACACACACACACACACACACACACACAGAGCATTGCACGTAAGCACCATATATGATTGCCTACCATTGGTGGGATTATGTATTTGTTTTTTCATTGACTATATAGTCTATGTTTTTCAATAAACATTGTGTAATAAGTGATCAAATTTGGAGAATTTATTTTCCTTATTGTTCTGAGTTAGTTTTCCATACTTTGAAAACATAATTATATATGTATCAATTCAGATAATCAAGGTCACTACTTATTAGCAATCTCAAACTATCTAGCCAGTGAATTTATTCCATATAAAAACCTTGATATTTTTTCTCTGTTACTCCATTTTTTATGGAAGAGTGATGATGACAGAACTAAAATTAGTGAGTCATTCAATAGTGTAATTTTAAATTATTAAACTAATGCATTAGTTACAATGATTCTAAGTGATGTAGGTCTTCCAATGTCAAAAAAGAAAATCATATTGGATTCCTGTGGCATAATATTCAGAAATCTCTCAAATTATTTAATGATTTGTCTAACCTTGAATTCCAAAATGAGAGACATTATCCATGTAAGACTACGTTTTTTGAATCTGGACCTTACAAAATTAAAGGATAATATATGTCCAGCAATAGACAAAGGTGAGAGTGAATTCATTTATTATATTAAAACAGATAGATTAATTTGATTCTGTCATAATCTGCTCCCTGAAGTTGTGAACTGTGTGATGATTTAAAATTACAGTTGTTATCTAATATCCCATAGCTCAGTTTGTCCACGCTGAATGAGAAATGAATGATATCTGTGATACAGTGAAAAGGAATAATGAAAGCCAGGAAGAAATTACATGATAATTTGCTATCTGCTTTATTTTGTTTGTTTTTATTTTATTTTAATAGAAACTTATTATCTTCTCTTCGTGATTCATCATCTTGGACATACTTTTGTGGCTGGACCTGAACAGGGTTGCACTGTTGTAATGATGTTCTTGTCTTTAAGGACAGTTGTTAAACTTGATGTTATTTTGAGTATGTGTTATAAGTAGAGCTGAAAATTCATCTTTATTAGACTTTATTATCGGTCCACAGTGATATATGAAAAATCTACCTTTGGAGTTTTGTGGAAGATTCATTGGTTTACCAAAAAGACTACTTCTTATCTCCCTTGTTCATCTCCCATCATACTGTATTAAAGAGTGAGATGGACTTTCTCATTCCCTTTGCATCAGGGGTGAAAATATAACTTGGTCCTAGACCAAGGACATTTTCTTTGATTTTCTAGTAAATTTTTTTCTTCCCAGTGATAGGCACTCTCTACCCTAAGAAATAGGATGATGTGTTGGTCTGCTGCAAAATATTTGAAAAATCATGTGGAAAGACACACATGAGGAATAAAATGAGAGCCTGGTCCTTTGAGAGCTTTGCAGAACCACTGAGCCATCAAATACACTGCCTACTCCAGGCATTTTCATGTGATTCCTAGTTGTTGAAGCTACAATTCATCTGTTTTCATTACTTATATCTAAACACTGCCCTAATTGATAACCTTCCTTAATATTCATTTATTCAATAATTATTTGAGCAGCCACTGGAAGTGAAGCAATTTGCTTGCCTCTGTGTTTGTGATGATTATTAACAGAACTTATTTCTCATTTTAGGTGAATATGTGTTAATATGAAAATCGTCACTGTGGAAATTAGAATGAGGACCCATTACAGACAGACAGATCATAAATTGAAACTGTGCAAGCTTATAATGTCCAGTTAGACAGAGAGGTGGAGATGGATTATTCCAGACAGAAGACAATTCATGCTCAGGTTTGAAGGTCCTGAACAGGAAAGAAGTAATGTATTTTCAGAAGTGGAAAAAAAAGTACCATGGTTCTTAGCTTGAATGATGAAACCACATTTATTAAGCAACAGGAAACAATACAAATTAACTTAAATTTGCAACATAAACGACATGGAGAGTTAGAAGAGAATTTGGGTTCTAAGTGGTATTCTAGATGGAGATGAATATATTTATCTATTTAATGAGAGTCTCTTAATAGGACAGCAAAGAAGGAAGAAGCAAGACACATTTATAAAAGCAGTGGTAACAGGATAATGTGAGCAGACAACAAAATATTATAGATGTTATCGTACCATACACCTAACTCTGAATATGAAGTTGTTTATTAACTATTTAACTTTATAAGTTTCTTCATCATTGGAAGAAATATTGGAGGCTTGGAGAGGTGAGTTTTTCCCTGCCAGCTGATATAATCTTGAATGTAACATAGCACAGAAGAGTGCACTAATCTTAAGTACACACATGGCTCAATTTTTTTTTTTTTTTTTTTACTAAAGCAAATATAATGATGTAAGCATAGCCCAGGTTGAAAAAATTGAATAGTAGTTACATCTTCCAGACTTCGTTGATTTTCAACTTGGAGAAAGTCATACTTCTTTCTTTTTATTTCTTTTCTTCTTCTTCTTCTTCTTCTTTTTTTTTTTTTTTTGTATTGGAATGTTACATCTTCCATCTTCCCCATAATGGTGTTTTGTGTAGCAACTGTTCATTCATTTTCCCTGATGCATTATGTTCTAGAGATAAAATATACTGTAATTTATTTATCCATCCCATTTTTTTAAAAAAATATTTTTTTTAGTTGTTGATAGACCTTTATTTTATTTATTTATACGCAGTGCTGAGAGTCAAACCCAGTGCCTCACACATGCCAGGCAAGTGCACTACCACTACCACACAGCCCCCAAGCTATCCATCCTACTTTTGATAAACGTTTTAATTGCTTCTAGTAATGGATCACAGTAGTTTTCAGTAATTACCTAACTTAAACAAGGATACTCTTAATACCACATAAATATGTTTTGTGCATGGAAGTAAGCATACATGTTGGGTCATTATCTTATGATCTCTGAGTTGCAGTGACTGAATACCTTCAACTTAGTATGAACTACCAAACAGTTTTCTGAAGTGCTGTTATCATTTTACCCTCCCATCAGGATGATTTGAGACTTTAGTTAACCCATATCTTTCTCGACTTAGGGTTGTGAATTGTCAATCTTTTTAATTTTAGTCTTCCTAGATGGCCTTGAAGTAGACTCAATATGTTTTTAATTTGCATTTCCTTGACGATTAGTAAAGTTTAGCACCTCATTTGGCTGTTGTCCATTTGGATATACATTTGGATATATAGTATCCATTGTGATACTCCTGTTACAATATTTTGCCTATTTTCTTATGGAGTTGTAATTTTCATATAATTCTGAAGCTTTTTATTTTTCATATTCTGGGTACTAGTCAATTTGGGGTTTATATATTATTAATGCTTTCTTCCATCCTCTGGGATATATTTTTATTCCTCTTAATTGTGTCATCATTTCTAACTTTATAGGAGTATAATTTATAATAATTTTCTTTAAGGTTAGTACACAATTCAGTATTACTTAATAATGTTTATGTCAGATGTAGAAAGATATTCTCCTATTTTATCTTCAGTAAGTTTTATTTGTACTCTTCATATTAAATTTATAATCTACTTGGAATTCATTTTAGGGTATACTGAAGGTAAAAATTCCTTTGCTTTTTTTTTTTTTTGATGTGATAGTCCATATCATGCAGATTCATTTATTGAAAGTACAGTCCATTACTCAACATTATTATTATCATGTCACCTTTGTCATAGCTTGTCCCTTCGGGAATGAGTTTATTTTCACATATTTTTTTCATTGTTCTCTGTGGTTGTCCTTGTATTTGAGCCACATAGACTTATGTACATTTTTAAGCGTTTGTATGTGCTATTCTAAATTCTTCAATTGTGTTTAATTACTTGGATATTTTTGAAATTTTGGTTTCCATTTAACTATTATTTTATACAATAGTGAAGAATAACCAAATTGATCATATATCAATGTTAAGTGGGAATTAATATTATAATGAATATAAATCACTTTGGAAATAACTGACATCTTTGCAATATTGAGTTTTCCAACTCATAAAATATTATATCCATTTGTATATTAGACAAACTTTAATTACTCTGAATAAAGTTTTGTAAATTTCTTATAGTGGTTTTCAATATTATTTGTTAGATTTAGCAATAGATATTAGATGTTTTGATGTTGCTATAAATTGTACTGAGGTTTAAAATTTTATAATCCAATTAATTACTAAAGTCTTATTGAATGTATTGTCAAATACTTATATTTTGATTTCTCATTATTTTATATGCAAATAATCATCATATCTGAAAATAATGATAGCTTTTTCTAGCTTCTTTACCAATCCTGATAACTTTAATTTCTTTTCTCGTATTTTTGTATTAGTTACAATTTTTAGTATAGTAATATCGGAGTAGTCACTTCCATCATCCTTGTCTATCTTCTGATTTCTAAAATTAAAGTTATTTAATATTATTTGTTGTAATATTAATTATATATAATTTTTATCATTTTGAGAACCTCCTATTCTAATCTTACTTTGTTAAGAGCTTTATGTTGGATGAATAAGGTTATATTAATTTTACTTCATTTAGTGTTTAATTGTATTAGATTTATGTATTTAGTAGATAGTCATGATTTTTTCCTTTGTTCTGTGAATATACTGAAGTAAATTCATTGCTTTTTGAAATGCAAAGTTTTGGAATCAGAAATAATTCTTTCTTAAATTTATATTTATTTTTACCCATGCTTTTTACAAGTGTTTCTAGAAAATCATATGATTTTTGTTTTATTCTGTGAATACTGATAACTATTGAAATGCTAGAAATTTTTAGAACCAAATTTTGAATTTTGATTTGACTTTTATTGGATTTTTGAAACTATAGTTCACAGAGAAATTACCCTTAATTTTTCTGTTTTGCTATATCATTTTCAAGATTGGTATCTATTATATGTTGAATTCATCAAAAAGTTTGGAAAGTATTTACTCTTTTTTTGTTCTCTGAAAAAATTGAAATTAATTTGGTGTTGTATTTTCATGAATGTTGAAATTCAGTGAAGTTATAAATCTCCTGTTTGAAATTTTTTTCTAAATATGGATTCCTTTACTTAAATAGGAACAGGTTTTCACAGTTATAATATTTTTTCTTGTGTAATCCTGGTAAATTACACCTGTTTTATTTAATTTTTAGAGTTACTGCCATAATATATAAATTGTTATTTTTGCTTTTTAACATTTGTAAAATCTTTAGTATCTTTTTTTTTTTAATCCCAGTTTTTTTTTGTGTGTGTGTGTGGCTTTTTTCTTTATTTTCTTCATAGTGCTTTCCAGGAATTTATCAATAATATCAGATTTTTCAAATTACTCTTATTTTTCTGATTGATCTTCATATACATGTGTGTTTGTGTGTGTATGCAGATATACACACAAACACACATAATAAACAAATGACAGAAATGTCAGTGTGAATAGGAAGTAAGCAAAATATGGTATGATTCCGAGTATGTGATGGATTGGTTTAGTCTTGATGTTTGTAATACTATCCTTTTCAGGGCCAGAAGGTTGGTGACTTAGGATGATAGCATCTTATCTATGGATGCACTCGTCTTTCTTGGCTTTGTGAAAATGTTTTCATTTCCATGCGTTTGCAATTGTCACTTAGTGTTTTTCAATTTAAGAATCAAAAAGAGCATGGAAAAAATCAGTCATACACAAAAAAGTAAATATAACCTTGGCAATATGAATAAGCAAACCCACTTGAGAGATTTCAAGAGACAGGTCAGGTGAAGAGAGAAATGGGAGTATAGTGTTGCAATTTTCTTCATTGTGGAAAAAAATGTCTGACGTGTTTGGGTCAAGAAATAGAATAAAATTTTATCCTTTTTCTGTATCTCTATATGTCTATCTATATATATCTACACCTATCTATGTCTGTCAATCTATATAGAATTTGGGAAGAATACAAAGGGAAGAAGGACTTATATAGAACAGATTTCCCATCATTCATAGTATTGTATCAATAGAGATAATTCTTTTATAAGAAACCCTCATATAGCTGGGCGTGGTGGCACTGGCCTATAATCCCATCAGCTTGGAAGACTGAGATAGGAGGATTGCAAGTTCAAAGCCAGCCTCAGAATGGCAAGGGGGTGCTTAACAACTCAGTGAGACATGGTCTCTAAATAAAATGCAAAATAGGGCTGAGGTTGTGGCTCAGTGGTCTGAGTGCCCCTGAATTCAATCCCCAGTACCACCCCCCGCCCAGAAACAATAAACCATTATATATATGAATAAAGAGCGTGCAGGTAAAAGTAACCCTTAAAACATCTAAAAGAAAACAATCCA
Organism: Callospermophilus lateralis; assembly: GCF_048772815.1. Taxonomy (NCBI): domain Eukaryota; kingdom Metazoa; phylum Chordata; class Mammalia; order Rodentia; family Sciuridae; genus Callospermophilus; species Callospermophilus lateralis. Next base: position 64,014,588 of record NC_135318.1, read on the forward strand.
AAATGATAACTCTAAAGCATGTAAGTGGAGTTTATTTGGAACAAGGAGTATAATTTTATAATTTAGAGCACCAATAAAATATAAAATTGTATTAGCACTTGAATACAATTCATTCCAATGTTTTAAAAGTATAATTTAAAAGCAGTCATGAAATGGGAAAAATTAGAAGAGAAATATGCATGAACAAAGTTAGGTTGAAAAGACTATTATCATTTTGCAATAATTGCTTTGGACAACAGAAAACAACACTCATGCTCAAGGTGATATTTTCAGTGAAAGAGCTATTTGAAACACATTCATTCTCCTCTCATTAATTCTGCCTCCCAATTAACTTATAATTTTGTGTTCTAGAAAAGCTAGCAAAGTCAATTTTTTTCCCTTTCCTTTTTAGTATCAGTAGACACTAACCTACAAAAGAGAGAAACTGCATGTTAGTTCATTTAAGTTTCTTGGCACAGCAAGCAAACTAGCCAAAAAATGAGAGAAAAATAAATAAACAACTTTCATTGCTGGGAGCCACAGCCAATTAATATGATGCATGGCATTTTTGATTGAAAGGTGATGCCAGCTAGCCATTGAGATGATATGATTATGTTAAAAATTACATTCATATGGATACCGGACTCCTGCTGCGGGACTCCTGGAGAGTTCCCATTGGTTGGGAAAGTGCAGTAGGAGGGAATTCCGGGGAGGCGCTTGCGCTAGAGTTCCGGGAAGGAACCAGCAGAACGCCGCGTGGGTGGATCGGGAAGCTTCCCGGGCACGGGCGTGCTATTGGCGGTTTTTTCAAATAAAGTTTGTTCCTGTTTGAGTGGCTCGTGATCTTGTGCCCAGCCAGACAGCGGCAGCTCATTGCTTACAAAATTTTGCCACTGTGGGCGTTCCAAAACAGTTAAAAACAGATAACGGTCCCGGTTATGCTTCTACCTCTTTTAAACAATTCTGCTCATCATTTGGCATTACTCACATAACAGGAATTCCATACAATCCACAGGGACAAGGCATAGTTGAAAGAGCTCATCAAACTATTAAAATGTACTTATTAAAACAAAAGGAGGGAATTGGAAAGGGGTATATATCCCCCAAAGATAAACTTAAAATAACCCTCTTTACTCTAAACTTTTTAAATTTGGATTCATCAGGACTTAGTGCTGCGGAAAGGCATATGTATCCAAAAAATGTGCATAAGCCTAAAGTTCTTTGGAAAGATATTCTAACAGGACAATGGAAAGGTCCTGATCCAGTGATTGTCTGGAGTCGGGGCTCTGTCTGTGTGTTTCCACAGGGAGAACAGCAACCGATTTGGATTCCAGAAAGACTAACTAAAACGATTTCTACAGATCAAAAAGAAGATGATTTGACTCAAATCCATAACAGCTGATATCCAGAACTCCAGCTTGGCCATTCTTACATCTGCGACTGATTAACCAGGATGCTTTTTTCAATATCTATTTTATTATTGCATTTTTCCATATCATAAGGTTCTATTTTATTTTTGAGCTCATACAGACCTAGGTTGATGTTTTTCTGATCAGTTTTATTTTTTGACTGTGGAGTTTTTAACATTGCAATGGAGATTTCACCTAGGTGAAACTACAAGGCCTTTACTATTGTCTTATGTGTTGTATGTTATATGTGCACACTTCTGTTTTGTGTTATGTGTCTATATGTGCGTATGTCCATAGATCATATATGAGGAGTGCTCATAAAAAAAAATGGATCCAAGTACTTTTTATTATTCACGTAATTTTAATGGTTTAATTTAAATTGGGTAAACAGCTGTTAAAAATTATTTTAATATGTGTACAAATAAGCAGGTTAACAAATCTGTTTGTTTATTTTCATCTTTCCTTTTCATTATATTTAATAATTCTGTTCAAGATAATGTAAATTGTTCTAAAAAAAAAAAAAATGTTTTCTTAGTACCTGTTAAAATGTTACATTTTTTTTCTTTCTCTCTTTAACATCATTGTCAGAATTCCTATTTTTCATCCCAGTGCCGGTGAAGACAAAGATGAAACCAAACTACAACTTCTTCGATAATTATCACAACAAACTGTATAAACTGATACATCAATGATCTTGGGAGGAAATGGACATATTGATAGATTCCTCCACTTTGAACTGCTTACAAAACTTGCCTGGACTATGTATCACTTGTATGCACTGTGATCTATCTGTTGATACAACAAATTATGGTAATGCTGGCGTATCTTTGCTGATGTGTCACCAGTGATGCAATTTTCCCTAGGAGTCGTCAATTGATGTGGTGTTGTGGCATTTCTGTATCCTCCTCCCTTCTACTAGTGATGGTCTAATTTTGGGGGCCAACAGAGGTGAGGCAAAGAACCTCACCCCCCCACTGGCACCAAGGCCAAATCTGGGGGCCAACAGAGGTGAGGCAAAGAACCTCACCCCCCCACTGGTGCATAGGCCTATCCACAAGTATGGCTATTTGCTGGACCGGTAGTCAGTGACGGGTATGATCCAATTGCAATGGTATCAACCTAAGACAGGAGGCTGACGCCTAAATGTCAGTTTTCCAATGACGGGTAAGAACCATATGTTGAATTGGACAAACCTAACAGGCACGGTCCCTAGCCACATTACTTGTTTCTTAATTAAACAGAAGGGGGGAGATGCTGGGAGCCACAGCCAATTAATATGATGCATGGCATTTTTGATTGAAAGGTGATGCCAGCTAGCCATTGAGATGATATGATTATGTTAAAAATTACATTCATATGGATACCGGACTCCTGCTGCGGGACTCCTGGAGAGTTCCCATTGGTTGGGAAAGTGCAGTAGGAGGGAATTCCGGGGAGGCGCTTGCGCTAGAGTTCCGGGAAGGAACCAGCAGAACGCCGCGTGGGTGGATCGGGAAGCTTCCCGGGCACGGGCGTGCTATTGGCGGTTTTTTCAAATAAAGTTTGTTCCTGTTTGAGTGGCTCGTGATCTTGTGCCCAGCCAGACAGCGGCATTTCATATGGAATAATAAAACAGAATTTGGTTTAATGGTTAAAGGAGAAAAACATTCTTTGCTGAAATCCATTAGAGTTGTATTCTGTTTTTAATAAAGTAATTCATTTTAAATGTCAATCTATGTTAAGTTATTTTGGTATATAAAATATATTATGGAATTGTGTAGTTAAGGAAGCTGAATATATGTCTCATTGCAAAATTTTCCTGTGATACCCATAGAAAAAATATCATGTGCTGCTTGAGAAATGTAAAATGAAATGGCATCACATTCAATTATCTGTTGTCAATTCCGATTTTTATTTTATTCTTGTCTGGATCCCTTCAACCTGATTTTGTTATGGTATTTTCAAAAAACAGTTAACATTTTTAGTCACACAACTTTATTTTCCATTTTAAATACATTTTGTAGAGTCTTCTGCATTTGCAATGAACAAATGATTTTTCATTTCTTTTCATTAACCCCTAGAACTGCTATTGAGGCCCTTCATATTTCCCTATGATCAAATAAGCTGTTGTATTGGAATAAAAAGCAGAGTTTTACTGTCATGCACAAGAATGTATTTAGCCTACCCTTCCTTTCCCTCCTTGCATCTCTGCATTCAACTCTCTTCTCTCTGTCCCCTAGTGACTGTAGTTTAGCTTCTTTCTTGTCTATCCTGAAGCACTAAGCAAAATGCTTTGCATCGCCATTCCCTGTGCTTCTGCATTCTGCTCCAGGTTCTCATTTGACTCACTCCCATTTCCTTCGATCATGAGAGGAGGCTTCTCCTGATCATGTTTAGCCACCAATCCTACCCCACATACTGCTGTGAGCTCAGCTGCTCTGTCTTCCTTAACCTGCTTTAACTTTTCCTATAACACATTTCTGCTGGCATTCCACATTTACTTATTTTAATCACTGCCATTTTCTTCCTATTGATAAGCAGATCCAAGGAGATCAGATGATGCACTTGGTTCACTGATGTTTGAAATGACCAAAACCAAATGAAATCCTTGGTTTCCCCTTTGCCTCTTCTTTTTCTTTTTCATTTTCTTCCCACCCCTTCTTTTCTAATTGATTGAATTACACCTTTAATCCCAAACTAAATGGGAATAGGGCAAGTTTGGTGTTTAGACAAAAATAGCTTTCCGGAGCCAAACCCCACCAGGACATACAATTGACTTTTCTTTGACCCATAAAAACATGACCTTGCATTAGTCTGATAGTTACCTGTTCGTTGGATGCCCCTCGATAGGCAGCAGTTGCATAAAGCTTTTAACCTCTCTTAAATCACTGAAATAATTGTCTTCTGATATCTGTATATATTGCCCTTTAAAAAGTGTCAGGCATATAAGAGGGGCTCAATCAATTTTGCTGAAGGTATATTTGCTTATATACTCCTGATGTCCATAAGTTAGAAGCAGCCTTTTTACTGTTTATATCATTTAATGTCATTAAATTTTTTTCATTTCAGGCATAATTTATTCTTCCATTTATGAACATATAATTTCTTTAACCCAGTATAACTTAGACATTTTTACTATTAGAGCAAATAATGATGCAATGAATTACATACTGCTAAAAATTTTTATATACTTTTGGTTCTCCTTTTACAAAGCCCAGTGTTCACTAGATCATACTTCTTGTATTTGTGTGTAAACTAACATACATGCGTACGTGTGTGTGTGTGTGTGTGTCTGGTGTTGTATGTCATACATACAGTTATGTAGGTAGTTTGCAGAAAAGTGTAGAAATTCTGAATTGTTTAGATTCAGATATTGGAATGAAACAAAGTTCTTCTTCTTCTTCTTCTTCTTCTTATGATTATGATTATGATGATTATTATCATTATTATTATTATTATTATACTGGGTATTGAACCCAGTGGCACAAAACACTGAGAAATGTTCCCAGTCTTTTTATTTTGAGACAGGTTCTTGCTAAGTTGTTCCGGCTATCTTCTAACTTGTGATCTTCCTGCCTCAGTCTTCTTAGTTACTAGGAATACAGGCATGGGTCCCCAAATAAAATGAGGTTTTTTTGACATTACAAAAAAGAAATTCCTATGTGGAATAAATATTAAAATAATGTAGACTATGGGTGTGTGTCCATACTATCTCCTAAAGCATTTGAGGTAATAGACCTTAAGTAGAATGCTGCAAGGTACAGCTTACAACTTGAATTTAGTTACTATGCCATGTTTAGTATTTAAAGTGAGGTAGATATATTACTATTTATGTCCAACAAAGTTAGAGGCAAAGATGAATTAATTTTCCTTCATGACTGCTGTGTAGTTCTGCCAAGTCTTCTGTATTATTAGCCTCCACCAGGGTCTGCCAGTGTAGGGAGAAACTAAGCCACAACTCTTGGTTTGTAGCCTTCTCTCTTTATCATAATGGTTGTATTTTTTTGTTGTTGTTAGAAAAAGAACAGTTTTTAAACTTTTACATTATTTCTAGAGTTAAAATATTTATCTTTAAAAGTAATATTTCTTGCTGGGCATGGTGATGCATGCTTGTAATCCCAGCAACTTGGGAGGCCAAGGCAGGAAGATCACAAGTTCAGGCCAGCCTCAGCATCTAGAGTTGCCCTAAGCAACTTAGTAAAACCTGTGTCAAAATAAAAAATAAAAAAGGGCTGGGGATGTGGCTCAGTGGTTAAGTATTCCTGAGTTCAATCCCCAATACCAAAATAATAATAATAATAATAATTACAATTGTAATTATTATTATTATTATTTTAGTTTTAAGAATAAGTTTTTGGGAGTATAATACTGGGTCAAGAAATAGGATGTGGATACTCATTGACAAATTGATTTCTCAATTACCTGAATCTATTCTACCATATGTATGTTTTATGATGCCCATTTTCTTATTTGATAATCAATATGACTTTTCACTTAAAATACTTTCTAATCATATTATTTTATTATTTTAATTGTAATTAAAATAATTTATAATTTGATCATTATTGAGTTGGAATACTTTTGTACATGCTTACTGAATTTTTTCAAAAAATGTCTATTTAACTTCTATGTTACTGTGCGTGGCTGACTTTGCTTATTACACTTTCTGCCAATCATGGAAATGATGAGTTTTTTAAAAGAGAGTTAATTCATAAGGCAGACAAGTGTATGGAGACAGGAGAACAAGTCTCAAATCCACCTTCCAGAGAAAGAATTTTGAAGTATTTATGGAATTAAGAAGAAACATGGTCTAAGTCTTGGGGACAGGTGATGGAAGGAGTAATCGGTAACCTATATGTGCAAAATCCAACTTCATGGATTTTCATAGGATGCGTGCTCAGAAAGTGGCAACATGAAAATGAACTGCAAGTGGAATGTTGACCGTCTGACATCTAAAAGTCACTTGTGGGAACTTAAACACACCCACATGAAGGGAATGGTGGTGACTTCAGCCGGTTTGAGCTAGACAAAGCTAACTCCAAATTTCTGAATTCCCCCTTTGTAAAATACATATTTCTTTAGAATGTGTTGCAAATATTTTGTAGTGCATTGTCTATTTTTAAATGCTGTTTGCAGATTTTCTTTAATCTATCCAATACTTACATTTTCATCAAGTCAAGTCTATTTACTTTGGGATTCCTTCACTCTGCCATACAATAGGTTTAAACCAATTCCTCTATCTCTTTCTTGTACATTGTACTAGTCTTCTTGGGCTGCCATAACAAAATAACACAGACTGGGGGAATTACTCAAAAGAAATTAATTTTGTCACATTTGTGGAGGCTGGAAATCCAAGAGTAAAGTACAAGCAGAGTTGGGACCTCTCTTCTTAGCTTGCAGAAGCTGCCTTCTTATTGTGTCCTTATGTGACTTTCCTCTGTGCATGCATGGAGAGAAGGATCCCTGTAGATCCCTGGTGTCACTTCCTCTTTAAAGACACCCATTCCATCAGATTAAGGCCAGCCTTATGATTTTCATTTAACTTTAATTAAAGTGAAGGCTGAAAGGTCCTATCAGTGAATATAGTCATGGAGTTGGGGCTTAAACATACGAATTTTGGGAAGATACAATGCAATATATAGCATACATATATTCACCTATACATTTTGGCCTTGTTTTAAATTTGATATTTATTCCATATGAGAATACTTTATTTGTAATGCCTTAGGTCAGAAACTAATTTTATTTTATCTCAACAGCTGTAACTGAATAACCCAGAATTTCTCCATTTTTATAAAGCCCATTTGTGCCACTAACTTTTCTAATACCACTAAATTTTCTTCTCCTTTCATATGCATATCTACTTCTTATTTTTCTTTTACTTAATTGATCTGCTGATTCTTTTAGAACTACTGTCTTAATTATTATTGTAGTATAGCTCTTAAAAGACTTTCTCATTTTTAAAAAATGTAATGAATTTCATCATTCTCATTTCTATATCTAGTTATTCTAGATGAACAGTTGAATTTAATTAGGTTTCCTTAGTCATATTACAATTAAAAATAACCATTGTTTTAGAAAAACAGTACTTTCCTTTTACAAAAATAAAAGAGAGAAAGGGAAATGAGGAGAGAACTATATTTTTCTCTCCCTTTCTTTCTTCATATTATTTATGTATCTATATTTCCAAATTAAATTTTTGTTTATAATTGCTATCTTCTCAAGAAAGAATATTCCAGGAATAGATGGCTTTACTGTTGACTTTTACAAGTGCAAATTTTATTACATGTGTAAACATGGGAGCTGCAACATGATTGAACTTTGCAAAGAGCTAAAGAGAGAGTCTTGGGCTTCTAGTGGGAAGAGAGATGGGGGCAGGCTATGAAAGTCGTGAAAAAGCAGGAACTTAGTGAGTAAGGATTGTCTTATTCTACAGATGAAGTTTCTCTAGAAATAGTCACCTGTGGTATTCTCTGCCTGGGCCAGGTGTCAGACCTCCCCCACAGTACCCACAGAATTCCTTCAAACCTGTATCAATATAGCAACACCAAAAAGAGTAGTGCAGCAGCAAAGTTTGATCTAGTACTTACCATTTGACAAGTAATGTTCTAACGTTTTATGTGTATTAAATCTTATCTTCACAAACACTTGGAAATGTTATTATTCCTATTGTATAGTTCAGAAAATAGAGACACAGAGAAGCTGCATATTATAATTAATAATTAAATGAAAAATAATTAAACCCTAGGTGGTTTGACTAGAGTCCATGTTCTTGGCCATTACACATGTGTATCTCTATCCTTTCTGCCTCCTTGTGGCAAGAATACTGACTCTCCTGTCTGACTGTGATAGTCAGTTTTGTATATTATTCTGGCTAGGCCATAGTCCTTAGTAATTCCACAGTGGTTAAGTATTGCTATGAAGACATTCTGTAGATGTGATTAGCATACACAATAAGTTGATTTTGAAGAAAGGAAATTATCCTTTATAACCTGAATGTGTCTGTTTCAATTAGTTTTCTGTGGCGGGGTGATGGTGTTGGGGGGGCGGGGCAACTACATATCAACTAGAGCTTCATCTCCTGCCTGAGTTCCTAGCCTGTCCTTCCTGGAGACCTCGCCTATAGATTTCAGATATGATTATGCAATCTCAATAAATGCATAAACCAACTCCTACAAGTAAAGAACTCTCTGCTTTATCTCTGTCTCTTTCTCATCTTTCTTTCTCTCCAATTCTGTACTTATGGTGGAACTCTGATACAATCCCTGATTTAGTATCCTCAGAGAATCCAAAGGATGTGGATCAGTGAAAGAACAATGAAGAACTCTTGGAAATTAAACTATGATTGTAAAATAAATATTCAATGGAATGTTCAGAAGATAAACTTGAAGACCCTCTGTGATTATAGAAAAAAGGGCAGAGAAAGAGGAGACACAAAGTAAAAAAACAGTCTAGGAGTCTAACTTTAGACAAATGAGTTAAAATAAGAATTGAATCGAGATAACAGTGAACAGAAATATTATAAAAGAAAATTTAAGAGTTAAGTATATAGTCTTAAGATCAATGGAGCCAATAAGTGTTTACCATAATGAATAAAAATGATAGCTAGAACCATCACCGTGAACAGCAGAGATAAAGAAAATTTTCTAAAGAAAGAAAAAAAAATGAAAGACTGTGGGAAAAGTAAGACAGTTTGCTGCAAGAGACTGGAATGAGATAGGGATTATTGTTTTATTACAAGTGGTACAATATGTACTAGAAGAATTGAAATTAAGCCCTTCAATCCCAAGAGAAAGTTTTTTTTCTGCATTGTATTCCATAGTTGGTCAATCAATTGTAGACATTCTTTCAGGCAATCAAGAAGACATGGAAAAAACTTTGAAGAACTTCATAGGAAGTTTTCCACCCCCATGCTTGAATAAAACAAAGGAGAAAAGAAAGAAAGAAGACGTGATTCAAAATATTCAGCCCAGGTAAGGGAAGCTCTGAGTTTAGTTCTGTTAGGTGAAATGAGAGCAGGGAAGAGAGGTGTCTAAGACTGCAAAACTACATTCTGTAACACCAACATGCAACAAGAAAAATGATTAGGTTTGTTTTGCTTGCTTTTGTTGTTTTTATTGATTTTATTGTTATATGCAGTTCAGATCCCTGTCTTTCTTACCAACCTCCTTTTTACCTCATATCCTGCCCTTTCCCACAAATTTAAGGGAATCTTGCTGGAAGCCTGCTTACTAATCTTCCAGATGTCTTTTTCTTTCTTTTATGGTTATTTTCCTCAATCTGGCCTCATAAACTTTCTCATAAAAAATCTTCAACTTGGTAAGGCCAGGCTTCCCTGATTTCTGATGTTGTAAAACATATTCCCACATATAATTTTCTTAATATATTTAATGAAAATTTGAAAAAAAATTTTTGATAGAAAAATGTACTTAAGGAAATGAGGCCAATTCATCTATTTAAAGAAGGGATGTGGGTTGAGGGGCTATTTAAAATGACAAGAACTGATTTATAAATGTGTGCTTTGATTATTTATTAATTTTATGTAACAGAAAAAAAACCAAAAAAACAAATGTTCTGCTGTCTTTATGACGACCTTTGTTCTTTGGATAGAATATGCTAACTAACAGTTTTACATGGCTATGCCCCAAAATATCCTTGACACATTTTCATTGAACAAAGCCACTGGTTTATTGTGAATCAAATTTTTGTTTGAAAATTAGTTCTCTTTATTGGGCAATGTTCTTCATTCTTTTATAGCTGCTAGTTATTTATTTATTTTTGCCAGAAATCAGATATATAAATTATAGTTCCCATTTTTAAAGAGAAATTCCATAAAACCAGATGGCAAGAATAAAATTCTAAGGAAAAAAAAAACTAGTTTTGAAATTAAGTACACATTCCAGTATAATGAACCATATAATTAATCTAAGAACAAAATGATAAAGTCCCTAATCGGACATATATTCAACTGGTTCTTTGTCGATTTGGTTACTAACTCAAGTGTTACATTTAATACTCTGAGTTAATGAGGGATCTCATTCTAACAAGATGAACATTATAAGATCTCTGCCTTTAAGTCCAAGGTTCTCATAAGCTTGGATAGCATGCACTGATATGATGGAGTTGGGTGTATGAAGTAATATACAGGGACACACCTATGCAGGTATGTATACATATACACATGTATTGTGTTGTACATTATATATACTATATATATGATATAATCATTTGCATACATGTATGACAATCTACTACAGATGGTGGTAAAAATACAATGTGAAAGGCAAAAATGAACACTTAATTTTTATCACAAGAGGAACAAAACAACATAAATAATTAATGAAGTACAAAGCTGTTAAGACCCGGAGTACAATTGTTAAAGAAATAAAGATTACTTAAAGAAGGAGTCTTATAAGTTAGGATTTCACAGTTGGAGGATATGGGTAGGAGATATATGTGTATCATACATAAAATTACAAATATATGCTGTGTCTATATGTATATATGCACACATATACATGCATATTTATACAGGTATATGTGTGTATATATACACACATATACCTATGTATTTGTATTTTTTTTCAGTACCAGGGATCAAACTCAGGACCTCATGGATGCCAGGTAAGTGCTCTATCACCTAGCTGCTCCCAACTAAGATATTCTTGACAGAAGTTTTGGCAGGAACAAAAGCATAATGATACCTGCAGAAGTGAACATAACAGCTTGCTCAGGTTCATGGAATGGTGAGAAAAGCAAGACCCTTCAACCTTGACATATGATATAGATTTTCTTCTTAAATGTAAAACAATCAGGAAGCCATTGGACAGTTGTCAACCAGTGTTTGATGTCCCAAGGTGCCAGGAAGAGTGTGCACGAGGCTGGCAATTTGAGAGACATTGGCAACATTACAATCGTCTTTGAATCCATAAATCAGCATTTCAGTTCTCATGTTGGCAACTAAGACAGGGGAGGAAGGTTGTTTGTGGGAGATTGAAAAAGAAAATAACTCAAATGGGTTTCAAGTCTGTCATAGGACCTAGAAAGAAAGATCAGTGATATCACAAAGCTTCAAAAATAGGTAAAAGGAAGAGTGGTAGAAAATGCATAGAATATAGAAACCAGGGACAGAGTTGTTTTTGTTCAGGCTGGGAGAGGGAAGAGAAATGATGTACTGGAAACTAAACTATCATATGTCATAACTGCATTTGAGATTTTACTCAAAATTGTCATTTGGTTTTATATACTTATTTCTTGAATTCAAAAGTTGTGCAAAATTACTCTGCTATTGTTTCTGATCACCTAAATATCAATGAAAATGTTTATAACTGAGAAGTGAACAGGAGTGGAATGATATTGACAGCTGTCTCTGTAGCCTGTTATTATTTGACAATGTTCTACAACTTCATTAGTTCAGTTGAATAGGTATTTTAAAATGAAGAGATTTAATGGTTCAGCTGAATATATAGTAATTTGCATAAATTTTACAAAACCCATTTATGTTGCAGTGTACTGGAAATTAGTAGTTCATTGTTATTTTATCTATATTAAAACCAACAAAATATATTTCTATAAAATGAGTCATGAAAGAATTAGTCTGACTTAATATAGTGTTTTATTCTTATTTTTTTTTTTGTGGATACACTTTTCTCCTAAATACCCTCTCATACATTCAGAAGACAGCAATGGAAATTCTGAATAGACTTGAAAAGGTGAACTTAACTGTAACATCACATAAGTAGATTGCCTATTCATTTTGCAAAAGGGTCAACTATGGCACATACACAAGTAAATCACTGCCCATTTCTGTCACCTCAGATACATCCATGGGATGTAACAGGAAATCAATAAGCATAAAAGCAAAATAGTAGAACACATATTTCTTTCAGACAGAAATATTATTAGAGTGATGTCTTACAGTCTGTGTTAATATATTTATATAGTACATTTATGCATCACTTAATGATGGGGACATATCTTGAGAAATATGTGGTTAGGTGATTTCACTGTGTGCTAATACCACTGAGTATAGTGGCACATCCTACTATACACTGAGGCCATGGTATAGCCTATTACGTCTAGGCTACAAACCTATACAATAAGTTACTGAACTACTATAGGTAGGTGGAGCACAGTGGTACATACCTACCTAAACAAAAAAGGTATAATAAAAATGCAGTATAAAAATAATGAATGGTATATCTCTACACTGTTTACCATGAATAGAACTTACAGGATTGGGGGTTGCTCTGGATGAATGAGCAGCAACTGAAGTTGAAGGTCTGTGACATTACTGCACACTCCTGCAGACTTTATACACACTGTGCATTTAGGTTGCACAAATGCATTAAAATATTTTTTCCTTTAATAATAAATTAACTTTAGCTGGCTGTAACGCTTTTACTTTATCGTTGTTTTAATTTTTTGTTTTACTTTTTGACTTTTAAAATAATATTTAGCTTAAAACACAAACATTTAGCTATATAAAATTATTTTTTTTCTTTATATCCTTCTTCTATAAATGTTTTTCTATTTTTACATGTGTTTACTTCTTTGTCTGCAGGGTCAAGGATAGTCAGATCGCTTTCTCCACCTCCACATCTTGTTCACTGGAAGGTCACTGGGGGCAATGAAATACTTGGAGCTGTAATAATGCTTTCTTCTGGAACACCTCCTGAGGTACCTGCCTGAGGCTACTTGAAGTTAGTTAACTTCTTTTTTTTTCAATAAGTAGAAGAAATAAACTCTAATATAATGATAAAAGAAAAATATGGTAAATATATAAAACAGTATCAGAGTTATTGATTGTCATTATCAAATATTATGTATTATATGTGATTTTATGTGCCATACAACTCCCGTATTTAAACATGATTTTATCTTCTACCAACCTTTTTATAATCATATATTGAATAGTAATAATTCTCTGGGACCTATAAACCATAGATTGTAATTTGTTGGTTTGATAATGAGGACTGAAACCAGAGACACTTCACCACTGAGTTAATCCCCAGTCTTTATTAGTTTTTATTTTGAGACAGGGTCTCTCTAAATTGCCGAGGGTCTCACGAAGTTACAGGCTGGCCTCAAACTTGCTAACCTCTTGCCTTAGCCTCTGGAGTTACTGGGATTATAAGTGTGTGCCAGGATGGAACTCATTTACAATGGCACCAAAATTCCTTTCTTTGTACCTGCATTAGACAGATTGTTACTTTTCAAATAGTACTTCCTCCAACAAATATTTGTTAAAATATTAAATTTATTTTCACACTGTAGTATCTGGGTCTTGTATTCATAAAGTTGGCCAAGAAAATGATATATAGGAGTCAAGCTAATTTAATAAATACAGTTCCTTGGAATCTCAGAAATTATAGGCATGCATAAATACTCTGTTGCTTGGGTTTTACAATAAAGAGTTAGTTCTCATTGTCCTCAGAAATGAGATAAAATAACATCATTGAGAAAATATTCTTTTGACTTTACTACATAAAACATCACTTCATACTATTTGAAAAACATCTCTCATAGAGAATTTAGCTAAAAAGATAAATGTGAGCAGGCCAAGCAAATATGAAAAAGAGGGAACATAACAATTAAGAGGAATTTGGTGACTTACTAAATGCCAAATGACTTTTGGCTGGATGAAGGGAGAAGTAAGAATTTAGTGTATTTTCAGGAGACTGACATTGTCATTACCATGATTGGGAATAGCTCATAAAAAGAAAAGTGGAGAGAATATTTAGTAAAAAAAATGCATGGAATTGCTTTGCATAAAAAAAATTATTAATATTTAATTTTGTGATAGTTTTTTAACTATGGGTATGACCAAAAATCATGAAACTCAGAAGAGAAATTATGACTAGATATAAAAATTTGTAGGCATCTTCATAGAGTTATCATGAAAGAATCCAAGAATATAAGTTGAGAAAAGAAAACCTGGAGTAAAATTTCTTATCTGATCATTTGTGCTCAAAATGCATGTGATAAAGGCTCAATGCCCAAACTCTTTAGCATGATACACAAGATCTCTCATCTCTACTTGTCTTCAGCCTCTTCTCTTGCTACTCTTCTCTGATGTCCAACTTACATTCCAGCAACATAATAGCTGCTTAGTTCTCTAAGGACTTATCTCTTTACATAGGGTATGCCCTTTACCTTGAAGAGATATCCATTTATTTACACTTGGAAATTTACTCCTCCCTCAAGATGAAAAATTAAGCACAATCTTTCCTGAAACTTCTTCCTTGACCTACTAATTAGAAATCATGTTCTTCGTCTTTTGCCTAAAGTTTTTAAAATGTGTTATAGTTCCATGGGAACAGACTCTTATACTTACGCACATTGTCTCACGTGATTAAAACTTAAACCTTTGCATAGCATATATTGTACCTTACCTTATTTAAGGTCTTATATGTAACTAACATGGGAGAGTAATTGATGGAACATGAATCATTCCTATAGAAGCAAATGATTTCCTTACCTTGTACGACCTTTGAACCTTGACCTGACTGCTTATATTTGAACAAATTGTTATATCTGTTTGATTTGAAAATAATTTTTAAATAAGGGGACTGGTATAAATGCTACTCGGTGTTCTTTTATTAAAAATCAATAAAGCTATCTTTTTTTTTTTTTTTAACTTGGAACACTTAATCCATAGTTAGGCCATACTTATTTCATTATCAGAAGCAATAGAAAAGGCAATTAAATATTACAATTCTTTCCTCTGCAAAGCAGAATCATGAAAAATTTCACCCAGTATTACTGAAAGTAAAGGTTCTGGCACTTGTGCACCATAAAATGACATACTAAAAGAAACAAGAAAGTGGGATTAATGTGTTCAGCAATTTATAAAAGTGCACCTAGACAGAACTTGTCAGCATGTCAAATAGCATGGGGCTAGTATCTATAAAGGAGAAATTAGTGAAATCATAGTATCATTATTTTCCTCTAAACAAAAGGAATATTTAGTAAAAAAAAAAAATGCATGGAATTGCTTTGCATCAAATTGGTTGATTCTAAAGAAATGTCGATAAACTAGTTTTTATCTCCTCACTTCAATTTAGGGCTAATTTAAATTTTATACTATGATAGGTCTAAACAAGGTTCTTTGAAAAAGGAAAGGCAAGGATCAGATTACAGGAGAAATTTCTGACTATACTAGGATAGATAAGCCTCTTAGGATCTTGTTGAGGTAAAGTTTTTATTCTGATTGTCTCATTAAAGAGTCTTCTACATAAGATGAAAATAAAAAATCATCATGAGCTTAATACAAATAGGAATCAGTTCTTTTCATTAATTATGACATCAGAGGAAACTGAAAATTCTCTGAATATTTATAAAAGTATTATATTGAAGAAAAAAGTTGCTTCCCTTCAGCTTAAAAACACTATAAGATAGGATTTTAATGTAAAATCATTATTCTGGAAGATCAGAATATTATTTTCAGCACATTCTCTATAGTCTCTATAATTACATTGATTATTTGAAGTTTTAAATGAGAAACCCCTAGATATAGAGACATAATTGTGAAAATAATAGATTTTGAGATTCAAATGTCTTGGTTTTTTTATTTGTAAAAGTATTGACAATTGATGAATTGCAAAATATTAACTTTTACATGTATTCTCTGAGTATCCTAAAAGTTACGATATTATTACAAATTTAGTTATATTCCTGTGAAAACAATATTCTTCTATTATGAATAAAAAGGCATAATATGTTGGATTTGATTTGGTTGAATTGGCTGCTCTTCAGAGGGGCTGAAAAGCATTTTCAATATAGACACTTTCTTTCAAGGATTTCTCTTTTTTCTGGCAAGGGTCCCTGATCAGTAAGAAAATAATAGAAATTTCACAGCATAATTTTCAGCCTGCCATATAGGCTTAGTTTGACTTGTCACTATATTTGACTCAAAAGCTGCTGTTACCTGGAATTACTGCGGCAGGGCTGATAATGCTGAAGTCTCTAAGCCAAATTAATAATCACTATAGGCTAGTGTGTTTGCTTCCTGGATGTGAAACATGTATTTAGGAAGCTATGGCAAAATCAGTTTATTAAATGGAAAAAAAAAAGTCCAGTTTAACACATTTCATTGCCAGGGAACCATTATGTAATTCTCTTGATGGGCAGTTAATCTTGTCCATCTAACCTTTAAGTCTTTTATGACTTCATTCTGAATATTAGTATATATTGGCCAAAAATAACCTCCAAAGATAAGAAACATAAGGGCAGTGAATTTTATTAGGAGTAAATTTAAGAATAGTGGAAATGAGTTAATACATATATGAACACATGTTGTGAAATATAAGGATTTATATAAATAGGAGATTGTTGTGACAAATAGAACAACTGAATTGTAGCTTAGAATCTGTGGGTCTGATGGGCATCTGAACAATTATAAGTAATAAGACTGAGTTTATGGATAAATGTTGTATCTGTGGGGAGCAGATTTTATCCTTTGTTCTCTTGAACATCAAGCTGAGCCATTTTACAATCATAAAGGTCAGTCTCTCTAAATACAAGTCAACATTTTAAGGAAGAAAGTAGGAGCTGATTAAGACACAGACCAAACCATGTCCTGGTGACACCATTTCATTTCTTACTAAATTAAGCAAAAGCTGAGGCCATCCCTATCTTTGGATTCTTCCAAATTTACATGAACCAAGAAATTCCAAAAGGTTAGCTCCTAAAACTAAAGTTTGGGTTGGAGTTGGGAAGGGAGTTTGAATCTTTGAGTACCAGAGTCAAAGTCAGGATCAGAGGGTTCAAGAAAATGGTAATACTGAACGTAGTTTTCCTGTTACTTTTCCTAAGAATTAGAATACTGAAATACACTTTGCAGACATTGTCTAATGCTGTCAGTGAGGCTTCCAGAGCAGTGTGAAGGGGTGGAGAGGGCCCTGGAGCTTCTGGAGGAGATAGAGAAGCGTGGGTGATGATGTGCAAGGACATTAGCAGCAAAGAAAACTCATTTGAAAATTAATTTTGGCATTTCTAGATGTGCGCTGTCAATCAAGTTACTCTTTACTATTAGGCTGTGGTTTTCTTACTTATAAAATAAAGAGGGAGTAAAATAATAGCTGCAAAAGTCAGTTGGTATTAACAGAATTAATGCAAAGTGCTTAACACAATGCCTAGCAATAGTGAGTTCTTGATAAGTTAATAATAATTATTATCATTACACAACCCAAATGTGAGTCTTATCTTTCAGTTACAGCGTGTTAAGAGTAAAACTATTTCATTTTTCCAAATTCAAGTCTTTTGAACTGTCAAGTAGAGGTGACAGTTTTTGCTATATCTATTTTACATAATTGTCATCAAATGAGAAAATTTAGGAGAGTCACTCAGAAACCATTCTAAAGCTAAGGCAGAATATAGGTGACCTGAGTGGCTCTAAGCTTTTAGACATTCCATAAGAGTGACACCAAAATATCTTCCTGGAACTCCTAACCTAATTTGCCCCATTCCATTGAATCAGTCTTCCAAGGTTAAAGGCCAGGCACATAAAATCTGAAAAAAATCTCCACAAGCATTTCTGAAGCTTATAAAAGTTTGAGGACTGGTGCTTTTGTACAGATTTTGAACCTTGACCACTCATTGCAGTCACCTGGGGAGCTTTGCACACTACAGATATCCAGAATTTAGCCCAGAACAATTTAATCAGAAGCTTGGGTGGTAGGGTCAAGATAATCCATATTTACCAGAGTTCACTGGGGAATACTAATGCACCCCCATGATTGAGAACTGTTGTGTTAGGGGAAATGAAATGCAAATACATTTATTGAGATCCCGAATACACTAAGCATGGTGTTAGGTACTTTGCATAGATTATCTTAACTCTCATTTGTAAATGAGCCATCTAAAACAGGTGCTACATCTCTACCCTGCAGCTAGGAGATTAGGTTCACAGAGGTCAGGTGACATGAAAATGCAACGAGATATGATAAAGCAGTCATTTCTTTTTTATCTCCAAAGCCCATTCTTTTTACCTTGCTTCTCTGCAGGCTTTTGTGTCTGTCACCTGAAGTCTGTAAAGGACATATAATTTAAAAATGTAAAATTATTTTCTGCTATTGAAATATCGTCTTCATTTATCTGTTTGTTTTTCTTTTCATGATGTCAAATCTTCTTTAAATGCTAAATTGGAAGTTTCAAACTGATCTGCAATCAGAAAAACTCAAGCACATTCCATTGACAGTTGCTATCTCTGTATTCCAAAGAGATACAAAAGTTTTGAAACAGTCATTAAAAGAAACCTTCAAAATTTAAACCCTTAGGAATATTGAGAGCTATTCTAACTGCTTTAAAATAAGTAGGTTCTTGTCAGATATTTGACAATGCACATAAAATGGTTACTTCTTGGAAACCAAATTAAGGAATTTAGAAAGTGAATGATAAACCACTGTATGTTACCTTAGGGAAAAGAAAGTAAATTTTTTAACTTTATGGCTCCCTAAAGGGAACTCAGTATCTGATATTTCAAAAGGCACCACTACATGAATGTCTTGAAAAGGTAAGAGAAATTTTTATAAAGATTTAACAATAGAATCCCACAATTTTTTAAAACACGAATTAAAAAAATAACACCCAGTGGGAAAGGGAGTAGGGTAGAGGAGGAAGTCTGTTTTGAAAAATCTTAGTAAAAGTTCACACTGTGAGGAGTTACAGAAAGTTTCACATACATTTTGCCATTTTTTTTTTCAAATCAGTGGGTTCAAACTTTACATTAACACAGCTGCAACACTAACTGCATGTCTATTAATACTGTCTGCTGACCTCAAAGACTGCAGTTGCCAGCTTGCTCTGATACCTGTAATGCAGGAAAATTGAATCCATAGAATTCACACATTAAATTTCTGGGAAAGCAGTTTCCTAAGAAAAGTGTAAGAGGTCAGAGTCATCTCAACTCTCTCCATATGTTGATAACTATGTGCAGGTGTAGGCTAGGAGATATTTTCTGACTCATGGTCAAAACAATTTAATGAAAAATGTAACACTTTTGAAAGAAGAAAAAAGATTGAAGGGAGAGTGACATGGAAAAATTACAAGCTATTGGCCTATATTTGAAATGCATTTAGGAAAAAAAATATAGTAGAATAGACTCTATTTTATGTTAAGAACTGAAATGTTGTTGGGTGATTTGAGGCTAGTGGTAATGGTGAGCATTTTGATGCTCAGGATAATGCTTGTCAATCATTAGTTTATCCTTGTTAAGCATTACATATTGTCCATTTAGTCCATAAGGAAATTAGAAATGAAATATTTTATGTCTATAATTACTCTTTCATATGAAGTTGCCATGATGATTTTTAGTTGTATTTTATTTTGATTCACTATGGTCACTTATTGAAAATCACATATAAGCAAATAGTATAATGTGAATCATTGTATCTCAAACTGGAGCATGCATCACAATTATTTGGAGAGTTTATTAAGTTATATGCTGTTGTGTTCCACCATAACAATTTCTGATTTAGCGGTTCAGGTTGGGGTCAGCAAATTTCCACTCCTAAGGAATTTCTGATTGATGCTATCACTGCCCTGGAAACCACAGGTCTAATAACATGGCTGTAAATTAAAGGGTATTTGAAGGAAAGCTGCTCAGTGTCTGTCCTGAGTATCACTGAAAACTGAAAGATAAAGAAGCTAAAATTCAGAAGGATAAAAAGGTTCACACTCATATCAATATTAAAAGCTAATGGCAGGACTGAATCCAGTTGTACAATTCTAAAACCTTGGAATTTTTCTTTTGTCCTATTTTGACTTACAATAATCATTGTTTTATGTTCTACATTAGGTTATCAATACAGATTTCTTTTTCTTCTCTAAAGGCAGTTTTGTTAAACATTGAAAGTATATACCATCAAATGTGTATAACATATCAAATACTATACTGTTGTGTACAGAATACTAATCAGTTTCAACAACTGAATCTAGAAGCTGTAGAGTACTGGCTCCAAATCACAAAGACCAAACAGATATTTTGGGATTTCACTTAAATTCTTATTATGATACCAAAACGCATTGACAGAGGGAGGGGAGGGATAGAAAATGGAAAAAAACTGACACTAAAACTTATCTAATAAACTAAGTCTGATTATTTAGTATTGCTGTCTAGGATGAAGAAGCATGGAAGAAGGCGGAGTTGGGTTGAGAAGTAATAAATGAAATAATCTGTGTTCCAAATCATATTACAGTTCAAACTGACTTCAGGAAATAGGGAATTAAGAAAAGAATATAGCAATTTCTTTTATAATTTTCTCACCTACTTTTCCCTGATGCATGGACACAGAGAAAACCAACTTGAAAACGTGCAGTGTTACACTCTATTCTCTTGGCACCATCCTGTGAAGGAAACTGAGAATTCCTTTTTCTTGGAAGTCTCAGGATAATCTTAAGAACAATGATCTAGTCTAGGTGATCTAGTTTTCTTAAAATCCAGGTTTTTCAAAATACAAGAAAATCAGGAATTTAGGGTGAAAGAGGCTGAAATGGAGCCGTTTGGATGCTGAAATGGGGCAGGTGTTATGCATTTCGCCATGTTGCATACCTGAGAAGAGTATCCAGCCACCACATTAGGTGGACAGTGATCTTCAGAAAAGACCCCTCACTTGCCAGCGCTGTTAACAACAATAACAACAACAAGAAAATGCCCAGATGTTGCTTCATTCTTGGAAGAAGATACACACATCCATTAGACAATTGAAATGGAATAGAAGAGCACAATTGCCAACTCCCTCGATTCCATATTTATGTCTATAATATGGCAGCTCACTTCAACAAAATCAGTGTCATTTCAAACCATTTGATTGGATATTTGGCAAAAAAAAAAAATAAGTTAGATACTTGTTCACATGTGTTCCCACAACAAATTGTAAACAAATGAAATATTTGAATATTAACAAATAAAAATTACATGCATAGAAATAAAAGCAACTATTATATATAAAACACCTTACTTTGGGGGAAATGGTAAACTTTAATGCATGATACTAATGGAGATAACATATTAGAACAATTTGATGGTTGTTTTTTCTCTATAACATGACTTTAGATCAATAAGGCAAAACCTATGAAAATATTAAAGGCAAATACAAATTGGGAAATGTTAAGGAAAATAAAGAGATAAGGATTCATATTTTTAATATAGATACTTATATTTGAAATCAATTTGAAGAATAATAAAGGGCCAATAGAAATATGGGCAAAGAATATGGACAGACATTTCAAATTCACCAATGTGCGGTCATCAGAGAAAGGCAAAGTAAGCAACCACATGCTCTATCTACTTGCTACATATTGTGACACCTTAAAATAACAAAACCCAAAGAACTTTTATTATTATTTTCCTCTTATGTTAGAAATATAAATTATCAAAGCTTTTCATATGGGAATTTGGCAACACAGGAATCTGTCACTCAGAAATTTAACTTCTAGCCATTTATCCTAAGAGTTCAATTCTTGTCAAGGACAAATACAGAATTACAAAGAAATGAATTGATCACTTTTTAAAATGGAGAAAGCGATTTATTCCAAATAAGCCTATTAATTTGTGTGCGTCTATAAAATGTTTCATATAATTATAAAAATTACAGGAAAGGACTTACAAACAAAAGTGTATTTTTATAAACAAACAAAAAGGAAAATTTCAAAACTGTATGATATTACTCTATTTATATATGAGTAAATAAGTTGGTACAAGATGTCAAATGTGCCCCATGAACGAACCATCTCAACCTCTTAAAATCTCTTAAATTTTTTAACAAAGAAAGAAAAGCTCTGAATCAGTAATTAAAGAAAAACATTAAATATGTTGTTCGAAGGAAAGTAGATAGAAGAGAATACTGATGAAGCATGGCATAGAAACGTGAAATATATGCTTGAAGAGAACTGTCACTAAGGGGAAAGTGAATGGCTTTGAATAAGAAGTACAAAACTGGAAGAGAGATATTGAAATAAAATTTGGACTAGAAGTAGAACTGTAATATCGTCAAAAGTGTCCAGCCCAATCCATGGTCCATTTAATCTAAAAATTTATTCTACAAAGGGTGTAAAGCCTTCTAATTTTTATTTTTATAGACATTTGGTCTCATAGACTTTCCTTTTGTATACACTTGATTTGATATAGAGAAAGAGGGAATTAAATTACTGAGAAAAAATAGTCTTTAAAAATTTGTTTTCTTCAATTAATAATAATTACAGAGAGTGACAGTACTGTCAATTAAGAGATAAAATCTACTCTTTCTTTTTTTTTCTTTCTCAGAGCAGTAGAATGGTGGCTGGACACAGGAACGCACAGAATAGCAAGTGGGCATAGCTGAGGACCTCTGTTCTCAACTATGGACTGTGAGGGGACATGTGGTCACATTCAGATCTATACTTAGTACCACTTGTGAGTCTTCTTCAGATTCTTCACTTAGAGTCTATTGGTGATGTTTAAGTTTTTTCTCTTGATATTCTTGTATGTTATATACAATGCCCTTACCTTTACTGAGACCTAGATTGTACCTATAACAAAATTTCAGTGATAATGCAGGTTTTACTCCATTTCAACCATCCTTTGACCATTTCAATGGGAAAATATATGAGAGAAGTACTGAAAAGCATAGATTTAATATATTTTAATTCTGACCTTGCTATTAGAACGTATCCAAAGTACCAATATTTGCCTCATGCAAATTGAAACATTTGTAAGTTTTTCATACATAAGATATAAATGTATGTTTGTGCGTATGTATATATATGACATTCATTTATAATTCTATTTTTAAAAGAATATATAGTACTGTTTATGTGGCAAATATGTGTATATGTAAATATATATGTATATACATGAATATATTTGTAATTTGAAGGAAAGCACATAAATTTATATTATGTAAAAATTACAGGTGATTTTAATTTTTTAAAATTCTTAAAATTCTTACCTCCATCTTGTAAGATATTTTTATTAATTTGTATTTATGTACACTGAAAAAAAATAAAAGAAAAATGTTTGACTTTATTAGTCTGTCTCTGCGGTAATTAAAGAAATTTTGGAAACATCAATAACCATCGATTTGCTTCTCTGTCAAAGAATCTAGTTTTAGAAAAGCACACCATAAAAATCAACTTAAATTAAATTAATTAGCTTAGACTAACAAATTGATTAACCTCCTTTTAAAAATTAGAACTCTTCTTAAATTAAGGCATTTTCATGAGTAATGCAAAGTCAAAGCTAAAAATTAAAAAATGAATGGGTGAAAAACGACATTTTGTAAAACTATAGTTAAAATGTCAATTTTATTGAATTTGAATTAAAGAAATCACACATAATTTGAATTACACTTACATTATACTTGTTCACTGATCTCCAGACTTATAAACAGACACGATTGACTCACTTTTCTTCCCATAGCTCATATTTGAAAAGTGTAGGCTTGTCTGTGTTGGGCAAATGTAACCAACCAAGAAAAACCACTAAACCCTAAAGAGTAAATTACAATGAACAATGTGCTAAACGGGAGTAACGATTGAGCCACACACCTTGCCTAGTGAGAGGAGTCAATTAAAACATCTAAATATAGATTTAGATGTTTGTGTTCTCATAACAACTCTATAATATGCAAAATTTCCAGTTAATCTAATATATATCATGCAAGGCATATGTCCTTATTTCTAAATCCCTGGTACTTCCCTAAGCATCCCTTGGTTCCATCCCAGCCATAGTTGTGCCTTATATGCACAGAGGAGCTTGCTTTTCTGAACTGCCTTATCCTGGCTCCACATAAACAGCTAGTTTGAAATATTGGTAGCTAAGCTTCACACAAAGATTTGGTTTGGAAACCATTTGATTTCTAATTGCCTTTGTCTGGTATTTGACTATAAGTAGATAGTACATGACCTGGATTTGTCAAGTGTTATTCCCCCCCCCCCCATTTACTTAAATTTCTTCCATTATGATACAGGAGGAAGCCAGTATGTTTGGTTATCCCTGCTGAATGGGTGAACCAAATTCTCATTGTTTCCTCCCCAGGTATGGAAAGAATCATGCAACTCATCCAGTCACATTCTATTTCCATGGTACCTATCTTCTGCCTAAGCTCATAGATCTGTCATACATGCATGGGATATCTAAAAATCCATCTTCAGGTATGTGTTCAGCAAGTTTATTCAGTTTCCATCTAGTATTTTTTCCCAAAATTTCCAAACCCCTGCTATTAACTGTTAACTCTGGATGAAAACATAGCCTTTATTGAATTGACAACTTCTAATTTATTTGGACTTGGTTCTGCTTTTCACTCCTGGTCCTTAGCAATCTCCCTTTCCTTCTTAGGAGTTCACTGTTCTTTGAGTTCACTGTTGAAAGTAAAAAAAAAAAAAAAAAAAAAAAAAAAAAAAAAGGTCCTTTATCAGTTCAACCACCCTACATTAACTTCTCTAGTGAAAAATAAAAGGATGTTTTCTTAATTTCATTTTCCCCTTTGTGAAATTTAGGCATCCTCCTATATCTAAAGTCACAGAGACAGATATACAGTTCTTTGCCATGTATCCCTTCTTGCCTATGGCAAGAATATACTTATTTTAGACAGCTTGCCCAGTTTAATGACTTCTCACATTTTTATTGATGATGACCCATCTGTAAATAGTGATTCATTCTCATTTGGCCTATTGTCCATTTTTTTGGAAATTACTTTAAAGACACTCTCATGTGATTTTTCTACTTAGAATACTGCCACCAAAAAGTATTAGTAATAATTCAAATAGCAAGTTTTTTTTTTTTAGTCTCCTGAGATTCACAGGACAATGAGCTCTTCATATGCTCTTAAATCTCATTTGTAACATATGCACATCCTGAATAATATTCTCATAGGTCACACTATGAAAATATTTCAAGTATTCGCGTATAAGGTAAACTATTTTTTTTTTTATTTTTACTTTGAGCCAAAATTAGCCTTGTTTTTATATAGACATGAGACAAAATTTTATAGTGTCTGAGAGTTGGAAACTAGCAAAACATGGTGGCAACTGTCCCCATCCTTTGAATCTGCGTAGGCTAACAACTTCTCACAGTGGAGTTTGCAGGAGTGAAACTCTGATTTCCATCACTGGTCACCAAAGGCCGTGAAGGTTCTGCCTTCTTCACTGAAGCATTCACCCTTGGAGTACAGAGCTGCCACGTTGGGAGCTTGGCTATCTCGAGTTGACCGTCTTGGAGAGGAAACACACAGCTGCCATGCCATGATTGACGGTTTATATGACTGTCCTTTTGCCATCTCCATCCAGGCACCAGACTTCTCCATAAATAAGCTGTGTTGGAAGAAGTTTTCCTTGCCCAGTTCTTGTAAAACCCAACCCTTTGAGGTACTCTGAGCTATTCTAATCACCCCGAATGGCATTTGGGGGAGGAGCCAATCCTACTGTGATTTTACTGAATCTTAATCCAAAGAATCCATGAGCATATTAAAATGCTTCTTGTCTTACTAAATTAAGTTTTAGAGTGGAATTTTATAATGTAGTAATGAGAATAGTAGAATAGATCATATCTTTTTCCCCATATCATTTTATAGAAGATGAAATTAATACTCAATTTCTACTTCTCCAAATCCTAGACTATTTTCTATAGAATATTTGGTTGCTAAGCCATTTTATGCTAATTCTCCTTTTCCTTCTGCATGGATGATATCTGACGAGTGACAAGTACAATGGTAGGCCGTCACCTTTTTTGTTCTGGACCCTCCACCTCTATTAATGCAGATGAGGGCAGATTTTCTTTTTAGGCAGCCATATTGTTGATTAATTAGACGAGGAGTCAACTCAAAGTCCCTAGGCCTTTTATAACTCTTGTCAACTTCACTTTTTACCCTATTCAATGTCTTATTAGTTCCAATTCACTATTTTAGCCTTTTGAACTATTTTTGAATTCTGACACTTTTATAAAATGGATTTGACAATTTAAAATCTTAGTGTTACCTACACATAAAAAATGTAGTTTTTCATTGCTTTATTTTGGTAACGCTCTGCTCCTCACAGTTATTTATGAATTCTCTATCTTACATAAGAAAAATATTTGAATACAAATATAAGCATCAATTAGACCATCAGTTAAGCAGATAATGGAAATTTGTAACTAAAACTTTCTATTCCATTATTTCATTTCTTTTTCTCAACAATGTGATTAGGAAGAAATTATTAAAGACAGAGAAACTGAGGCTGAAGAAGATTTAGTGAATGCCAAGGGGCAGGGACTTAAAAATAAATGGGTCTTCTCATATCTTTTTTTTTTTTATCATAACCCCAGAAGATAGCAGTGATGACTATGGACAGCATCTCAGTCAATAAGTCTGAACAAAGTAATTGACTTGTGCACTTCTGTAAGTTGGCTGTACATTTTCTCTTGAAAACTGCTAAGGACAGTTGAGAACAAAAGTTATTTTCAGTCATGACAACAAAGCTAAACACATTTTATATAAATAACTCAGAAGAACTTGCTCTAGGAAAAATATATTTGACAAGGAAAATAACTCATCCTAAAAGAATAATATACTACTTAAGTATGAAAGAATGACTTTGAAAGGAGGTAAGGATAGAAGGAATGCAAAAGATGCTTAAAACCTGATGGTGATAAGCTGAAGTGTGTGGGAGGCAAAAAAGCTACTGAGACCATGGATACTTATATACTCCTGAGTAAAAGACATAGCACTATTAAGTGTTAAATGTCATTACCCTTATTCTCCAAGCTTGCTTCTTGATGCTTGAAGCATCCTTGACACTAATTTCATGTCTACTCACACAATCAGCTAGACAGAAACACTGCTATAAACCTTAATCTATCTCTCTCTCTCTCTCTCTCTCTCTCTCGCTCGCTCGCTCTTCTTCACTTTTTAAACTAGTCACCAACTAATTTTGATTCTATTTACTAAAATGCTTACATTCATTGCCTTCTTTCCAACTTCACTGACTCTGGATTAAAGCAGGCTAATGTATCTTTCCCTTCCTCACTAATAATAATTCCAGTTTTTTTTTTTTTTTTTGCTTCCAATGTCCCCCACTTTGAACCAGGTTAAAAGGCACCATGATAGTTTTCAGAAACAAAACCCCGTCACTTATTCTAACATTCATTAGAATAGTGTGGAATGTGCTGGTAGAAAAGTGAACAAGGTCCAGTCCTTACCCTCAGAAAGCTAAAATCCTTTTGTTTATTTAGAGGAGTGCATCATTAAAATGTAAAAGTTAATAAATGTAAGAACAAGTATAGGATGACATGGAAATACAGGAGTGGAACAGGATCTCTCCTTGACAGAGTTGCCCACTGTAAATTCAAAGTGATGTCCTCACCCCAACTTTAACCTACAGGGTATAGTCCGGATTCCTTAATAGCATTTATATTTACTTTCATGGATAAGTTGTAGCTTGTCAAAAGTGCACTTGAGATCTAGTTTAAGTCAATAAAAACAGTGCTTTATTATATTCTTCTACCAGCAGTGATTTAAACTACAGACATCAATTCCACTAAAAGCAACATCCAGCTATTTCATTTAATTTTTTAACTTCTCAATTTTGATTGCTAGAGGTAAAGTCTTAGGTCAGTCTCACAATTTCCAAAGGTGACAGCTTGAAGTTCACACTTTGCTTGACTCATTCTCCCAAGGTGAATGATCTGAGTGTAGTTCAATTTATTGCAAGTGGCATTTATAGATGAGACCTTTAATGTCCCCCAAGACAGGGAAGTGCCTCTATTTTTAAAGGTTCTATGGCATTCCTTTTCATTCTAAATTTACCTTTAGATCTTCATTAATCCATTTCCACATCAGGATTGTCTTCCTGTTCCTATTTTGACAACTTTGTCATAAAATAAAGTAAATTTCTTCTCTGGTTCAAAGGGGGAAAAATATCAAAGAAAAGACCCTTGGGAAAAAAGATTGTTTCTAGCTCATTTCCAACACAACTGAAGTTCATGGCTGCTAGCAGCAGAGAAAAATGGACATAGAGTATGGAGAAAAACAGCTTTCTTGTCTCTATTTGCTAGCCTTGTGACCAACACATATTCTACTTGTCCTAAGCTTAAAATGGGAGCCATAATGCAGCACCACTTTGACAGCTACGGAGCTTTGTTGAAATTCAAAATTCCCTTAGACCATTATAGCATCCCACTCTGACCAAAAAAATAAAATAAAATAAAAAATAAAAATAAAAATCCATATAAAAAGCCATATTTTGCATTTAACAAAATATGTAAATGTTACTCATTGTTTCTACATGTGACCAGTCTTTCTAGACTTTCCCCCCAAATTCACTTTCAAACAAAAATTATGTTCTGTTTTATTTCTTTTGATTTTAGTTTATCACTTGTTATGCACTCATATGCAGAGAAGAGGGATACAATGGTGCAGGTGAAAAGTCCTTGCCAATTTATCAACCTACCAAACTCAAACTGAAGAAATCTATCTACTATGGACAGAGTCCTCAAAGTGCACCTTAATTAGAACATGGCACAGCAAAAATAAGCATTTTTTAGCTTGTGTAGATTTTCTTTATATATATGGCAAAATATTCTAGGCTTAGATTAAAGCGAAGAAGACAATACCCTATCTCCTATGATGGTTGCAAAAACCAAAAATACTTTCTGTTAACTACTTAACATTGTATTTTGCCTAAGTTAGACACTCAGTAAAGGAATTTTCCTTGCTTTTTTGTCTTATTTACTTATTTATTGCCTTTTTGGCTTGAAAAAAATGGTATTTATCATTTTATCTACAAAACTTGTTCCATGCCAATATAGACTACTTCAGATATTACTAGTGTCTAAAGGTCGTTCAAGAATATACTCATGGGCTGCCCTTGTGGCTTGGTGGGAGAACACTTACCTAGCACACCTGAGGTACTGGGTTCAATCCCTAGCATCACATAAAAAACTTAAATAAACAAAATAAAGGTATTGTGTGCCTCTACAACTAAAAATATATATTTTTAAAAAGACTATATTCACAAGCTAGAGCCACACAGTAGCTTTCACAATTATAAAAACAAACTTGCTTAAATATCTGTTACATTTTTTTTCTTTTTTGTTGTGATCATTTTTGCCTCAGGACAGCCCTGGGTTTATGTCCATTGTAGATTTAGATCTATCATAGATTTTAGACATACACATAACTTTAACATTTTGCTAAAATATAGATAGACATTCTATCACAAGCTTAATAATTTAGTATGCTAAAGAGTTCTATTAATGGAATGGTACAGATAGCATAATCTTGGCTCACAAAATAGATCTACAGATGTTTATTGAAGAAAAACAGAGAAGAACAAATTAAGTAATGAATATTGAATTTTTCATATGTGCTTAGCTAAATGGGAACATCATAAGACCGTTACCACAGGTTGTCAACCTGTACCTCTCCAAATTGCCCAAAGTGATGAACTTCTTCAGATTATACCATTACTAGACGAGGGAAAATTTCACATGGAAATACATAGCAATTTACTCACATATTATGTCCAATGTGCCTCAAGGTTGCTATAATCTCTGAGAACCCTGAGCCACACCCAGGCATATACAGGCAACAGAATCCCCTTAGTTCTCCATTGTAAGGGTCCATGAAACTCAATTTATCTTTCTGTCCATCTTCCTGTTTTTCTTAAAGTATGTAAAGTATGTATTTGAAATCTAGCCATTAGCCTGATAGACCTATCTCTTAGTCTAGCTTTTTTTCAATTTCTTCCCACTTAAAATTATGTATATACATATATTTCAGTTGTTCATGGATCTTTATTTTATTCATTGATTTATATGCAGTGCTAAGAATTGAACCCAATGCCTCAAACATGCTACGCAAGTGCTCTACCACTGAGACACAACTCCAACCCCAATTTCTTCCTACTTTATCAATTCCTGGTTTATGTTCAGATGTTTTTTTGAATCTTCACCATCCCACCAACCTTTATTTTTTTTCTGATGGCCTATTTCCTTATCTCAGACCATCCTTTTGGCTCACCACTGAACAAATCTAGATTTATTACTTTTCTTTGTATCTGTGTCACTATCATTTTGTCCTGACTGATTTCCCTGGGTCTCATTCTGCTGACTCTGAATCTGTTCCCATCAGCCTGGTGAGCTTCAGAGTCACAGCTGCTCTATTTGTGACAGTTGCAGGTCATTTTCACTTTGAGATATTTTATAAAAAGTAAGTCTAACTCAGAATCATGAAGAAATCCAAGAATATTGGCAAATAGTACATGTGGAAATATATCTGCTAAATTGTATTTAGTTATGCTTATTTTAAGTATGATGTTCATGTAATTGTCTGTTTAATGGTTATGTTCAACATTTTTTTTTTTTTTTGGTCATCTCTATGACTAAAATACCTGACAAGAACAACACAGAAGAGCAAAGAGTTATTTTGATTCTCAGTTTCAGATAGTTCAGTCAGTGGTTGGCTGGTTGACTGTCTCCATTACTCTGGGCTTGAGGTGACATAGAACATCATGTCATTAAGCATGTTAGAGGAAAGCTGTTCAGCTCATGACAGTCAGGAAATGGAGTGGGGGACGGCTGGCCCTTCCAGGGCACACCCTCTGTGACCTACTCCCTCCAACTAGGTCCCACTTCCAATAGCCCATCCCAACTATCAGTGGATTAATCTACTTGATGAAGTCAGACCTTTCATGATCCATCATTGCCTAAAAGCTCACCTCTGAACCTTAATGCACTGGGAGTCATATTTTTAACATATGAGCTTTTGAGGTCATTCCAGATCCAAATCATAACAGTTATCAATTATGCATGGATTACAGTTGAATTAAATGTTGTTGTCATTTCTTAGTATTAAAATATGTGTGCTTGTGCTTAGGTCCCCTAAATACCCTGCTAGTAGTAAACATTCAAACATTTATTGACTATCCACAATGTGCAAAGTATTTTTCTTGGTACTATATTCTCTGTAGCAATATGGTGGCCTAAAGTTGGAAATACAGTCCCAATGGCATTTTCCGCCCCCTGGGAAGACATACATGGTAGTGACTGCCAAATAGTGTTGCGTTTGGTACAATTTTATAAAATTGGGAGACATTCCTCTTTCATCAAAATATACATCAAAGTAAAACTTTGGAGTCTTACAATAAGAGCTTCAGTAAATATCTGAATTGATCATAATTTTTTAAAATGAGAATCAAAAATGGTTTTGTTTAGATTGTTTCAAAAGGATTTAATATTTTTCCTCAAACTTACTGACTTTCTCATCCCTTATGCACAAAAGTAGTCTAGGCCATATTGAGAGTAAAAATTCTTATTTTCTATGTGTCCAAAAAGAAATGAGCCCACTGAGGTAGAAAAATAACAGCCCCACGGTGAAGTGTTAAGCAGACTTTCTTCCACCTTGTTAAGAGCAGTGGAAGGTCACTGTGGCCATGGCATCATTAGAGAGAAAGCTCACCTTCTTGGCTGTGTATTATCTTTTGATTCCCCCTGCAGATCTTTTTTTCTTTTCAACTTTATTTTATCCATATGACATCTTCTGTTGAGTGGGAAAGAGAATGAAAAAAGATGAGATTGTAGCTCCTTGGATTTATCTACCTGCAGCTCAGTGATGTGATACCATAGTGCCTAGCCCAATATACAACTGGCTTATACTCCCCAAAACCAGAACAGGCATTAAAAATATATCTCCCCACTGCAACAAAATCATGCTGGTAAAATATGAATTAAACTATCATTAAAAGAAAATGGTCACTGGAAGTTCAGTCAAATATAAATTTTCAAATATTTGCTCTATTATATTCTTTACAAAAGTATTTTTTAAAACTTCAAAATTGTTTACTTTTTTGAACACATAACATTTCTTAAAATATGATTTTTTGGTAGAGTTTTTGCAATTTGAGTACTACTTAAAAAGGGCTGCAAAAAAAAGTTTGAATGTTGACTACTAGTGTAGTTTAGAAAATAAATTAAAATTCACTAAAACACCTAAAAGGTAGTATAATAGTTTACTGAAATGATCATTTATAAAATGACTTTAATAAATGACATTGTTGACTATCTTAGGTTCTATCAAATGACTACTAACCAAGGCATTTCCAGCTAAAAACGCTAGCTCTAACAAAGAAGTGTGGGTAATAATACACAAAGATTGAAGAATTTAAGAACTTCATTTTTTGAATTTTATAAAAATGTGAACTTTATAAAAGTGTGATAACAAGCAATAATTGACAGGTTGCATATTTCAAAATGTATTGAGCTAATCAATGGGATAGCAAACTGGATATTTCAAAAGTCAGAATAAAGATAAATGAAGTTTGTAGGTGTAAAAATGATGGCTTAGAAAAAATACACCCATGAGATTATTATGGTTTTATTGCAACAGTCTTCTACCTTGTTTTCTTCTACTACTTTCAACCAACACCCTATTCTTAACCAATTATCCAAAGTGATTCCTTTAAAACTGAAGTTCATATCATCCTTGTGTTCAAAATTATCCAAGGGATTTCCATCTTTCTTAGTGTAAAAGATGGGATACTTCCAATGGCCATTGGATCCCTGATATTTTCTAACCTCTTGTCATATTCTCCTCAACCCTTATTTCCCCTCTAATTGAACTGATCTTTTGGCATTTCAAATTTATCAAGACAATTTCAAGTTTTTCACTTTTGTATTCTTTCTTGAAACATACTTCTCCCAGATATATAAGTAACTTGCTCTACTACCTAACTGATACCTGTGTTTAAAAATGTCATCTCTCCGAGGGGTTTTCTGACTGTGTGCTTAAAATTTCCCTTCTTTGAAAGTCAGTAATCCTTTTTATTTCTCCTTTATTTTTCTTCCAATCCAAGAGGATACAAGGCAGAGCAATAGAGAAGACCAGCACAGTCTCCAACTCCCACTTTTTGATCTTTCTTAATAACTAATGAAGGGATTTTTTGCCATTTTTCAGACATATCAAGATTGTCTACCCCTCAGGGCTTCTGTGTTTACAATTCTTCATTCAGAGCTCCTTGTTCTTCAGCGGTCAGGGTTTTTGCTCAAACGTCCTTGCTAAAACATGCCTTCCTATCTTAATAAAACTTCCCTATCTATAACCACCCTGTCATCATCTTGCCATTTTGCTTTTAAATACAGTCTTCACCAGTCTTAATATGAGTTTGAAGTTATATTATTATTTTTTACCTATTTACTGTCTTACTCTTCTGTAAGAAAGCAAGCTCAGCAGAAGTAGAAAACTTGGTTTATTTATGGTTTCATTCCCATTATCAGATAGCGCCTGACATAAAATAGGTGTTCAGAATATATTTCATGTTTTCCTGAATGAACAATTGGAGAAGCAAGGAGATGAATAAACAATAAGAATATTAGAGTATAATTTCTCTGATATGAAAAAGATATATTTTTAACTGTTAGCTAATTCTAGTAGCTTAACTAATAAGGCATTTATTTTCTTTTGTAACATTCATTCATTCACCTGCAGACAACACAAAACTGATGTAGCTGCTTAGGAAAAAAAAAAAGCAAGGCTCTTTCTAGCCTCCTACTTTGTCAGCTGCTCTGGGATAAAGTCTGAGTTTTAATAACAATAAAGAAGAGGAGATTAGATATAGAAGAGACAACCAGCGGTGTATGAAAGCCTAGATTTACTTTATTTTAAAATAATCCCAAATTTCAGCAAATGAGCAATTGGGTACTGGTACAGATTAATTAAATATGGACATAGGAAAGAGTATTTTAAAGTCTTAGGCTCAAGGCATCTGGTTTCTGATCTAATTTATAGCAATCCTGAGGAAGTCACATATGGTTTGGTGGACTCAAAAGTTTCATCTGCCAATGTTAATGATATATGTTTTATGGCATGATGGGATTAAAAACTTGTAGGAATCACCTGATTTACTAAGGCACTTGGAAAAGTATAAGGTGAATTTTGAAAATAGCACATTTTATTTTCTCTTCTCATTCGGGACAAACACATTTTTTTTTTTCAGGCATTAGACTGTCAAGCAGCAAATGACAGAATTAATGTACAGGTGAAAGTTACTTAAAAGTATTCTTCGAAAGTCACTTATAAGACATTATTTTGAATTCATATAACTACATCTTTAGAGTCAAAAATACTCTGACTTTATATTAAACTTCATTCATTCAATGTATCAGGCATTTCAATTTAATTAACACATATGAAATAGACTATTATCTCAAAAGCCTTAGTAGATACTGTAATGATCCTCGGTTTTATGTATGCCAAAGCAAAATTCTTAATTATGTAACAGCTATTTACTGTGCACTGATATTGTCAGTGGCAGCATTATTGTTTTGTCTAATTCAGATAAGAATGTTGCTGGGCGCTGGCACATACCTGTACTCCCAGTGGCTTTGGAGGTGGAGTTAGGAGGTTGGTGAGTTCAAAGGCAGCCTCAGCAACAGTGAGGCACTAAGCAACTCAGTGATACCCTGTCTCTAAATCAAATACAAAATAGGGCTGGAGATGTGGCTCAGTAGTCGACTGCCCCTGAGTTCAATCTCCGGTACCGCCCCTGCCCCAAAAGATAAGAATGTTGCTTTTTTGCAGATTTCACTAATTGAAAATTGATTGATGCTGTATCAGAAATCTGTGTCAAAGAAAGACTGTTGCAGAGAGTTGGAAAGTAACAAATTAAAGCAGGTCCACAAGCTCTGAATTCATGTCCAAACAAAACTTTGCCCCAAGAGCAAAATATTCCCCAAGTTATTATTTTTCCTGTAATAATCTAATTGACCCCTGACTTCACTTCTGCTTGTGTTTTAGTGAAAATTCTTCTATAAACCATTCTAAATTTATTATTTTCTTTGTCATACTACAGCTCTTTGACCACACCAGTTGCACCAGCATCTTTACATCAATTCTTAGTTATTCTTAATTAGTCTAGGACATCCTCCTTCAGGATAAGTAGTAAGTAATTATCCTAATTACTTAAAGGATCAGTAATAAGGCTATTACTTAAGACTTTGGAGTTAAACAATTTCTATGTCTCTATGTTTTCTCTTGAATTCATCATCTTTCCGTAGATGTTTGGTGTATATCCCAAGAAAAGAGGCTTCCAAACTGTATCAGTACTTACTTGCAGTAAAAGTTTTGGCAAGAATTTACATAACTCCTCCCCATCATACAGAGTGACTGCCCCTGTAGGTGTAGGCTGCTGATGGAACTACAAAGGTGGCCTTGTGAAGACTGTCCTTCCTACGTTCTATTAAGTTATTTTTATTTTTCACATTGGTCATAGGAGTTGTAACAATATTATCAATTTGCCTATTTTTAATAGACATCAAATAACAGTAGCTTAAAAGAAAGGAAAAGGCTCATTTGGGTCTCATATGCCTATAATTAAAAGGTCAAGCATGTTGATTATTTGGGAATTTTTTTTTCAGTTAGGACATCTAGGTACCCAGATTTCTTTTTTCTTTTTGTTTATCTACTTTGGGGTATTTTCTCACCCTTATGGGTAAATCTGGCATGATTGCATCCCATCAACATCCCAGGCAGTGGGGAGAAAGAGGTAAAACGGAAGGGCTAACTGCTTCCTTTAAAAGATGTCAACTAGAAGTCTCAGACATCCTTTCAGTCCTTAGGCCCAAATTTAATCACAATACCATACTTAACTACAAGATAGGCTGATAAATATTGCCCTTAACTATGAAGCCACATATTAGTTAAAATTGAGGATTCTCTTTTCAAAAGGAAACAGGAGGACTAGTTATTAGGGCCTATTAGTAGTCTCTGCCACAAGAGAACTGCTCACCACTTAGAATTAGCACTTTGAATGTAAACATGAGTCTTCTCATTTCAGATACCTGTGTTTAATAATACTTGAAAAGGTTCATTCCTTTGAAGAGTTTATAGAGGTCATAAAATGATGAATTGAAAGTGAAGTAACATCCTATAATCAACTATATACAGTTTATAAAAACAATTAACCCTAGGGAAAGTTTGCAATAACTGATGGAACTGATGGATAACATATGGGCTTAATTATTTCATAGTCCAGATGTTAACTATCAATTTCTCCACATAAACTTATCATTTAGACAGGAAAGGGTAAGAGATCTATTTGTCCTTGCTTCTTGAGCATCCTCTAGGGATTGTTCGCTTAAGGTTTCCCAAGGCTACAAACACTTCCTCTTTCCATGTTAGTTTATGTTACTAACTCAACTCAGATTTTTTACTTTCTTAAATTGAGGTTGATAACTAATTGAAGTCAATTTCATTCATTCTGTCTTCATGATGGAAGATGCACATTTTGGAATACAGAGTATTCATATTCATATTCATATGTATCATTATTTTTGTTCCAAATAACTAACTAAGGTATGAATTCAAATTCAAAAATGTCCACAAACACATTTACTTTTTACTCTAACCTCCCCTGGTTTGGTGCAGACTTTTCTCTTCACTCTGTACTTTTTCTTGTAAATATACTTGGGGCAAATTTGGAAGTTTAAAACAACTTCAGGCCTGGAGGTATTTCCGTGTTACTGTAATGTTTTTTCAACTGATCTTTCTTGTATTGGTGGGCTAAACATTTCATTAGCTATTGAACATGTTGTAATGACTAAGGTATGCCATATTCTCTAAGAATTTTTGCAGAAGTGTACTAATTTTAGAGGAAAATGAGGTAAAATTTCTTTACCATATAAAGAAAAAGAGTGTCAGTCTGTCTCTAAACACACACACACACACCATACACACACCCATGTACACATATCATTGCCAGGATGTAAATGAAAGAAAACATGAGTGACGGAAGTGAATGTCCTCCCTCCCTGTTTCTTCAATTTCTGAGAAGATTGTATGAAGAACAATGGAAAGAAAAAGCAGTTTGAGTTCCTACCTTATAAAGAACAGCTTAATGAACTGGGCACAAGAGGCACACCTGTAATCCCAGCAGCTCTGGGTGCTGAGGCAGGAGGATAGTGAGTTTAAAGCCAGTCTCAGCAACTTAAAAAGGCCAAAAGCAACACAGGAAGACCCTGTCTCTAAATAAAATATGAAAAGAGGGTTGGGGATGTAGCTTGGAGATTAAGCTCCCTGGGTTCAATCCCTGATAGGAAAAAAAGAAAGAAAAACTTAATGAGATCTATGCCCAAGGACTTCACCATTGAAAGTTTTTAGTTATGTCTTCCACCATGTTATACATATTGTTAGATACCTATGAGACTGTTAAACCACTCCTGAAAAATACAGAATCCCCTGTATAAAGAAACACAAATTCAAGAATCAGCCTAAGAAACAGGTAGCACAGTTGGTTGCTTTTCAAAAGTCAAAAGGAGCCTTAAATATTTAATGTAGTAGAAACAATGGCAAGAGCACAGGTGGAACTTATATCTAGGGTGTCTGTGGAAAGACTGTGTCGGATAGCAACGTTAAGATCAAATTCTCTGTAAGACCCAGGTGCCCCGGTGTTTGGCAAGAGTCAGAGGCAGAACCATGCTCATTTGAGACGTTATCTGGATTGCATCTCCTTGTGTCACTGTTTTTGCCTCTTTAAAAGTCAACATGTCCTGGTTCTGGTGTCTTGGAGGAAAAAAAAAACAAAAAAAACACCCTCACTTTTGATCCATTTTCTGTTTACTACAGCCACTGATTATCTTCTCCACATTTAGAAAAACAGCTGCGATACTTCTTGACAAGCAAGATTAAAATCCCCAGAGGTCTTTATCATTTCCCCTGACTTCTGCACCTTTAAACTGGCTTATTTGTCACATCAACTGAAACTTCTTGCCATTTGTTGAAACTTTGAGTACTGTTTCATTGTTCCAATTATTTTTAATTGAGAATGTTCTCACTTTCTACAGACGATACATGTCCATGCTTCATATTCAGTGTGGCACATTGCTTTATAAAGTTGATAAACAATTTTGAACTCCAAATTATGCCCTACATGTCACAACACTGCAGCTGCAAGCTGCAGCAACAAAATATGAGCTGAGAGTCGGCACCAGAACAAACAAGGTCATCATCAAATAACTGTTAAGATTAGGTTCGTTTTTATCACTTGCTAATTGCTGTATCTGTTGGGCTGAAGAGAAAATTCAATATGCCTGTTTTAGAGAGCTTCACAGCCAAAGCAGTAATGTAGCTGTTGCTAACACTTTGGGCCCTGCTCTTTTTTATGGGAAATGAATGTAGCTTTATCCATTCATTCTACATGTACTGGGCATCAATTATTTATTTGCCAGGTGAATCAAAGTACATTCATGGAGATCAAGCCTTAAAAAGAAAAGAAAACCTAATCACTTTGCATTGCCATTGGTCCTCTATAATATTTAAAAAATCTGCCATGTCCTTGGAAATTTCAATTATCTATTATTTGTTATACTCACTAAAGAATTAGGAAGTAGAAAGAATAAAGTGTTTATAGAGAAAAAAATTACAAAAAGGGTATACTAGACCCATGACTTCTACTTTGAAATAAATTTCCTTCACCTTTTCCACCGTAGGTCACGATGTAGAATCTGTCTGAGATGTTACATTCACCAAGGAGCTGGGAAAAGAGAGGAAGAAGTGTGGATTGCAGACTCTGTGAGGTAAATGTCTATACAAACATGCAAGAGTCTCACTTGTGCCTTCCAAAGAGTGTCCTTTCCTTCTGCCATTATAGTCCACACCCACAAAAGCTTCAATTTATACACTAAAGCAGTGGAAATCAGATTACATAAAAACTGACACATATAATGTGTCACATCTAATGAACTTAGTGAGACTTCAGTCAAACACTGTTTGATTCAACAAATTTTTATTTGGATAGTCTTCTGGTATTTGTTTAAATGGAATTTTGAACTACAAATGAAAAGTATCACCTAATTATTCTTTCACTCCTAATTTCCCTTTAGGATCTTTCTTAATCTGGACAATATGCTACTTTGTTCTCTGTGGAAATTTCTGAGCAAATACCTTGTAAAATAACATAATACATTTTGCTGGAGTGTGGGTAAGCAATATGATCCCCTTCATTAGCTGTCCAGTGGGGAGCTCTAATTCCATCTTGATTGACAAGCATTGCTCATCAGGCTTGCTTTTTTACTGGGGAAGCAGTTTTGACTTTTAGTGAAAACAGGTTAATCTTCTATAGGGACAGTGACATAAAGAGGATTGGTGATGTTCCTGAAATCCCAACAGCTCCAGGAGGCTGAGGTAGAAGGATTGTAAGCTCAACATGAGCCTCAGCTATTAGCATGACTATTTCTCAAAATAAGAAATAGATAGATAGATAGATAGATAGATAGATAGATAGATAGATAGATAGATAGGAGTGGGAATTTAGCTCAATAGTAAAGCGCCCTTACTTGAATTTAATCCCCAGTACCAAAAAGGTGGGCAGGAAGGACAGGGAGAGGGTAATTTGAATGAAATCAGTTCTCTGCTAAGAACAGCAATTTACTCCTGCTCCTCCATCAATTACTCAATCCCAAATACATAAAATGATATTTAAGCCACAGAATTCTGGGAACATTTTTTTTGTGTGTGTTTGCTTAAATAAGATGGAGCACCTACTCAAAATCAACATTATCCAATATATTAATATGTTAAGAATATGCATGAACACTTACCTTAGAAAAGGCAAATATGTTAATATTCCAAATATGCAGCATAATATTTTTCTTGTGAACAAATATTTAGTATTTTAAGGTTATGACATGTCGAACATCACACATTACTTAACTGATTTACTTAATCACAACTTGTGTGTGCTTTGCTTGTTCATTCATAATCTTAAAGACAGTATATTTTAACAGGCAGATAGATGGTTTCATCTTTGTTTCAGGCATCAAAGGGCTAAACAGAACCTTCCAATTTTTCCTATTACCTCTAAAAATGATGGAGCAATTAAGGAAGAATGATAAGACAAATTAAGGTACCTATGGTTTCATAGTTTTCCCTCAATCATATAATTATTATCATATTAATTTTGGGGGGTGTATACTGGGGATTGAACTCAGGGGCATTCAGTCACTAAGCCCCATTCCCAGGCCTATTTCATATTTTATTTAGAGATAGGGTCTCATTCAGTTGCTTAGTGCGTAGCTTTTGCTGAGGCTGGCTTTGAGATCATAATGCTCCTGTCTCAGCCTTATGAACTGTTTGGACTACAGGTGCATGCCTGGCTAAATATTATTATATTAATTATGAACAAAAATTCATATTTGACCTTGGGGAGGGATCATTCTAGAAGGGAAAGCAGAGGCCTTCAACCCCATCACCTTAATACTGATAATGACCTACTCCTGTGGATTTTCTTCACCTATATACCTGAACTTCTTTCTTTTTTTTTCCATATTTACTTTCTTTCAAACTGAAATGATTAAACTCCTTATCATAATACCCAGGCCTATAAATCCACCTTTTTCAAATCTCTTTTTAATCTTGTGTCTCTGCTCACCTGTGTATATTTCTCTCCAAAGGACTACTGCTGCTACTACTGCTTTCTCCTCCTCTTTCCCTCTTCTTCTCCACATATTTGTGATGCTGGCTTTGTGTTGGTTATCACTGTTAGTAAAATCTCTTCCAGGTGCCTTTAAAGTTCTTCAGAAAGTACCTGACTAGCTGGGAGTAGTGGCTCATTGCTTATAATCCCAGAAGCTGGAGAGGTTGAAGCTGGAGAATTGTGAGTTTAAAGCCAGCCTCAGTAACAGTGAGGTGCTAAGCAACTCAGTGAGATTCTGTCTCTAAAAAAAACAAAAATACAAAAAAGGTCTTAGGATGTGGCTCAGTGGTTGAGTGCCCCTGAGTTCAATCCTTGCTACCCCACCCCAAAAGAAAAACCTGATTAGACCCTATAATCACTAAACCCTACAGGCTGCCAAACTGAAAATTAATTTTACTAATTTATTCAAAAAATAAACTTGAATAATTGTAAGTTTGGATTTTTCTCTAATTATGTTAGATGCTTTTTGATAATGGATTAATTTTGTTTTGCCTTGGAAATATTTAGTATTTTCTCAACAAAGGATTCCATTTTTATTGGTTTTATTGAGAAGACAGTCCCATTATTAGGATATAAAAAGATACGGCACTTATTTTATTTTTATTATTTTTAAAGTAAAGAATTAGTCTATTCCTAACTGCAAATAAGAAAACTAAATGTGTGTAATGAGCTTGCTCCATGTAAGCATAATGCTGCAGGTAGTAGAGGGGGAGGGTTATATGATACATAGGACACATTCACTACTTTCTAGAAGAGATTTTTTTTCCTATTCAATAAAGCACTTCTTCATTAGGCTATAAGCTCTAAGAAGGCAGAAAATCATATTCACAGCTGCCTCCCTCGCACATTACCTGAACTTTGAGCATTATTGTTGAATGAATTAATTGTTCATTCTTAACATATAATGACTATACACTCTTTTTATCTATTGAAATTCAAGCATCAGTGCATGCATATAAGAGGTAAAATTAATTCAGTTTGAAAAGAAAAAAGGTTTTGTAACATAATCTAGGAATAAAATATTCAATCAAATTTTAATCAAATCATTGCTTTCTTTTTCCAAATGTATATTATTGCTATGGTAACCAGACAAGGAATTCCCTAGGAAAACAAGAAACATATTTCTGGCCAGAAGCAATTACTCAGTGAATTTTAATAATTACAAAATTTTTAATTATGATGCGTATCTGCTTTTAATGTCTATAGTGCCAACCTTTATTTATTTAATGAAGGGTTTCACAGAAACTAGACATGGGGCAATGAGACCAACTAGACAGATACCATGTTTTAGATAAACATCGGAGAACCATGTGAATTTTGTGTGTCTCCCAGGCAGGCAGCAATACCCAAGTAGTTAAGCTAAAGTAGCTTCCATGGTTCAGGCAACAGGCTGATGTAGGGTCCAGTGCTCTGGGATGACAGTTCAGGAACAAGTGGCAGACAAGTTTTGCACAGGCAGAGCCATGGAATCCAGGTGTGGCCCTGAGGGAAAGATGAGGAAACAAGTTTTGACAGCAAGTTGCAGAATCAACCCAGGCATCTGAACCACAGCATAAAGTTCCATAAGGTTTTATGGAATTTGAGATGAGAAGTTTTTAATCCAGTCTTCTTTGCACTGCCTTATAATCTAGGTGCCCTAGACCCCCTGACTGCAGCAGGGGCAGAAGAGCTGGACAGCAGCCAGGTTGACAGCATAACAGTAGCATCTCAAAGGCCACTGTGGCACCTGCGTCCAAATTTAGAAAGCAGACCAACGAATCATTAATTTTGTTGGGAAAATTGGAAATCCATATGCAACAAAATGAAACTGAATCCCTTTCTCTCGCCATGCACAAAAGTTAACTCAAAGTGGATCAAGGAACATGATATCAAATCAGAGACATGGCATCTGATAGAAGAAAAAGTTGGCTATGATCTACATACTGTGGGGTCGGGCTCCAAATTCCTCAATAGGACACCCATAGCACAAGAGTTAATAACTAGAATTAACAAATGGGACTTACTCAAACTAAAAAGTTTTTTCTCAGCAAAAGAAACAATAAGAGAGGTAAATAGGGAGCCTACGTCCTGGGAACAAATCTTTACTCCTCACACTTTAGACAGAGCCCTAATATCCAGAATATACAAAGAACTAAAAAATTAGACAATAAGATAACAAATAACCCAATCAACAAATGGGCCAAGGACCTGAACAGACATTTCTCAGAGGAGGACATACAATCAATCAACAAGTACATGAAAAAATGCTCACCATCTCTAGCAGTCAGAGAAATGCAAATCAAAACCACCCTAAGATACCATCTCACTCCAGTAAGATTGGCAGCCATTAGGAAGTCAAACAACAACAAGTGCTGGCGAGGATGTGGGGAAAAGGGTACTCTTGTACATTGCTGGTGGGGCTGCAAATTGGTGAGGCCAATTTGGAAAGCAGTATGGAGATTTCTTGGAAAGCTCGGAATGGAACCACCATTTGACCCAGCTATTCCCCTACTCGGTCTATTCCCCAAAGACCTAAAAAGAGCACACTATAGGGACACTGCTACATCCATGTTCATAGCAGCACAATTCACAATAGCAAGACTGTGGAACCAACCTAGATGCCCTTCAATAGACGAATGGATAAAAAAAATGTGGCATTTATACACAATGGAGTATTACTCTGCATTAAAAAATGACAAAATCATAGAATTTGGAGGGAAATGAATGGCATTAGAGCAGATTATGCTAAGTGAAGCTAGCCAATCCCTCAAAAACAAATGCCAAATGTCTTCTTTGATATAAGGAGAGTAACTAAGAACAGAGTAGGGATGAAGAGCATGAGAAGAAGATGAGAGGTGGGAGGGAAAGGGAGAGAAGGGAAATTGCATGTGAATGGAAGGAGACCCTCAGGGGTATACAAAATTACATACAAGAGGAAGTGAGGGGAAAGGGGGAAAAATATAAGGGGGAGAAATGAATTACAGTAGAGGGGGTAGAGAGAGAAGAGGGGAGGGGAGGGGAGGGGGGCAGGGGGGATAGTAGAGGATAGGAAAGGCAGCAGAATACAACAGACACTAGTATGGCAATATGTAAATCAATGGATGTGCAACTGATGTGATTCTGCAATCTGTATATGGGGTAAAAATGAGAGTTCATATCCCACTTGAATCAAAGTGTGAAATATGATATATCAAGAACTATGTAATGTTTTGAACAACCAACAATAAAAATTAATTAAAAAAATTTTCTTCTCCAGAAAAGAATTTTGAATATTTTCGAAAAACCCATCTTCATGATCATCTTGCGTCTCCATCTTCAGATTTCAATTCCAGTGCTTTCCTCATGAGATATTGCTTCCAATTTCCCACTAAACTTAAACTGAAATTTTTGCTTTTAGATGCGAAGCCCTGAAAACCTCCAATTAGCACTTTAGTAGCAGATACCTGTGAGGGAGAATTTTGTCTGATTCTCAGCTGGTGGCCCAGTGTGCACTTGGCTGAGATGATGGAGAGAGAGCAGGTATGACTGCACCTTCCCTCCAGGCCTGGTGGCAGGTGTCTGTCCAAAGGGCAGGCTCAAGGCAGAGGCCCTAAACACAA
The DNA here is from genome assembly GCF_048772815.1 of Callospermophilus lateralis. Lineage (NCBI taxonomy): Eukaryota > Metazoa > Chordata > Mammalia > Rodentia > Sciuridae > Callospermophilus > Callospermophilus lateralis. The sequence continues at coordinate 64,058,953 of NC_135318.1, forward strand.
GGCACACGTGTGGAACTAAGAAAACAGTGTCTCTAAAGCACCTGTGTCTTCTCCTCTTTGGCTCTTGCTAAAGTGATTATTTTCTTCTTCTAAAGCCAAAATATGTTTTAAAAAAAAGAAAAAAGAAAAAAAAATAAATAGTGCTTTCTTTTTGGAAATAGCATATACTTTAAATTCAGTCTAATAGAATGCTATGCTATTGATATCAAGATATCTCAAAGCAGGTGGAACATATAAACAATGGTCACAAAACATAGAAGGCAAAGTGTTGAATAAATAATAATGGGGGAAATTTATATACCCCTCCCTTCACCATGCTCAGGATGCATAAACTAATGATAATTGATTAGTAGATTTATTTTTGTGGAAAAATTATACATGGTATAATCATATAAGGCCAAACACTATTGACAATGACCACATTTCACCATCTTATCCTTTGTACCTATAGCCAATCTATATGAACAATAATCTATTTTATCCATAAATTTTATTTTTAAAAATGAAAGTATGACCAATGTGATTCTGTAACCTGTACACTCAGAAAAATAAAAAATTATACCCCATTTGATTCAAATGTATGATATGCCAAGATCATTGTACTGTCATGTGTAACGAATTAAAACAAATAAAAAAATAAATAAATTTTAAAAATGAATGTAACATTAGGCAAATCAAACAGAGAAAACTATATCAGTCACCATATGAGGGATACTACTTGTATCCCTCATCATAGACATTTTTTTTTTGAGTGACTTGCAACCTAGTTTCCAAAAGGAACCCCACCTTTACAGGAAATTGTTCCTGTTTTAAGAATGTTTCCATTGTAGTGAATGGTTCAATTAATTGTAGCCTTAAAAAGATTGAAACAAATTTTCCTCTTTGTGTGCATATTTCTTGCCATCCCTTCACTCACATGTCAAACAGTATATATTGCTTAGGCCAATTTGTATGGCAAACCTGATGCCTTTGAAATGTTGCCATGTGTTTCTTAACTATATATGTTCTGAGGAATCTACCACCAGGTAATTTCAGTATTATCTGAATATCATGGAGTGTGTTCACATACACTAAGCTGGCTGTGATCTCATTTAACTTGATGAGATCACTGTCGCATATACAGTGCCCTGTTGGCAGAAATGTTATTATGTGGGGCAGGACTGGGCATTCGTGCATAATCCACAGGATACCAGTTTTCATGTGTCCAAGCAATTTATCAAACATGATTCATGTTTTACTAAAACAATATTTTAATGGCTAAGCCATTTTTTTCCTCATCATATAATTAAATTTTGTAATAGTTATTTAATGTATTCTTTATTTATTCATTAGTGAGAAAGAGAAGGCCAAGCTGTAATGGTAATTACATATATTCTCATTTCCCTGAATTGTCTAAGAATAGAGGGCAAGCACTGTACATGATGTTCTTTAATTTTCTGGAGGGAAGTCAAATGCTATAGCTGGATGCCTTACCCTAATCTATTGCTAAAATATTCATTTACAACATAAGGATGTCTACACATACAAACATAGAGAATAATACAAAATATGTATACCGCAGATTTAAGCATTCAATACATTTAACTAGTTTTTCTTATCTCAAGGCTTAGAAAAACAAATTAGTCTACTAAGGATTGTTATGTCTTTGTCAATAACTAAGATTTCCCTCTATTTGCAAGCTAACTTATTTCATGGATGCTGATAGAAATCACAGCATTCCCAAGTCAGAGAGAAAAAAAAAAAAACTTTATTACTCATGGCACAGCAAGCAGCAGGACCTTCATATTTGTATCATTTTTTTTTCTCTCCAAGTCCCATGGCAAGGAGATCTAAGAGGAACTGTGCCTCAGAGTGGGCAAATCTCAGGTTTCTTAGGAAATCCTAATATTTTTTAGTGGATTCTAAGAAAACCTGCCTAAATATTTCCCTGAAGGGAGACATTATCTTTAATATCCTGGTGAGAAAATAAATTTGTTTTCTACCTGAAGGAAGACACTATCTCTAACTTTCAAGGTTATTTGCTATACAGACATCCTTGTAAGGATATTCTTGAACAAAACTGATATAACACATGCAGGAATGTTTAGCTTTAAATTTTGGATAGACACCAGAAATGTTATGGGGAAGTTAGGAAAGGAGTCAAGAACATAAGAGAGGCACTATAGGGGAAATAAACTGACCCACATGTCCCTTTGACCTCTGCTTTAAGCTCTGGCCACAGTCAGAGAGGCCTCAGGGATATAGGGCCACAGATGGAGTTGAGCAGGGGCAAAGGCATTATCCCCACTGCACAGAATCTGGCTTCACTCAGCCAACCTACCAGCTGACCCTGTTGGTAGATCAGGAGGCAACACTTTTGGAGTGACTGTCACTCTTCCAGTAAATGAACATTCAAGTGATAAGGGCTTTTCATGCTATTTCACAGTGACAGCCATAACAGATGAGAGACAGGAGGAGGGATGGTTTATGTTTTGGAGTGTGTGTGTGTGTGTGTGTGTGTGTGTGTGTGTGTGACTTAATAACTAATATTGATTTCTTACTATGTACTTGGTCCTGTTCTAATCACTTTACATGTAAATTTGTTCATTATTTATGAAGTTCATATTATTATTTGTTTTAATTACCCTTTTCATCCCTGAACAAATGACCTGAGAAGAACAACTTAGAAGAGAAAAAGCTTATTGTGTCTCACAGTTTCAGAGGTTCAGTCCATTATCAACCAACTCCACATTTCTGGTCCTGATATGGGAAAGGAATAGCAAAGGGAAGCAGCTCAGAATATGGCAACCAGAAAGTGGAGAGAGAGAGAGAGAGAGAGAGAGAGAGAGAGAGAGAGAGAGAGAGAGAGAGAGAGAGATCTGCTCACCAGAAAGAAACAAAATATATAAACCTCAAGGGCATGATCCCAGTGATCTTCTTCTTTCTCTCTACCTTCCCAGTTATCACCCAGTTGCCAACCAGTTAACCAATATCAGTGGATTAATCCACAAATCAGTTTACCCCTCTCATAATCATCTCTTTTCTGAAAATTCTTGAGTTGTTTCACAGTAAGCTTTTGAGGGACACCTCATTTCTAAACCGTATTATTACTTTTACTTTACAAGTAAGAGAAATCAGGCAGAGTGAGGGTAAGCAAATAGATATAGCTCATATTTGAAAATTAAAATACTTCTGTTTCAATGGGGAACAGGGACTAAGGGCTCTTGGGTTAGTGGCCAACTGAATTAAAGTAGTAAAAAAGAAGCCATATAAAGCCATTCAGAGAATTGCTAGATGATCTAAGATACAGAGTGGTCAATAATACTGATAAAATATATAGAATGTAGTGTGTCTTGTAATATTGTGGAAGAGATAGCCCATGCAAAGGCAGAAAGGAGTTTACGGAGAGGCCAGTGAAAGGAGTTTATGGAGAGGCCAGTGTCCAAAATAAAGTGACTGCAATAAAAGTTCATGTATTTATTCAACTTTTTGTTGTTGGACATCAATCATGTGTCAGCCAGTAAAAAATCATGAAAAAATTCTGAATGCACAGGTTGAGTTCAGATAAAAAGAACATTCTGGATGTAAAACATAACCTGTCCTATATTACATTTGGTAATAATTTCATGATGTTTTTGTAAGTTTGAGCTTTTCAAGACTACTTTTATCTTTCACTTCTGACTTATAATTATATTCCTTTGCCTCAAAAACTAAAGGTTCTTCAAACTGCTTGATTAGAAAAATGATAAGCTCTGAAGAATATTTTCTCTCTGCAAAACTACAGATCATATTTTGTGTCATAACACTTTCTTTGCAACTATTATATCTAAAAGAGGTGTCTTAAGGTACTAAAACTTCAGAGAATGTTGCTGTATCCTTTGATTCTAAATTTTAACTTCCCAAAGATTTGAAATTCCAATTTGAAATAATTAATTTAAAATTCCAATTTGAGCACGTGCGATGTGCTCACAAGGAAAGTTAAACTGATGTCTTTGTCTTCTAGTTTATTGAAGCTATAGCCTCCTGTGCATCCATGGAGAGGTTGCATCACTTTAGGAAAAGGTGTTTGAATATACTTGCTACCACTGTCATGAGACAGGGATAAGGCAATTCCACCTTCAAAGATGTCCATCTTGACCCCTTCAAGCAAGAACATTGTGGCATTTGCTCATGATGCTCTGGGGACTGGGAGAAGTTTCACCTATTATTCCTTGTGTATACCTTTCCCATTTTTTCCTCAAGTGTCCCTACTGCTACTAACTAGTTTCTCAGCTTTATGGACCCAGAGGCTGCTTTGGTGAGATCAGGATTCTCTAGTGGAAGGCTCTACCCTCTGAGATGGTTCTTGGTTTTGGTTCTCATCTATCCAGAAACCTGAGGCTTCACATCCTCAAAAGTACTATGATTTTTTTTAGGGGGGGAGGAGGGAGACAATTGGGAATCAATATTAATTACTCTTTTAAATTCACAAAGGAAGAAAATACATTAAAATTTTCACTCTTAATTTTTTAAATTTAAATAGCATTTCACATTTAAGGTGACCACATTAAAGTGCCTACAAGAGGGAATTAAATTACTTCCAGATAAAATACTGAGTTTTGTTTGTTTTTAATATATGATGAAGGTTTTCATTTGATACATTTAGTCAAGTTGAATGGAAAAGAGTTGATAACCCAGGTGGGAAGCTCTCAAAACAGATTGCATCAGTGGTGGAAATAAGCAAACAAAGAAATAGATTCAGAAGACAATATTACAGAAAAGTCACTGGGACTTAAGGGGCAGGAGGCAAAAGAGGTAAAGGGAAGGGAAGTTTTGTCTTTAACATTTTAAAATACCAGAGTCAAGGTGACTGTTCAAGAAATTTGGTGGAGAGCCAGAAGATGATGTTGACAATTCCAGCTTCTTTGCCTCCTCATTTGCAGCCTGTGATTTCTAGACAAACATGTAAATATGTTGCTGTACTTGACTCTTTTACAGAGATATTTGTAGAGAATATACATTAAAATGTTCTTTCTCATCTGATGTTGGTTTCAGAAAAAAGATAGTTTAGGGGACCGGAGAGTCAACGCATTGATTTAGAAGTAAAATAATTAAACATCTGGACTTGGTACCAATTTAAATAATTCTATCTGCTCTTCAAACCCCTTTTAGAAACATAACTTTGAGTATATTTGTACATACCTCAGTAATTAAATCATATATAAATGCAGTTAATTGTGTAATAACTGAAAATATTTCAATATATTTCAAGTGTAGATGATCCATCATGTTTCCGATAGTATAGCATCTTTTATTTTTCTCTTTTGCCACTTTGGTAAAGCAATTGCATTCTTAATTTATTGGACAGAAACACATTTTTTAGATAAATAGTTGTAGCTATAAAATGCTAATTGTGTTCATGCATGGATTACTCCAAAAAGATACATGCCATTACATTTGTAAGAAGCCGAATCTAAAATTGGATGGTAGTTTAAAATATTTTTATAAAAACTGTTAACAATTTACACATGGGAGTAAAGGGCAAATACTAAAAGTATGATGTGAATTTGTAAAATTATACAGTTATATTTTTCTGTATACTAGAATGAAGTCTTTATAACAATGAGCCTCTGTTTGGTGTTTTTTAATCTGTATCTTTGGTACCTAAAACTGATCCTGATATAAAGTAATTATGTCAAGTAAATCAACATTATGTATTTAATTTATGTATGTGTCTAGATTTTGCAGACATGTGTATACATATGTCTAGATGAATTTATAAATGTATATTATATATGTATATATATATATACATATCCTTAGATTAACACCTTAAAAATGTTTACCACTCACTGTATTTGTAACTGCAGTGGTTTTATTTTTTTTAATACTATCCCAATTTGCAAATTTTTCCATAATAAGCAATTATTAATTTTTAGATTGGATAAAAATTGCAATGCTATTAAGAATACAGGCATTTAGAATACTATATGTTTTATTTCAAAAATGAAAAAAAAAATCATGTTTTCTTCAATATGTGTAAAGTATTTTAATCTCTTGGAAAATATCTACAATTAAAATTCATTGGAATTATTTTCTATGTAATGTGAAAACTGCATGGACCATTATCTAGTTTAATGGCCACTTTATAATTTCTCCAAAATCTTCCAGGGGGGATTCATTTATGAATAACTGCTAAAAGGCTATTTTACTGCCCATTTTCCTATGTCTGGTGTCATTTGCGAGCTAGTGGGCTTTGGATTGGCAATAAGGTCTTAATTTTTGATTGAGACAATCAGTGATCCTGCAACCTTTAAATTCCATTATAAACTGGAGAAGAATGAACTAGAAAAGTCACATTTTAGAAAAAATATGCTTCACCTGCTTTAGAAGAAAATTAAAAATCAAAGCTAATTCCAGATTTTTTTTTGCTTTCAATATACCCATAATAATTAAGATTTGTTTATTGTTTCTGGTGTCAGGTGCTACTTTAAACACAATTTATGTAAATATTTTATTTCATTCTTACAGTTCCCAAAATACGAATTATTTGACAAATAAGAAGTATAGAGAACACAGAGATTTATTGCCTAGAAAGTTTTTCAAACCAAGCAGTCTTACCCAAAAATCTATGCTCCTAACCACAATGATAAGCTCCTTGCCTGCCCACCAAATTAGGAGCTTCACCATTATCTAGTAGAATGAGTGTTGCTCAGGGAAGTAAGATGGAAGGTTTATAATTTTCTGTCCATTAATAATACCTCTATGGCCTTTGGCAAAACTTTTCATCTTTTATTGTTTATAAACTCTCATGCAAATGTAAAACAATTTTACATTTTTGCGAAACATTATTATGACTTCTGTAATGTTTTTTAATTCTCTTCAAGTCCTAACATACATAATTATCTGAATATCATTCAATAAACTAGGAAATTTTTAGGGTATAAAATACTAGGAAGATATATTTGCTAAAATAATTTTTTAAATGTTAAAAAAAGAATTTTACTTCTTGCACTTTAGGAGTCTTGTTAAGGAAGTCAGATACTAGGCCAATGTGGTGAAGATTTGGGCCTATTTTTTTTTTTTTTTTTTGCTATTAGGTGCAGAGTCTCTGTTCTAGTGCCTAAGTCTTTGATCCACTTTGAGTTAATTTTTGTGCAGGGTGAGAGATAGAGTTTTAATTTCATTTTGTTACATATGGATTTGAAGTTTTGCCGGCACCATTTGTTGAATAGGCTATCTTTTCTCCAGTGAATGTTTTTGGCACCTTTGTCTAGTATGACTTAACCATATTTATGTGGGTTTGTCTCTGTGTCCTCTATTCTATACCATTGGTCTTCAACTCTATTTTGGTGCCAATGCCATGCCATTGTTATTTCCATAGCTCTGTAGTATAATTTAAAGTCTGGTATTGTGATGCCTCCTGGTTTACTTTTCTTGCTCAGGCTTGCTTTATCTATTCTGGGTCTCTTCTTTTTCCAAAAAAAAAAAAAAATTCATGATTGCTTTTTCTATTTCTATGTAGAATGTCATTGGGATTTAAATAGGAATTGCATTAAATCTGTATTACACTTTTGGTAGTATGGCCATTTTGACAATATTAATTCTGCCTATCCAGGAGCATGGGATATCTTTCCATCTTCTGAGATTTTCTTTAATTTTCTTTTTTTAGTGTTCTGTAATTTTTATTGTAGAAGTCTTTTACCTCTTTTGTTAGATTGATTCCCAGGTATTTTATTATTATTTTTTGAGTGAAGTAGTTTTCCTAATTTCTCTTTCAGTAGATTCATCACTGAAATGTAGAAATGCATTTAATTTATGCGTGTTGATTTTATGTCCTGCTACTTTGCTAAATTAATTTATTAGTTTGAGAAGTTTTCTGGTGGGATTTTTTGGGTCTTCTAGAGAGAGAATCATGTCATCAGCAAATGGTGATAGTTTGAGTTCTTCTTTACCTGTTTTTAATCTCTTTAATCACAAATCAATAAATGGGATGGATTAAAATTAAAAAGCTTCTTTTTAGCAAAGAAAACAATTAATAAAGTGAGGAGAGAGCCTACAGATTGGGAGAAAATCTTTACCACCTGCACCTCTGATAAAGCATTAATCTCTAGGATATATGAAGAACTCAAAAATCTTAACACCACAAAAAAAAATAATAAAAATCAATAAATGGGCCAGGCAACTGAACAGACACTTCTCAGAAGAAGAAATACAATTGATCAACAAATATATGAAAAAGTGTTCATCATCTCTAGCAATTAGAGAAATGCAAATCAAAACTACTCTAAGATTTCATCTCACTCCAGTCCAAATGGCAGATATTAAGAATACAAACAACAATAAATGTGGTAAGGACTTTTGGGAAAAGGCACACTCATACATTGCTGGTGGTACTGCAAATTGGTGCAACCAATCTGGAAAGCAGTATGGAGAATCCTTGGAAAACCTTGAAAGAAACCACCATATGACTCAGTTATCCCACTCCTTGGTCTATACAGAAAGGATTTAAAATCAGCATGCTATATGGTGATGCAGCCACATCAGTGTTTATTGTAGCTCAATTCACAATGGCTAGACTATGGAACTGAACCAACCTTTGTGTCCCTCAATAGATGAATGGCTAAAGAACATGTGGTACATATACTCAATGGAAAATTACACAGCTTTAGAGAAGACTAAATTATAGCATTTGCCAGTAAATGGTTGGAGTTGGAGTATAACATGCTAAATGAAACAAGCCAATCCCCCCAAACCAAAGGCTGAATGTTTTCTCTAATATGCAAATGCTAATTCCCAATAATGTGAGGGGCACTAGGGAAGAATAGCATTAACTTAGATTAGGTAGAGGGAAGTGATGGGAGGGAAGGAGAGAGGATGTGGGGATAGGAAAGATAGTTGAATAAAACAGACATTATTATTGTATGTATATATGTGACTACATGACAAATATGATTCTTCAACATGTACACTCAGAAAAATAAGAAATTATATCCCGTATTTGTATGATATATCAAAATGCATAAATGCATCCTACTGTCATGTATAACTAATTAAAATGAATAAAAATATTTTTAAAAAGTGAAAAGAAAAAACGATTTTATATCAAAAAATAAGAATGTGGTTTATTTTTTAATTTTAATTTCTTATATATGACAACAGAATACATTACAATTCATATTACACATATAGAATACAATTTTTCATATCTCTGGTTGTACAGAAGGTTAAGTCACATACTTCATGTCTTCATACATGTATTGCATTCCACTTTTCCTACCCCTATTCCCCCTTCTTCCCCCACCTCCCCTTTTCCCCTTTGCCATATCTAGAATTCATTTAATTCTTCCACACAAACACCCGCCCCACAGCATATTATTAATCAGCATCCTTAAATTAGAGAAATCATTCAGCATTTGTTTTTTGGGGTTTGGCTAATTTCTCTTAGCATTATATTCTCTAGCTTTATCCAGTTAACCGCAAATGCCATGATTTTATTCAATTTAATGCTGAATAATATTTCACTGTGTATATGAACATGTCTTCTTTATCCATTCATTTACTTAAGGGCAACTAGGTCGATCCTACTGTTTAGGTATTGTGAATTGTGCTGCTATAAACATTGCTTTGGCTGTGTCCCTGTAATATGCTCCTTTTAAGTCCTTTGGGTATAGACCAAGGAGTGGGATAGCTGGGTCAAATGGTGACTTCATTCAAAGTTTTCCAAGGAATCTCCATACTCCTTTCCAGATTGTTTACACCAATTTGCAGTCTCACCAATAATGGATGAGTGTGCCTTTTCCCCCATATACTCACCTACACTTATTGTTGTTTGTCTTCATAATAGCAGCCATTCTGACTGGAGATTAGTGCTCTATCTAATGTGTGTGTTGTAAGGATTTTTCCAAATTAGTAGGCTTTCTATTCACCTCACTGATTGTTATTTTTTTGCTGAGAAAAAATATTTTTAATATTTTTGAATCATTTGAATCCAAGCCATTTTTTGATTCCTGATATTAATTCTTGTGCTACAGAAATCTTATTAGGAATTTGGTACCTAATTAGACATGATGGAGATTTGGGCCTACTTTTTCTTCTAATAGATACAGTGTCTCTGGTTTAATTCCTAGGTCCTTGATCCACTTTGGGTTGAGTTTTGTGCATGGTGAGAGACAGGGGTTTAATTTTATTTTGTTGCATATGGATTTCCAGTTTTCCCAGCACCATTTGTTGAAGAGACTATCTTTTCTCCAATGCATGTTTTTAGCACCTTTGTCAAATATAAGATAAATGTAATTAAGTGGGTTAGTCTCTGTGTCCTCTATTCTGTATCATTAGCCTACAAGTCTACTTTGGTGCCAATACCATGCTGTTTTTGTTATTGTTACTCTGTAGTATAATTTAAGGTGTGGAATAGTGATGCCGCTTGCTTCACTTTTCTTGCTAAGGGTTGCTTTGGCTATTCTGGGTCTCTTATTTTTCCAGATGAATTTCATGACTGCTTTTTCTATTTCTATGAGGAATGTCATTGGGATTTTGATTGGAATTGCATTAAATATGTATAGTGCTTTTGCTAGTATGGTCATTTTGACAATGTTAATTCTGCCTATCCAAGAACAAGGAAGATATTTCCATCTTCTAAGTTCTTCTTTAATGTTATCAAAAATTTTACATCACGTTTTCTTTAGTGTTCTATAGTTTTCAGTTTAGAGGTCTTTCACCTCTTTTGTTGATTCCCAAGGTTTTTTTTTTTTTTTCTTTTCTTTTTTTTAATGCTATTTTAAATGGGGTTAGTTTTCCTTGTTTCCCTTTCGGAGGATTTATCACTGATATACAGAAATGCCTTTGATTGTGTTCATTTTGTATCCTGCTACTTTGCTAAATTCATTTACTAGTTTTAAAAGTTTTCTGGTCTAATTTTTTGAGTCTTCTATGTATAGAATCATATCGTTGGCAAATAGTGCTAATTTGAGTTCTTATTTACCTATCTGTATTCCTTTATTTTCTTTTCTAATTGCTCTGACCAGTGTTTCAAGAACTATGTTAAATACAAGTGGTGAAAGATGGCATCCCTATCTTGTTCCAGTTTTTAGAGGAAATGCTTTCAATTTTTTTTCCATTAAAAATTATGTTGGCCTGGGGATTAGCATAGATAGCTTTTACAGTGTTGAGATATGTTCCTCTTATCCCTAGTTTTTTTAGTGTTTTGAAAGTAAAGGGGTGCTGTATTTGTCAAATGCTTTTTCTGCATCTATTGAGATGATCATATGGTTCTCATCTTTAAGTCTATTGATGTGATGAATTACATTTATTGATTTCTGCATGTTGAACATACCTTGCATCCCTGGAATGAACCCCACTTGAACATGATGCACTATCTTTTTGATATGTTTTTGTATTCAATTTGCCAGAATTTTATTGAGAATTTTTGCATCTGTGTTCATTAGAGATATTGGTCTAAAGATCTTTTTTTTTTTCTTTGAGGTGTTTTTTCCTGGTTTTGAAACAGAGTGATGTTGGCCTCATATAATAAATTTGGAAGTGCTTCCTCTTTTTCTATTTCCTAAAATAAATTGAATAGTATTGGTATTAGTTCTTCTTGTAAGGTCTTGTAGAACTGAACTGTATATCCATCTGGTCCTGGGCTTTTCTTGGTTGGTAGACTTCTGATGGCAACTTCTATTTCATTGCTTGAAATTGATCTGTTTAAATTGTGTATATCATCCTGATTCAAGTTGGGCAAATCATATGACTCTAGAAATTTGTTGATGCCTTTGATATTTTCTATTTTATTGGAGTACAAGTTTTCAAAATAATTTCTGATTATCTTCTGTATTTCTTACTGTCTGTTGTGATATTTTCTTTTTCATCACGTATGTTAGTAATTTGAGTTTTTTCTCTTGGTTAGCATGACTAAGGGTCTGTCAATTTTATTTATTTTTTCAATAAACCAACTTTTGTAGATTCTTTCAGGGTTTTTTGTCTCAATTTTATTAATTTCAGCTCTGATTTTAATTATTTTTTGTCTCCTACTGCTTTTTTGTGTTTATTTGTTTTTCTTTTTCTAGGGCTTTGAGATGCAATGTTTACATCAAAGAAGACTTTTTCTTCTTTTCAAAAATGAACTCCATGCAATGAACTTTCCTCTTAGAACTGCCTTCATAGTGTCCCAGAGATTCTTATATGTTGTATCTGTGTTCTCATTCATCTCTAAAAATTTTTTAATCTCCTCTTTGATGTCTTCTGCAACTCACTGTTTATTCAGTAGCATATTATTTAGTCTCCAGGTGTTGGAGTAGCTCCTGATTTTAAATTTTATCATTGATTTCTAATTTCATTTCATTATGATCTGATAGAATGCACAGTAGTATCTCTGCTACCCTGGTTTTACTAAAAATTGTTACCAAAATATATGCTAACTCATACTTGATACATAGTTAGCAAATAATTATTTTTAAAATAAGTGTATTTAACCTATTCCATATTAATTTTCTCAATTTGCTTTATTCCGAATAATCTTGATAACAAAACTTGAAATAATGCACAACAGGTATGAAGGTATCTTATTCTCACTGTAATAAAAATAAAACAATAGCGAAAGAAATTTAGTTTCAATCTAAGAAAAGTTTGCTTCCACAAACAGGGTTATTATAGAAAGAAAAGGAAGATCAAAGTTTGAAACTGCATCAATGAAAGTAATTATTAATAAATGTAATCAAACAAAGGCATTAAGGGGAAAATAATCATGTTTAAAAATGCTGAAAAATATTTCATGAATTTGTGCATCAGTTATAAGAGGAATAATATTGATAAAAAGTTAGTTTGAACTAATAGGTGCTATTAACAGAAGGAATGTGGGTTTTCAAATTACATAAGAGCAAAATAATCCAGCATTGTTTTTTAAATTCTTTCTAAACAAGGTCATAAGAAGAAAAGAAAGAAATAATAGAAATGAAGACATTGTGTTGACATTGAATTTTTTTATTTAAAAATATTTTAAGAAAATTTTTAGACCTGGTATCCTTACGTGTCCATACTTGTCTTGAAGTTCTGCGTTCATGAGACTCTCAAGCTTTAGTCTCCAGAGTAGATAGCACTACAGGCACATGCAAACACTCCTAGCTCACAAGAGATTTTTGTGACAGATATAGAGGAAACGGTATCAGATATTTTGTAATTCATACATGATGGTATTTTTCTCTGACTCATCTTGTTGGGCATGTAACTGCTCTCTTTTCCCTTGAACACCTTCTCTTGTGTCTGGGTCAGGAGTAATGATGAAGAATCTTGGCTTCTGCAAGACACCCTACCATCAAGGTCAGAGGCAACAAGAACGGAGAGAGATTTTTTTCTATATAACACAGGCCACATTAGTTTGTGGGTTCAGGTTACTTTTGCATTTCTACAATTTACAACTATATTTCCTTCTGGACTGTCATCCTGTAGATCCCAAGCTACAGCTTAAGATCTGAGAAGTCAACTTTCCAGATTGTGCTTAACCAGTTCCCATGATTGTTAAGGTCAAATTCATATGCTTACTAATGTTTTTGATTGGACCCTGAAGATATGCTGTTTAATTTTTGGATGTGGAGAGTCCACAGTAATTCGTCTGTAGTAAAACATATTAAGGAGCAATATGTATTTTATTAATCAGACCTAATAGAAAAAAATAAAGGATAAGATAATGGCTTCACTCTTAATATGAACAGAAGCAAAATTATCTAGAAATAAATGAAGTGAGCAAACACCTACATGGAAAATTTAAAACCTCTTTGAGAGACATGAATAGAGTAGAATAAATTCAGAGAGATACCATGTTTATAGACAAAAAATAAAATGGCAACAACTTCAATTATTACTTTACAAATGTAAATTATAGCCTTTAATAGGATGTTTCTATAAAAGTATAACCAAGAAAATGATGCTTAAAATGACTAGAAAAAAATAAAAATGAAAACAAGAATATTTATAAAGTTTATGAAAAAACCATTGAGTAAATGGATCAGAGTAATAGCTCCAGATACATCCCAATAGATTAAGAAACACTTAATAAATGCCAAATATCAAATCAGAAAGAAAAAAAATGGTACTATTTTTGGGAAAATAATAAAAATATAAAATTTATCTCCCACCGTATTCCAAAATCAGGTTTGTAAATTAAATATATTGACACAAAACCAAAAATATTTATTAGAAAATACAGAGGACATTTTATGTCACTTTTTAATTGCATATCTTCTGTAATTAATGCTTAAAGTAAAAATTATTATATAAAAAATAGAAAAGTCAAAATATCTATACTAAAATTCAATATTAACACTAAAATGTTTTTAAAAAATAGGCAAACTATTTTTAATGTACATGACAAAGAACTAGACTTCATTTCAATCGTGTTTGATGAGCTCTCACATACATTGAAGAAAAAAATTAAAAATTCAAGCATGCCATTAGGAAATAAAACAGCACCTAAAAAATAAATTTTAAAAATTAAACATTTTTGAAGAATAAATTTACTAGTCTGCAGTCTAAGAAACCAAAATGAATGCAACATGTTATATAGTCTTATCATATCAGTACAAAATTAAAACATAAAAGGAAAGCAGAGCTAGGCATTGTGGCACAGGTCTGTAATCCCTGAGGTTCAGGAGGCTGAGGCAGAAGGATCATGAGTTCAAAGACAACCTCAGCAATGTAGCAAGGCCCCAAGCAACTTACTGAGACCTGCCTCAAAATAAAAAAAGGCTGGGGATGTGGCTCAGTGGTTAAGTGTCTCTGGGTTCATTCCCTGGTTAAAAAAAAAAAAAAAGAAAGAAAGAAAGAAAAATATCAACTGTTAAATAGGAATTAATTTAAAACAATATAGCAAAAACTGAAACATTTATATTCTATTTCACTAAATAATTTATTTAATGGAAGATGTGCAAAAGCAGTAACACTAGTATGCAAGATTAAGGCAATTTTTTTCCCCTTGGTACTGAGGATTGAACCTAGGGGCACTTTACCACTTTACCCTAGTCTTTTTTTTTTTTTTTTTTAGATAGATTCTTGCTAAGTAACCCAAGCTAGTCTTGAACTTACAATTCTTTTTTCTCAGCCTCTTGAGTGGCTGGCAAGGCATGTTTTTGGCTATGGGTTAAAAGAAAAACTTAAAGATTTTAAGAGTTCAGTTTTAAGTAAAGTAGGATATATGTGAACAATAAAAGTAACGAAAGTGATATTCATATATTAATTAATGTATAAGTAGGTGGTATTAATACTCTCATTTTACAGATGGGAGAACTGGGGCAGAGAAAGGTTCAGTGATTTGCCCATCTTCACACAGAGAGTATGTTTTGGAGCTGGGATGCAAACAGGAATAACAGGGTTATATGATCTATTTTTACTTTACCTGATTTTATTTAGGCATAGTGACTTATATTTGTAATTTTCTTTTTTTTTAGTTTCTAATATCAAAATTTAGTTATAGTACAAAGTAAGGAATTCAAATTTTTATAATCTCTGGAGTATAACATTAATATTTATTTTTTAAGAAGTTAAAGGAAATTACACATAAAATACTTTTTATTATCTTTTCAGAAATGGTTTTACAAAAACCCCCACATTGTTTTTCTATATTTATCTATATGCAGTATTTTAACTTCATCTTAGTAAATATTAAGAATTTATTTTCCCTAACAAAATTTTTGAGTACATTATCTATTTTTTTTCTTTGCTTGTTGTTTAGATTCCTTGGTATTTACATGCCTCAAACTTCTTTAAAATATATATACTCTTACCTTTTTTTTAAGAACAAAAATAGGTAACAAATAGTGATTAACCTTTTTCCATATAAATTTCAGTGAGATCTATGTATTCACTTCTGAAAAAGATTCATTCCACATTATTGCAATGAAAAATATAATTCATAACTTAAGCAAAGTTCCTATATATTTCTTTTGTCCAAAAATTGTGTCAAGTTGCTGCTGTTATTCCTAATAAATTTGCTAATAAATTTGACTGCCTGCCCATCAAATCTGCCTTCACAGAGGTAATAGTGTAATGATTGATGTTACCATGGTCTCTTTTATTCCTCAGTAGAGTACATAAATAGGCCATGACATCTCTGCTGTTTGGGAGGAAGAAAGATGCACATGCAGGGAAATTCTTTGGGTTTAAATTCCCTTCCAAAAATACATATTTAACAGCTCATGAATATAACTGATCTCACAAACTGAAGTAAAATTGTCTGTGGCTGTCTCTGAATCTTTCGTAATTTTATTGCAGCCATTAATGCCCCTCTTTTTAAATCTAGGCTGGCCTTAGTGACTGGTTCATAAAGAATAGTATGCAGCAGAAGTGATGTTGCAATACCTCTGAGGCTGAACTGATAAAGAAGAAGCAGCTTCTGAGTGGTTTCTGAACATGCAACCTCTGGGGTAATCCAGCTGCCACATAAGAGGTATAATTACCTAGAGTCCTCCATGTTTGAGATAGTGGCAACTCTGATGGAATCCTTAGTTCCCTTTCCTGGTGACCACCAGCATCATGTGCCCATCATGTTAGGGAGCCATGTTGGAAATCTAACCCATGGAATTTTTCAAAGATAACTCCAGTAGACATATGACAGCAATGACACAAAGATTGCAAGAGAATGTGTGCCTAGAAGTTCTTTTCAAATTCTCTATGGGGATTCCAATGATGTTTTTGGAATAAAATGGTTATTTCAAGTGACTAAATTTTGAGATAATTTGTTATGCATGAATAATTACTGGAACAATTATTTTGATAGAGAATGTAGAGATTAACAGATTAAAGACTTACAGGTAAGGTCTTAAGCTATAAAACTGTTAGCAGAAAATATAAAAGAAGATCTTTTTGACATTGGTTTGGGTAAAAAAATTTTGTATATGACCCCAAAAGCACAGACAAGAAAAACAAAAAATAGACAAATAGGTTAAGATCAAAATAATAAGAAAGAATCAAAAGAGCAGAGAAGCACCGCTCACACTGGAAGAAAATATGCAAACTCTGTAACTCTTATGAGGTTAATATACAAAATATATAAATAATTCAAAGCAATAGAATAAAAACCCTAATTTAAAAAATAGGTAAAGGATCTGAAAAGTCTTTAAAATAATACCTACAAATGTACAAAAGTTAGAAGAAAATTCTCAGTATCACTGATTCCCTCATACTTATTGGGATGATCTTTATCAAAAAGACAAGGGGTATCAAATGCTACCAAGAATGTGGGGGGGAAAGCTAATATTTATATACTGTTGGTGTGAATATAAACTGTTAAGCTGTTACAGAAAACTGTATAGAGTTTCCTTGAATATTAAAAATAGAACTACCATATGATCCAGCAATCCCATGACTAAGTATATATCCAAGGAAAATGAAATCAATATGTAAAATGAATATGTGTACGCCCGTGTTCTCTGCAGCATTATTCATAATAACCAGTATGTTGGAAACAACCTAAATGTCAGTTGATGAATGGTTAAAAAGAGTGGTACACATATAAAGTGAAATATTATTCAGCCCTTAAAAAATGAAAGTATGTCACCTGCGACCACATAAATTAACCTGGAAGACACTGTAGTATACAAAATAAGAAAGTAGTCTGCTTTCAATTTTTACAAGGAATCTAAAAACTTGAACTCATGGGTATATAAAATATTATGGTGGTTACCAGGGCTGGGCTGTGGTGATAAATGGAAAGATGTTCATCTAAAGATATAAAATTTTAATTAGGAGAATTAAGTTCAGGATATCTATTGTATACCGTAGTGACTATAGTTAATGGCAAAGTATTATGAACTTGTGAATTTCCAACAAAGTGGATTTTGAATGTTCTCACCACAGAGATGTAAATGTGTGAAGTAAAGGTATGTTTTAGTCATTCTACAATGTATACATTTATCAAAGTAGCAGGTTATAAATCACAAGTATACATAATTTTATTTGTCTGAAACACAATAATATAGGGATATTAAAAAATTCCCTTGGTGTATTTTCTATGTCTCTCAATGTCCTATAATTTTTGTTCCACCTCTTTTTATCTAAAAGAACAACAGAGTAATCTTACATTCAAAGATTTTGATTTTGATTTTGGCAAGCATCTAGAATAACTGGGTTTAAATTTTAACATTTTCTTGCACATAATAACATATCTCATAATATTCTAATCTTTGTATTTGTGATTTAATCACAATATCATCCCTAGTAGGTATCTATAATTCTTCTCCTTTATACTTGATTAGATATTTTAGTACACTTCTCTTTTAGCCAATATTTCAAAGATAATGTACTTGGAATATTATAAATATTTTTCACTTTTAGTTTACTAATTTTTCCTTTTGTTTATATTAACATAATTTACATATATTAATACATTATCCTACTTTGTTTTTGCTTTGTTTTTATTCAAGTATTTTTGAAAGTTGAATGTTAAGTAATTATTTTTAATAAAATACAAAGTCTGCAAATTTCTCTATTAATAAATAAAGACTGAGATGTAGTAGCAAAAAAATAGTGACTATAAATTTGGTTCTTTCTTGACTCCAAGGATATTTGTAATTCTGATACAATATCTAATTTTTTTAAAGTAGTGCTCATTTTTGAGAGGAGTTTAGGTTTATATAAAAATGAAGCGAATAGTACCAAGAGTTCCTTTTTTTCTCAGAATAACATCATAAGTATGATATATTTATTTCCACTAATAAATCATTACTAATACATTGTTAATAACTACAGTCTGCAATTTGTGTGGTGGATTTTAACAAATATTATATATATATATATATATATATATATATATATACTTTTACAATATCATGTACAATAGTTTCATGGTCATAAAAATCCTGTGCTTCATCTAGTTATCCTTCCTCCTCTTTTTATTATCCCTATAATTTTGACTTTTCCAGGCTACTATACACTATGTGGCCTTTTCAACTACTTATTTCACTTGGTCATACTAATTTATGCTTTCCTAATATATTTTGGTGGATTTATAGCTCATTTTGTTTCATTATGAAATACTATTTCATTGTATGAATACACTATGAATCATTTATTCACCTGTTAAAGGATATCTTGCTTCCAGTTTTTGACAATAATAATAGAGCTGCTATAACTATTAGTGTACAAATTTTTGTGTGGACATAAGTTTTCCATTCATTTGGGTAAATATTTAGATGCTATAATGACTGGATTTTATATTCAAACCATATTTAGCTTTCTAAAAAATTGCTGGGTTGTGCATAAAGTGGTTGTATTATTTTATGAATCACTACCAATGACTAGGAGTTCTCTTTTCTGTGCATCTCTTCCAGTAGTTGATATTGTCCATATTTTGAATTTCAGCTGTTCTGACAAGTGGATCATGGCATCTCATTTTTTTCTTGTTCCCTGTGACTTCTGATGTTGAACTTGTTTTCATATGCTTACTTGTCACCTATATTAATCTGTTTGCCATTGTTATAGCAAACTACTGGAGGCTGGTACTTAAAAAAAAAAGAAAGAGGTTTATTTAGCTGACTGTTTTAGATATTTAACAGCATAAAAGTAGTATCTGCTTTGTTCTGGTGAGCTTTTCCTAGGCTGGGTCATAGCATGGTAGACTGCACCATAGCTGGGATGTGTATGAAAGCAATCACTGACAAAACAGGACGCCAGACACTGGGGAGGGGCCAGTATTGCTCTTTTATAACAACTCACTCTTGTGGTAAATGATTCAATTTGTGAGACCAGTATTAAGCTTTGCTGGGGTTAGCACCTTCAGTGACTTTTACCTTCCACTAGCCCCATCTTTTGAAGGGTTCACCTCTCACATCACTACGCTGGGGACCAAGCTTTCAGTTCAGGAATGCTTGGAAAACCAACCACATACAAAGCATAGCATCACCTGTCTGTCTTCTTTGATATCTGTTCAGATCTTTTGCCCATTTTTAATTGGACTATTTCTTTTGTTATTGTTGAATGTTAGAGAGTTCTGTGTTTTGAACACAAAGATTTTATTAAATATGTGTTTTTCAAATATTTTCCTCTGATCTGTGACTTGCCATTTCTCTCTCTTAAGGTTGTCTTTCATGGTATAGAAGATTGATTTTTTTTTAATTTTAATAAAGTTGAACTTCCGTTTTATCTTTTACAAATCACATTTGATGTTGGGCCTAAAAACTCATTACCAAATTTAATATCATGTACATTTTCTCCTGCTATCTTCAAGAAATTTTGTAGTTTTATATTTTATGTTTATATCCATGGTTCATTGTGAGTTGGTTTTTATATAATGTGTATGGTTCAAATCTAGATTAATTTTTTGCATGTATCCAGTTATTCCAGCTCCATTTATTGAAAAGACGGTGCTTTACACATGGAATTGTGTTTGAATCTTGCCAAAGACCTGTTGACTATATATAGTTTTAGGTCTATTTCTGTGTTCTGTATTCTGTTCTGTTTTTATGTATTTGCCTAATTTTTTTTTTAATCAACATCACGCTTTTCTTGAACTCTCAGTTTCATAAGAGAACAATTCTACCCTATTTTTTAAAATAGTAGAATAGTCTACAAATTTATTAAAAATCTATTTTTGCTCTCTAATTTAACTTAGACAATAACTTTTGAAAACAATTGATTGAGGTTTGCATTCTGGCTTATATTATAAGTTGAACTGTTTCATCCAAAAACACAGGTTAAAGTCCTTAAGTACTTAAAATTTAATGTGCTGTCTTGACCCAAATGCCTCGTAGTACCTCAAAGGCCTAATTATGAGTTTCTTTACTCTCACCCTGCATGCCAAAACCCCTATGTGCTGATGGATGGCTTGCAGGCTGAGTGTCTGTCACTAATAAACTGCTATAGATCATGTCCATCCATGGTTGGTGTTTGGGTGTTCTGTGCTTGTATCTTGTACTGTTTAGAGTGGGAGATCCCTCTTTCAACAGGACGTGTAGGAGGTGAATAAAGTACTCCATGCTTGTAACTCTGGCTTACTTGAAAATGAAGTCTTTGTTAAGATGAAATCTTAGAAGGAAATGAGGAACACATTATGGAGGAAAGTGACCCTTATTACAAAGCTTCAGAAGACTTGGTTGAGTTCCATTCTTCTGTCAGATGAAAACTACAGTTTCTATGCCAATAATTTTAAATATTTAGTTGAGGAGACTCATAGCAAAGTATGGGAGTTTCCTGGTTTCTTCTTACTGTTTATGTTAAAAAAAATGAAAGAAAGAGATAAATTGAAGAAGGATATGCTAAGCAACAATGAACTAGCACTTAGTGATTTGAAAAAAAATCAATCCTGAGCATATAGATAACATAGTTTTAAGTCAGGGGCAAGGGTGTAGATGGACAAATTTTGCTGTTGAAATTGACTGTGTTAGTTATTGATATAACAAGCCATGTACTTCAGAAACACTGCTAGTTGGACTGTAAAAGGAGAGACACAGAAGAAAATGTCAAGACTGAGTTAGAGACTGGAGATAGGTTGCCATGAGCCAAGGAAGGCCTAAGAGTGCTATTAATTTGCTGGGAGGAAGTTGAGAGATTCATTGTAACCAACCCTACAAATGCCTTCATTTTAGACTCCTACCCTCAGAAATTCAGAGAATAATTTTGTGTTTGGGTTTGTTTTAGGCCATCATTTTTTTTTTTTTTTTTTTTACAGCAACGTTGAGAATATTAGGATAGGTACCACATGATAACAACCTGACCTCCAGGGAGAGAGAAGGCTGGAGGTTGAGTTCAACCATGTGGACAATGATTAAGTAATAATTTTCCCTTTGGGGCTGGGAATGTGGCTCAAGCGGTAGCGCGCTTGCCTGGCATGCGTGCGGCTCGGGTTCGATCCTTAGCACCACATACAGACAAAGATGTTGTGTCCGCCGAAAACTGAAAAATAAATATTGAAATTCTCTCTCTCTCTCTCTCTCTCTCTCTCTCTCTCTTAAAAAAAAATAATAATTTTTCCTTAAAATTTCTAAATGGGTGGATCCATTGATGTCTTGCTATGATGTTGTTATCATCTTCTTTTCAGAAATTTTAGTTAATTCAATTCCTGGTGCTTTGAAAGTTTCACTATTATATTTATGGAGTAGGCTCATTATTCACTTAATGTGTGGGTCATGTGGGTATTCCAATCTAAAAGAACTCATATTCTTCAATTCTGACAAATATTTTGGCAGCTAATTTTTAATAATTTCTTTTCCCAGTTTCTATTGATCAGCTATTATTCAACTATTAATCATCTACAATTATCATCAAACTTTCTTATGTTTGTTTTCCCCTTATTTTACTTTGTCCTTTTGTACTTCTGTCTGAGAAAGTTACTGAGTTTTAGAATTTTTTTTTCTGTTATCCTTTTTTGTTAATTCTCTTTAATTGGAAATGCTGAACTCTTGTTTTATTTTAATTTTTGTTTTTTACTTGCATCTTAACCTCTCATTTTTGTGTTTTGGTAAATTTTAATCCATTTCAATAATTATAATAGGGCTGGGGCTGTAGCTCAGTGGCAGAATGCTTGCCAATCATGCATGAGGCACTGGGTTCAATCCTCAGCATCACATAAAAATAAACAAATAAAATAAAGGCATCTGTCCACCTACTACTAGAAAAAAAATAGTAATTATAATAACTGACATAATATTTAAAATATTTACCAATTGTATAAGACAGACAATAGCATCTTAGAATGGAGCTAAGAGACTTATTACATCGTAAACATTGGCTGAATACCGAACATAGAAATTCCATGTTATCTTATTGTCATTTCATCTACATTCATTCGAGTTCTCTTTATTCTCTATTGAGAAACACAAGTTTTTTTATTATTATTATTTTAATTCTAATTGTAATGATTATAAATTCTACCATAAAAAGTTAATTGATGTTCTTTAAACAACTATTTGTACAGCAGAAAAAAAGGTAATTGAATTTATATTTCTGAAATTATCAACATGCATATAAACAGTACTTATTGAATTGATTATATTTAAAATAAAGAAAATAGTTCAATTTAAACTTTACATATACATTTTTTGAATCTATGGATTTTATTGGCTTAATATTTCACAATATATGGTAATTTTGTTCTGCTGGTTTACATGATTAATTTAAAAATCTCATGTATCCAGTATTTCAAAAATTAAATATATCCATTGATTTGTAAAAGTACTTTAAATCATTTTTAGGCTTAGTTTTCATTTCTATATGGAATTAAAGCAGATAGAGTTTAAAATATATTAGCCTCCTGAAATAATTTGTTCTCGAAATTATGTTCTTATTCAATATCCTGAGAGTTGTATTTATTTATCTTTATTTCATTAATCTTGTTTATGTGCATTTTTTTTATTTTCAAATCATTAGTTGTCTTCTCCATACACCTTATTTGTCTCCAAAATTTACTTATGACTTTTTTATGTGATTCCACACTTTCTGCTCTATTACTAGAACCAGAGGATCCTGAGCTATGGACTTGATGCAGACTCCATGACCCAGAAGTTTAAAGCAAATTGATGAGCAAAGCATCCAGGAAGACATACACAATCCAATTTTGAAATTGCTTCCCTCTGTGGTTCCTTTCTATGCTGACTGACTCCATTCTGTTTTGCTTATGACTGTGTGCTGAGCAAAGGTAAATACAATAATTTTTCGAACAGTCTGACATTTGGATAATATTCTTTTTCAATTATTTGTGCTTCTGTGATTGCATTTCTTATATAAAGAAAATTATTAACAAATAAGCATAAGGTCCAAAGGATCTTTATTTTAAGTACAAAATATTTCCATTTATATTCTCTTATAATGTTACATTGCTAATTTAGGATTTCCTATTAATTACTCATAAATCCAAAGACTAGAGAACATATTCACCTGGTCCTTAAAAGTAAGCTATCTTTGAGGATGAGCAAGGGAAAACCATTATGGGAATTCCCAGTAGGGACATTTAACTTTAGGCTGACTCTGGTTGCTTTAATAAAAATACAGTTTAGCAACAAATTCAACAAAATATATTTTTGTCTCTCATTTCTTTAAAAATAAAACACTAATTAATTCATCAAATTAATTACACAATGATGTGCTTTACAGAAAGAAAAGATGCAAATATAAATAAGTCATTTGTTAAAAAATGCTCAGTTATTTTGAAAAGGGGGTAAGTATTTTTAATGAGCAGATAGATAAAAGTGTTTCTATCTCAAAATATTTATGGCTGAAGCATTCATTATTCAAGGGCACATGGCTGTATCCCCTCTATCACATAGAAGTGGTACTCACAAATAGTTGATAGTATTTTTTGGCTTTGTTATTTAAAAGATGAAATAACATGTTTGTTAATTGGCAGGAGAAAGCCAAACCAATGGTATAAGGGCAATATTAAAAAACTTCAGATTGGTCCTAGAAACATATGAAAAATTTCAAAATTTTTCTAGGTTCCTTTTTTTTTTCACAACACCATGCAAGGAAACTAGGAAGAGACATTGGGTCTTGTCTGAAAATTGTTGGTATTTCTCTCCCAGTTAATTTATGGAATTTTATTAGAGTCTATTAGGTTCCAGACCAAGCTTGCATAGATGATAGATGTAACCCTTGATATCTTAAAGCCATTGCATGGAAATGTTAATCTAATGTAGATATTATTCTAATATATAGGTTAATAGAAATTATTGTAGCATATACATGTGTATACATACATGCACATGTACACGCATGCTGAGAGCCATTGCCAAGTAGGTATGACGCATGGCATGACCCAGGTCATTTGCAGTGACATTGTGTGAAAGGTGACCTTGCTCAAGGACTAGGGCGGTTCCAGGTTTAAGGTGTACCCTGCTGGGAATAGGGCCTATCCTGCTGCCTCAGGCGCGCCCGCTCCTTGAGTTCCCGTTGAGTTCTTGCAGGATTCAGAGAGTATTCGGGATTCAGAGCCCGGTGGAGAGTGTGGATTTTCCCCAGAACGTGTTTGTAGAGGGCCGGTGTGAGTTCGGGAATAAAGAATTGCTGTTTGAATCTACAAGGCGGTGAGTGGCTCGTGATTTTGTGCCCAGCCAGACTGCGGCACACGCACATTTATGTTAAAATGCTTGTGGAACTGTACAGTTAGAAGTTAGTCATATGGGAGTAGAGAATCAGATAAATGTGGTTTATAATGCCCTACAATTTAACTTCAGTTGTTCTTCAATTTTAAAGAAATTCCACTTCAATAAACCTATTTTGTCACCAATAAAATCAAATAACAAAATTATATTTGATAAAGTTTTAAATGAGAAGTTACACACAGATTTAAATTATCCATTTCTATACTTACACCTTTACTATAATAATATAGCCACAGCCAACTCTTGATTTCTACAATAATGTTTCTCTCTCTGTCTGAACCCATAATGCAGGAAATGAACAATATCTTAGGAGAGGTAAATGACAAGAGAAAAACTCAAGAAAGAAAGGAGTGTATTCCTGCCTTTTGAGTCTAAGAGGCCAAAACATAAAGTATAAAGAAGTCATGGAAAGACTAGATGAGGGAGCACAAGTATGCCATTACCGACCCCCTTTGACCTCCCTCAAAATGGAAAATGACTTCCAAGGCCATGGACAGAGGCAACATCAGAGTTGTGAGGTGTGTTTGGGCCTTCAAAGGGATCACTGAACCCTGCTCCTTGGTCAAGCTGGAGTTTAAAGAATGGAACTCAGAGGGAATTTCTATCACGGATTGACTGCTAAAGCAAAAAGTCTTCCAGAAATAAAGGGTTGCATCCACTATTTATAGACGAGAGGGACATGGAGAGCTTTATATGTTGCCTTGACATTGCATGGTATACAAGTAGCAGAATCATTTTTATGTGAAAATGCCACAAAATTTCTGATCACTGAACTTGAAGGGATATTGTGTACTGGAATATAGAAGAATCTATATGTGAATCCAAGCAAAATAGCAGGTGAGACAGTAGCTATTTTGATAGATACCAAAAAGGAAGGTGATACCAATAATCAAATGCCTCCCCCAATATCTTGTCCTTACCCCATACTCTCAATCTGTGGGTATATGTCAAGAATTTGACATGTTGGGCAAAAAAGAGAGGAAGGAATAAAACTATCCAAAATAAAGTCTTTGTCATTCCTTTAAGAGTGCGTGTTGGAAATGAGGCTAAGTTCTCAATGAATAAGTAAGTAAAACAAAAGAAAAATTTCTGAACTTTTGAGTTTGTAGACAGTGATAATTAATCATATCATTAAGGGCTGCTAATTAGATGCTATTTTGAACCAGGCCTGATTGTTTTCATTTTAAATGCATGTGGATGACTCTTTTTGAAATTTTTAACTCTCATTGAACTATCCCATAAATCCCCTTATCAGCTACAAATGAAAAAGAAAGCATGCCACATTTTACGGTCAATGGATTTTTAAACCACCTTCAAAGAGGGAGTGGTTAGATAGGCTTCAAAAGCAGCTTTCCTCCCTCTTTTTATTATATCAGTATCATTTTCTTTATTGAACATTTCATAAAGGAGTTCTATTGTAGCAGTCACTCCTATTTGTCATTTAGCACTAACAAAGGAGTTGTAGGAGGAGTGTAATTACCAAATAGTTCTAGCCTGGTGAAGTGGATAATGAGAAGCACAATGAACATGAATTTGAAGTATGTGTGTGTGTGTGGGGGGGTGAATCAGCATTTACATTGTCTTCATTACTCCAGTGTTCACAAATAAGTCTATCTTTTAAGCAGTACTACAGAGTTAAAAGCTCTGATTTTCTTTCCTAAATGCAGAGAGGGTCCCTGCCTGAACAAAATAGTGAAGAGAGTCTTTCCAAATAAGTCTAAGGTAAATATTGAGTAATGTAGATATTAAAGAAATTTTTAAAAATTAGTTTAGCAAACATCAAAAGAATCATTGGTTGGTATATTTCCACATCAGAAGAGCATCAGATTTCAAATCTTTGCATCCCAACAATGCTTTCAGATTTTAAGTGAAAGGCCATGATCTTGTGTTTGAGACACTGCTTTCAGGTAGAAACAATTTTCTTTTGTGTTTCACTAATTGACACTCTTCAGCAGCAGAAATAAAGTCAAATAGGACATAATCTTGCTTAACTGAATCGCACAAATAGCATGTGTTAATTCTTTACTCTGGATTCTTCAAAAGTATTAAGTATTGAATCACATACTATTTTGACTTAATGATCTCCAGACACTTAGCACTTATTCATAATAATTTAACTTTACTAGATATGGAAAAGTGAGATTATGAAAGATTTTACCTGATCAGTGGTTCATCCTCACATTTTCTATGTTAGAAAGACAAATAATATTTTACAGAAGATGAGAATGCTGGTGAATGTCACTCAGCAGAACCTAAACTAAGAAAATGTGTGCTTCTATTACAAACTCTGGTCAGACAGAGTGCACATGCCTGGAATGCTTGCATTCAGATTGGTTTAATACCAATTGGTAAAGATCATGTTTCTTAAGCAGCACATCTTATTGATGAGCTCTCTTTTGTCTCTTTTGCCCAAAGATTGACCTTTTTTTTTTTTTTTTTTTTTTTGCTTCTAGGGATTGAACTCAAGGGCACTCGACTACTGAACCACATTTCCAGCCCTATTTTGTATTTTATTTAGCAACAGGGTCTCACTGAGTTGCTTAGCATTGCGCCATTGAGGCTTGCTTTGAACTCAGGATCCTCCTGCCTCAGCCTCATGAGCCACTGGGATATGCCACTGTATATGCATATGCCACTGTACCTAACTTGTCCACAGATCTTGTACATAGTATGATCATGCTGCATCAGTGTGGTGCTTGTAAACCTCAATGTGACACAAGTAATATTTATATTATATTATATATATATATATATATATATATATATATATATATATATATATGTAATGTCAGTATTCAGGAACACCACCAAAATGCTTAGACTTATATAACCCTCCCTTCCTCTATGAAATATAATATAAAAATGTCATATATGCAATTTCCTTCAATATTTAAAAGTTTTAAATAGCTTCTCTTCATTGTACATTATGTCTATGAATTGTATATGCACATATTTCTTGTGGGTGTAAGTACAGAGGAAGGGTAATGAGAGATTTGAGTAAGCCAAGGAGATTTGGAAAATAAAATAACTGTACCAAAAGCAGAAGAAAATGATCAGCACAATGACTAAAGGGTAGAAAAGACTAACTTGTTATCTGTGTTTTGAAAAAATAAATTAACTAAGGTTCCTAAAAAAATTCTTATTGTGTTCCTCAATTACATGTCAACCGGACGATGGTATCTTATAATTTCTACTTAAATTGTGGGGAACCCAATAAAACATAATGAAGTAAGGTAGCTAAACTTTTAAATAGATATTTGTAATAAGCCTGGTTAACACTGAGTGTGACATCATGTTGAATGCAGTTTTAAGGTCTTCCTGTAAGACCAACTCAAACTTCACATGAACCATTTAAGTGGGAGCCACCATATTCTTTATTTCACAGGTTATGTAACCAAGAAAGGTTGTCCAAAGTTGTTTAATTAATAAGGATAAAGAGGAGATTTGAACACAGGCAATTTGATTCCAGAACCTAACAGCACTAACGTACACAATGTCAAAGTTATTATTTCTCTGTAACTCTAACCTGGTTCTAATAAGAACATGGGCTCATAAGTCCTGAAGTTAAACCTGATTTGGTGCTTGTCAACTGGTGACTTTATAGAGGACATGCTGCTTGACTCTAGGTCATCAGCCTCAGCAAAACTCAGGAGCAAGTCAACAGGATCCTGCACTTAGCAAATCAAGCTTGGTAAAAATTTGTCAAACTAGTGAAACAAACAATCTTTATTTTCACAAAGGAGAAGGATCATTTTAACATTTTTACTGTATTTTGGAAGGAAAAATATTTTTATAACAGCCTAAAAAAATGAGCCAAAGACACTGACTTATGCATGTCCTCACGCAGCTTCTGAACACTCATGAGTTTCCATCTCCACATCTCACATTCCTCAGCTGGCTACTGATCCTTATAAAATGACTCTATATTTGTCATTTTAAAGATCTTCATATTTATTTTACAATTTCAAGTTCTGAACAATTACCAATTTTGTATGGTTTGAATGTAGGGCACAGCTGCACCTCTGACAGTGAAGGCTGTCACTCTTCTAGTCACATGGCTGATATAAACCTCTGCCCAGGCATCTAACAGAGAGTCATTGCATTTCTTTCATAGCTTCAGAAGCTTCATTGGTTGATGATCATTTTCAAACCTCATCTTTCAGCCTCTCCTCAGATATATGAATTCTTGTTATCTTTCCAAGAATTGCCCCCATTGACTGAGATATCTATTACTTACCCAAGAAGGTTTTGTAATTGATTTGGTGATAAAACCATTTAATCTCCTTTTAACATAGGAGTTCTTGACCATGCCGTGTAGCCTTGGTCTGCCATGAAGTTGATTGGGATTGCTGGTGCAGCCCACCATGTCTCCATATGGTCTTTTAAATGCCCATTGGACATAGGAACCCCCATTTTCCTTTTGTAAGCACAATTTATCACCATATCTAATATCATGAATCCTTTTTAATCCTGATTCATTAGTGGCATGATCCAAGTAAAATAGCAGCACAGGATTCTGCTCTGAGTTCAGCTTCGTTGAGCATCTGAGCCTGAAAGATGCTTCTGGAGTGACTAGAATCTGAGTGCCAAAAAAATGTATCCTTTCTTGACTTTGGGCTGTTGTTGTTCTTCCCCATTCCCAAACCCAAGAGGAGAACTTCATTAACATCTCTTGAAGAGGTACCAAAGCACTTTGAAGGAAGAGTGGATAGCTCCACTGGCTCAGAAAATCTCCCCTCTGTGGCCAGTTTGGCTTAATTTTAAATGCTCCACCTTTATGGAGAATCAGAGCACCACCAACCTAAGGTGTGACAAATTGTGCATTTTATCAGATCCTCGCAGTCCCCAACTGACCCTGAAAAGAGAATACTTGAAGCTTTCTCTATGCTCAGTCATCCTAAATCTAAAGCAGAGGGAAAGTATGTAGAGGGCTTCTGGAGCCCCTCTGACTGACTTGTATTTAATAGATCAATAATAATTACTTGAACACATGCATGTTTTCATCTTTAACATTTTTTTTAAATTTCTTTAAAAAATTAGCTGTCGATTTTCATGAGATTACTCTGAGTAAAAAAAAAAAAAAAATATGGACACATCCTGTGCTCTGTGATTATAAATAACTACTTATTTTTATAAATGTTGGCCCTGAAAGTTTTTAGATAATGGCTATTGAAATAAACTCATATTACATTCTATCCCTTTATTTAATTGTTTTAAAACCCATTCAGACATTTTGTAATGTGTAAATTAAACTACTCTTGATGAACTTACATACAGACCTTATGAAATCTGTACTTAAATCATGAAAAATTACATGTTGCTTTCTCAAGAGTTGAATTACTGGACTTACTATATTAAATACAGTATTTTAAAAACAATAATTCTAATTATGTTTAAAATATACTAGTTATTTATATTAACACTGTATTATCACTTGCAGCTAGTATTTAAAATTATTTGTAATTTAAATGCCCTTTGGTTGTATTTTGCTTTGTTTTTGCAGATGTGGAAATTGAACACAGGGCCTTCCTTTTTCCTGCTAGGTAAGCACTCTACCACAGAGCTACAACCCAGCCCTTGAACTGAGTTTAAAGCTAAAGTGATTAGTCTTCAGGAATGCTAGATAGGTGCTATATCCCATGAACTCCTGCATATATTAAATTATATTTACATATGAAAGTAACCTTTATTGAGTACAGTGATACTGTATTACAATAATGTTATTTTCAAGTGTTATATTCCTGTAATTATGTTTAATATTTGGGATAAAGAAAAGTCCCATTCTAATTTCTTCTTATTATAATTAATTCAATTTTTCAGCTTAGATATTTATAGAGTATAATTGATCTTCTATATCCATGGGTTCCAGATACTTAGCAACTAAGGTTTGAAAATACTCAGAAAAAATATGTGTTTTTTCCTGAACATATGCAGACTTATTTTTCTTATATTTATTCCATAAACAATGCAATATTGTTTCTCCTGTTTATGGATAGGTAACATTTAAAGCAACTTATCAGATCACAGTTCAAGCCTTGCCTTTTCAATATCTATAATTCTCAAACTTTTCAACCTGAGGTAAAATAACAACAACAACAATAATATAAAGGAGAAAAGTAAAAGAAAGAAAATTTATCTTAATTCTAATGAAGCTTAAATTTCAAGACCTTTCACTTACTTTCACTCCCAGATCCTTTTTAGGGAACTTAAAATCTTTTTTTTTTTTTTTTTTTTTTTTTTTAGATGGTCATTTCAAAATGAGACATGTTAGCTGTGATTTATTTAGACCTTTCCTCTCTTACCTGTTGTGTACCGTCTCCTATATTCTAGTTTGGGAATGGCTATGGGCAATTTGGGGATCTAGTTAATGGGAAGTTGACTTGGGAATATACGGCTAATAGAAAAATTTGCAGTAGGTTTATTGGCACATTTACATATGGTTTGCAGATACGTCTTTATATAATTAAGTTATTGCAAACTGTCTTGGTATGAGAAAGCTTACTGCCCTCAGGACCAACTCTTCCCCAACCTATGATATGAGAGCAGAAGTGATAAACTGCAAATGAACACAATCAATTCTGAACTAGTCCAAGTTAGTCATTGCCCAAGGAAACTTAAAATTTCTTGAAATCTTATAGCTCACATATAAAAGAACCTTGACAGAAGTTTTGCTATTTGACAGAAGTTTTGCTACTTGAAAGCAATCCTAAAAGTTTCAATAACACTACTGTAAAGAGTATGAAACAAACTAAAACAAACCTTTTTGTACTATCAGATTTTAGTGAAATCTGATATTAGAGAAAAGACCAATTTATCTTTGTTTCCTTTATAAAAAAAATATAAATCATGGTCATATAAACTGGTGATTATATGGGGAAAATATTATAGATATAAATTATTCTGTTGTTTGAATTTGGTGATACTGGTCAAATTTCTATAAATTTATTGTTTCTTTTTTCCTTATTATAAGCAAAGAAGCATTAGGAGCCTAATATTGTGTTTATATGCTTATATTTATTTTGGTTTCTTAAAAGAGGTAAGCCCTTCACAGTGGAAAAATGAGTAAAGTGATATGTTATGTAGATCATGCCTTCACCTGGCATGTCCCAAACAAACTTGGAAAAATGATAATAAAATAATAAAAACCATGTCCACACAGATTTTTAATTTAAATTTTTTTCTTATCAAATGATAATGGAATATAAATCAAATATGAATAGCCTCATTTGTATATTGGTTTATTTCATTTTAAACTAAAATAAATGATATTTATCATTCATTCTTTTCCTTCTCCTGCAAAATCTAAACATCAATAGTTTAATCAAAATAATGAACACTAGGTATCCCCCTGACGGGGGAAATAGATGCAGTATTATCCAGAACAAACAAAACAGGGTATTTCACACAATAGGGAATTATCAGATTAGATTTCCCAGCAAGGTAAAATAAGGTGCCTTGCTTCAAGTAAAAAAGAAAAAAATCATCTCCTCTTGTCCTATTTTTAAACAGCATGGCTTTATGTGGTGAATCAGATAATGTTGTACCTATTATAACTTTTATTTTTATCAGGTCATTATAATAAAACAAAAGCCTCCAGCAGCAAAGATTCTATTTTCATGCAAATCTTCCTAGTAATAAAAGATGAGCAAAGAAAAATTAAGGAAAATATCTGTCAGGAGCTGCCTCTTTTTTATTTAAATTAAATATCATTTAAACTATTCTCATTAACTCTACAGTCTTTTTTTGCATTTGTTTTTACTTGTGCAAAACAAGGAGTTTTCTGAAATATATGTGGGTGCTCTGTTCTTTCAGTTGCTCTCCCTTTTTGGGACTTGCTTCATTTTGAAAGTCAAAGAAATCTATTAAAATTGCAAACAAAGTTGGTTTTTAATTAGGATGTTGGCAATTATCTCACTCATTTATATCTCATTTCCTATCTTAGCTGGATTTACATTGCATATGCCTCTAAATTACCTTTCTAAGGCAAAAATTGCATCCTTTCCTACTCCCTTATATTATTATCAGTCTTGAAATTATGTTAGTATAGTACAATAATTTTCATTATAATTGAAAAGAAATCTTAGTCACAGCACAGAAGGAGAATTCAATTTTTAGTTGTGAAAATCATAACATAACCCATTACCAAAGACTTGTCCTTGGTAGGCAAAAATTAATATTTACCTACGGTCTTGTTTGTCAGAATAGTAAATATTTCAGTTGTTGCCAAATCCTTCTATCATAAGAAAAATAAGGTGTAGTAATTTGATTATTTAGACTAGAAAGATAAAAATGATTGACAGGTAGAAAGTAAAATTATATTACTAAAAAAAGAATATCTTTTTCTAGTTCTGTCACCAAAGCCACTAAGCAGCAGTAGCAGCAGCAGCAGCAGTTGCTCACTTGCTGTGGTGATTTCGTTGGTCCCTAGGTACTGATCTTGACATATTGACAATAGGTGATTCCACATCTCTGCCCAGGAAACATCACACAAACTTAGAATATCCTGATAATGCCAGAAACAAGAATAACTGTGAGATGTTTGATGGCAGTGCTAAAATAACAGAGGATCGGCTTGGAAGCAACCTGTGGCCATGCTCAGACAATAATGAGCAACATATTATTATTAAAAACATGAGTGAACAGTTTGAATCTCTGAAAGGTATTATGGCAGTCTAAAAAGAAAAAAAAGAAAACATTAAATGAAGTACACAAAGTGCTGGGGCATCCCTCTCCTAACTTATCTCCCAGAAAGTGTTACCTTTAGGTACATCCAGTGTTCATCCAAAAAGGTATATTTTTCAATATTGTGCTTTCCTACTAATTACATTTCTGGTGATATTTTGGTTCCCTGGACGCACTTCAATATAGTTTATAGAAAAGCTGTCTTGGCAACTGTCTCGCTGGCTCTCCCTTTTATTATACTTTGCTTGTCAAATAATATCTGACAAAACTAAATGTTAGTAAATGAAATGTCAACTGAGACACAATCACATGCACCTAAAGCATATATGTGGCAAACATGAATTACTGCCCATGTTATCACATGAGATAACAGACAAAAATGCCTCTCTGAACACCATCATTTTCTTGGATACTTTATAAAACGTTTCTATGTGTGTTCTAGGATTTTACTTTGCAACAATCTGGAAGGGAGTAGAAATGATATGATAGTTTTTTCCTATTTATAGCTGAATAAAATAAGAATCTAAGAGTTTAAACACTAAATCTCAGGAGATTACATAATTCAGGAATGTTAAAGCAGTTTTAAATTCAGGTATGCTGATGCCAAAAGTCTGCTGTTTCCACTACACAAATGCAAAATACTAAGTGGTTTTCCAACAAATACTTTCTTTTTTTAGAGTCAGTGAGAGGCTTGGGATTAAAAAGAAATTCTAGGATTTCTTGGTCCAGAAGAAATAGGCAGTATTGTTTCCTAAATACCAGCCAGGTCCCATATTACTGAGGGATCCACCCAGAGCTAATCTGTTTTTTTTTTTTTGCCTCTGTTTGCCTTTGCTAACCTATTGCATGAATGGAATGAGTTGCATGAATATGAACTTTTCATCCAGATCTATAACAAATTCTAGATCTTGATGTAGTTTATATTCCAGGCCTGTCACTATCAATGCTGTTCATTCTCTGATGTCATCTAGAACAATGACATGACCAGTAGGAAAATAGAAGGAGGTATTAAATGAGGGATTAAATGAGGCAGCACTGGAGCTTTGGATCTCTCAATAGGCTCTAAAACACTACCATCTATTAATAAGAGATGCTCCCTTCTTCTAAGCTTTAGCTTGATGCCAATCCCCCCTCTACATATAGAGATGATATTTTTACTATAGATATAAGGATCCCTAAACCAGTGCTATTGATTTTTGTTTTGTACCAAGGATTAAACTCAGGGGCACTTAACCACTAAGCCATATCCCCAGCCCTTTATTATTTTATATTTGATTTAGAGACAGGGCCTCGCTGAGTTGCTTACAGCCTTGCTCAGTTGCTGAGGCTGGCTTTGAACTCTTGATCCTCCTGCCTCAGCCTCTTTTTTTTTGTTTGTTTGTTTGTTTTATTGATTGTTCAAAACATTACAAAGCTCATGACATATCATCTTTCATACATTTGATTCAAGTGAGTTATGAACTCCCATTTTTACCCCAAATACAAATTGCAGAATCACATCAGTTACACATTCACATTTTTACATAATGCCGTATTTGTGACTGTTGTATTCTGCTGCCTTTCCTATCCCCTACTATCCCCCCTCCCCTCCCCTCCCATCTTCCCTCTCTACCTCATCTGTTGTTGTTCAGTTCTCTCCCTTGTTTTTCCCCCCCTTTCCCCTCACAGCCCCTTATATGTGATTTCATATAACATTGAGGATTTCCTTCCGTTTCCTGCAATTTCCCTTCTCTCTCCCTTTGCCTCCCACCCCTCGTCTCTGTTTAATGTTAATCTTTTCCTCATGCTCTTCCTCCCTGCTCAGTTCCTAGTTGCTCTCCTTAAATTAAAGAAGACATTTCTGCCTCAGCCTCTTGAGTCGCTAAGATTACAAGTGTGCACCACCACATTCAGCTTGATCTTGAATTTTGTAACAAAATTTAAGTCAAACTTATAGTCATGTAGACATAGAACTGAGGTCACATTCTCTCAGCCTGGCTCTCATTTCAGCCAGAGTGGGGTAGACACTTTCCATGTGAGCTTCAGCTCTTTGCTTACCCCTCTTGACATTTCCTGCCTCTGGATTTCTTAAGTGTACCAAAATTGAATTAATATCAAGCAAATATACCAATCCTTAATGTGGGGTCTTGAAGTTGATGACTGTGGTATCAGGAACAATCAACAACAGTAGGGAATGGACCTCAGGTAGAGAATACAGGTCTTGGCTCATTCTTGAGAAAATAATTTTTTGAGAACCTCCCTGAATATTCTTCAAAAGATCCCAGCAGGGATCTTACCTGTTTTAGTCAGATTTTTTCACTGCTGTGACAAAAAGATCTGACCAGAACAATTTTAGAAGAGGACAAGTTTATTTGGAGGCTCCCAGTTTCATAGGTCTCAGTCCATGGACAGTTGGCTGCTTTCCACAGGGCTTGAGGTGAGGCAGAACATCATGGCAGAAGAGTGTGACAGAAGGGGAAACAGCTCACATGATGATCAGAAAGCCATAATGGGATAGGGAGGGGGAACATGGGAGGAATAGATGGAACTCTAGATATCCGGCAAAGGGATGGGAGGGGAGGGGAGGGGCCATGGGGTTAGAAATGATGGTGAAATGTAATGAACATCATTATCCAAAGTACATGTATGAAGACATGGATTGGTGTGAATTCATTTATATAAAACCAGAGATATGAAAAAATGTGCTCTATAAGTGTAATATGAATTGTAATGCATTCCGCTGTCATATATTAATAAATCAATAAAAATACATTTCTGTAAGATGGATGCAGCTCACATTCTGACAGATGCACCATAAAATC
The DNA here is from genome assembly GCF_048772815.1 of Callospermophilus lateralis. Classification (NCBI taxonomy): domain Eukaryota; kingdom Metazoa; phylum Chordata; class Mammalia; order Rodentia; family Sciuridae; genus Callospermophilus; species Callospermophilus lateralis. The sequence continues at coordinate 64,095,476 of NC_135318.1, forward strand.
ATAAAGGAATGAAAAGAAAAAAAGAAAAAAAAAAGCAGAGAAAGAGATCTCCAGTTGCCAGGTACAAATGTATACTCCAAAGCCACACCCTCAATGCTTCACCTTCTCCAGCCATACCCACACCTGCCTTTAATTATTACTCAAGTAATTACATCAAGCGATTAGTTCACTACTTGGGAGAAGACTTTCATAACCCAATCATTTCTCCTCTAAACCTTCTTGCATTGTAATGAGCTTTTGGGGGATATATCACATCCATTTTATAATAATACTGCAATTTTCTTTAGACTTCTGAAGTGACCTTATATTGGCCCTTTCACCTTCCTCCTTCTCCTCTCACACATATTCCACATTCTTAACCTCTTGAATGATTTTAAATTAAAATGCCTGCATACCTATCTCTGTCTCTCCTTTGGGGTATAATCCAAAGTTAGTATGGTCTAGACTTTGCTTCCTGTAAGAATTCCTAATATAAGTCCCTATCAACTTCCTATCAATGAGCAAATTCTTTATATCTCTAAGGGACACTTTTCCTTTATTAACCCATTTCCAAAATAAATAACAATAAAAAAATCTCTGTACTCCTTTCTCCATAGTGTACTAGTGTACTAGTGTACTCTGTACTCCATCTCTATAGTGTTCTGGCTGAACTTTTTCTGGCTTCTTCCTGCAAATCCACATCATCTTTTGAATTTAATCTACTTCATTTGTGTGGCCAGAGGGTGCTCCGGGGGAGAACACAACCTGCTAGTTAGATGGCAAATTTTGCATAGGCCAGTGTTCAAGTAGAGGAGGTGCAGCTCCTGCAGTTCCATCAGAGCCTTGGGCAAGCAAACATTCATTCCTAGAGCCTAGGTGGGCATTCACCAAGATAACAAGGTGCCAGTGGGCTGAACATTTTGGTTTGCAGCACAAATTCTCTTTCCTTCTTTACCTTGTATTGTATGTAAGACTTAAAATTGTCAAGGGACTGAATACTTGTAGCAGTTTTGAATTATGAAAACTTGGGATATTGCTTGACTCTAGTGACTTTGTGAGCAGGGAACTAAAAAGGAATAAGATTGTTTCCTTCCTTGTATAGCATGAGTGGATAGAGGATGTTTTCTCTTCTTGAATTGCAGAGAAAAAAAATAGATCTAAATGGGCATGAAACAATTCAGAGAGAGAACTAATAAACTTTTAGGAATTTGAAAACATTCACATTTTAAGAATTTGGGCACACTCTGGGTAAGAAACAAGGGGAAAAATAGCAGTGAAAAGATAAGAAAGACTTCAAGATTAGGTATGTCATGATAATAGTTCCCTGGGGTTTGGACATGAGAAAACCAGAGAGAAATAGGATTGGATTAAAGGGATTTCTGATGTTGAAACTTAAATGAAATTAGGAAGAAAAAAGAACAACAATTTCCTTAACAAAGTGAATACCAACATATAATAGAAAAGGAATGAGATTAATTTGAACTAATTTGAAAAATATTTGGTGGCATTAAAAGAAAGATGGAAATGAACCACAGAAAAGAAAGAGCAGCAAGAGAAGGATTTTTTATGGGTTGAAGAATTCCAAAGTTCTCAAAGATGGTTTGAAGAAGGAGCACGTGGTACAGGATATAGGATTTTTTAGTATTCCAACTCAATGATATTTTCTCTTATAGAACCAATAGTTCCCATTCAGCTATCTTTTGGAGAACTGAGAGAATAGAGATACAATAAGCTTAAAGACAGGATCCTGAGACTCAAAGAATTCCAGGAGTGGATGCAGAAATAGTAACCTACAAGGGGAACATGAAGGCACAGAGACTATAGTCTCTGCACTATTTCTAGAGAAGGAAAAAATACTGAGATAAGGGCAGAAACAGGGACTGTGAACTATTTAGTATTAAGACATTTGCTTGAAGAACTGCCTATGACTGGTATGAATTGTAATTTCTATAAGGCATTTCTATATGAAATCCTATCTGCATAGAGAATGAATATTGTTTCACTAGCTGAAGTTCATTATTCAACATTAAGGTCTGAGAAACACAGGGATCAACTGAAAGTTTTGAAAGAAAGTGGTGGTTTTAAATTTTAGACACAAATATTGGAAAAAAGGAAGTGATTTCTATAAATACTTAGGTGATAGGGCATAAAATTTTTAATTTATAAGTTTTACAAAGCAAACACAGAAACAATAAAATGCAAAAAGAACAACAACAACAAAACAACAAAAAACCTGAGATGCAGCTGACATGCTCTGTCTTATAAAGAAGAGACAGTCTAACTGGTGTATTTTTTTTTCCCCACAGAATTTCAGAAGCATAGTGTCAAATTCCTCTTTTGATAGACTACTTCCTGTTGAGTGTTATGTTCCTAGGTATTGATCTTTGACTGAACCAGCATGGATTATCTTACCTGGTCAAGTTAAAAACAAACACACTTTTCCTTCTTTTCTCATATTTATTCAGTCTATTTTTTTTTTGATCCCAAATAACCTAACGTTGGCTGTAAATCTGATAATATTAGTGTACTTCAATGTTTTATAAAATTATATATTGGGAGCATGAATTTGTGTGGGAAAGCAGTATTTAAGAGCTGTATGCTTGGAATGTTTTCTGTTATTATTCAGGAACTTTAGAAGACTGGAATGATCTTTAAAGATATATATCAGTTACTGAAGAGGGCTACCCTGGAGAGCAATTTGCATCCCCTCTGTGATCCCAGTGAGATCCTTTTAATTAGGGCTAAGTCTAATTAGTAAAAAATGAGGGAGATGAGATGTTTTGTCAATATTCTGTTCCTAAATTTATCCCTAGGGAGAAATAAAGGAAATTAATTTTGTTTGGATTCAATTTATCTGTGGGACTCAGTGAAATCGTTGATGGGGGAGGTGACACACCAGAATTTTATGAGGTAGAGTTAATTAAAGGTATTGTATATTTTTAACTCTTCATTATGGAGACTCAAATATGAAATAATTAAATAATATTCCATTCAAAAAATTCCACAGGGGGGGAAAAATCATCCCTAATACCAGTTGGCTATTTTGGTATTAATTCTATCAGTCATTAAAAAAAAAGTACATTGATTCAATATAACTCCTCTAAACAATTGAATTTAATCTATGATATGCTGCTTTGCCCCAAAGTAGACAATAATATAATACAAGAAAATGGAAGACCCATGTCCCTCATGAATATAGATGTAAAAATCCTTAACAAAATAGAATTGCATACATATGTGCGCACATAAAACCCATGACAAAGTGGGTTATACTGCCGTGATTCGGGTCACTTTAATATTAGAAGGTAAACAGTGTAGTACAACTATATGAAGAAGAAAAACAATATTATATCAATGTAGAAAAATATTTTTGACAAAATACAGCATGATATAAATTTTTGACAAAATAAGAATAAAAGAGGAATTTCTCTGTTTATTAAATATCACAAAAGCCTACTGGCAACATTATACTTAATGGTGAAAGAGCAGAATCTTTTCCCCTAATTAGGAGTAATATTAGAGTAATATTAAGATACCTAATATTAAGACACCATCACTTTTATTCAGTATAATTACTGAAGTTCTAACCAGTGCAATAAGACAGCAAAACAAAATAAAATTGTAATGGAAGGAATCAATCTGTCCCTATTTGTATATGAAATGATCACTTACATAGAAACTCCCAGAGAATCTACCAAAAAAAAAAAAAAAAAAACCTACTAGAATAAGTGATTTCAGCAACATCATCAGATAGAATGTAAAAATCCCAAACTAAATTGCCTTTCTATACACTGTAAATTAACATGTGAGTAGTCAAATTAAATATACAGTTAAAAAGCAGCATTTTGGTATAAAGTCTACTACACATTTAGAGTATTTACATACTAGCAACTGCAAACTGCTTTTGAAACAATTTAAAGAAAATCTGTATAAAATGGAGAAACATAATATATTCATGGATTAGAAACACATAAAGATATTGATTCTTCCAATATTAATACTCCATTTTAATACAATTTCTATCATACACCACACAAGATTTTTGCAGTTATAGACAAGAGAATTATAAACTTTATATGTAAAGGTAAACTAGCTATAATAGTGAAAAACATTTGAAAAATGAGAACAAAGTAAAAAGGATCAATTTACCCAATTTCAAGATTTATTGTACAATAACAGTCAGTCATAAAGACAGTGTGGTATTGGTGGAGGATAGACACATAGATCAACAGAATAGAATAGACAACCCTCTAGTAGATCCACATACATATATTAAAGAGATTTTCGGGTTTTTTTTAACACATACATACACCCCTACATACACTCTCACATACACTACAGTTAGTTCTCCCTTGTCTTAAATATTAAACTCAGAGATATTACAAACACGCACGCAAAAATGGCCTAATAACCCTTGTTGTAGTAGGTAGGCATGAGACATTGTGACTTTTTATTGTATATATTTAATATACATAACATGATGTTTGTGGGTGTGTGTGTGTGTGTGTGTGTGTGTGAGTATATGTGTCTGCATTGTGTGAGTTGGTAAAGCACTCTAGTTATTCTGATTTATCTCTGGGAAATATATTCCCTATCAAATTTGAGATAAATTGAGGTACAGAGAACATATTTACAAAGAATATACATATTTTTAAAGAGTAAGATGCTGGCAATACTATTCAGTCCAGTATTCTGGGTATTTGTAGTCTACTCTCAATCACCAGAACACTATTTTCTGGATAGAGTTTGCATTTTCAGTATCCACAGGGATAAAAATTGTTTTTTTGAGCTAAAAAATACTCTACTTGTTCATACATAAAACATTGTTATGCATACACTACATAAAGAGATACACAGTATATTTCTGGTAATAAATTTAATGGAAGAGCCATTAGGAAAAAAAAAAGGCTTCTTGAGTGATATAATAAAAAAATTGAGAAACTCTGCTCTGCAGGAATAAACAAAATGAAATTACTCCTTTGTATATCTTTCTTTGAATCTACTGTGCCAATAAGTGGTTGCTTGAGGATGTGTGGGTACAATATGCAGACCTACTAAAATTTTATAGAATCCTAGATAACAGCTAGCTCAATATTTTAAAATTATATTGAGTAAAGAATCACATAGGACCTAATAACCTTTACAAGAAGCAAGGTGATAGTCTCATGATGAGAATAGATGGTCTTAGATCTGATGGGAGAGGAACGGAGAGAGAGTGAGAGAATGAAAATATGAGAAAGGAGGCTTACTATTACCTTTTAAAATTTATCATGTATTTTTCTTTGATGTTCTGTGTTTTACCTCCACTTGTAATGATGATTCTTTCCCAGAAAGCCCACTTTGTTTTGTTTTGTTTGCTTTTGTAGTTTTTATTGCATCATAATTCTTTTTTTTTTTTAATGGAGATTTTATGCAGATAAGAGGAGTCTGGGATACAAATCTGTGGCAAGTTCAGTAAGAAGGCACACTTTTTTAGTGACAGGAGCAAGCTAACAATAGCAATTAAGTGCCAGAGCTGCGCATGAACAGGGAAGTTCTGCTGGCTCACAGTGGACATCATTGCCTGATAACTGATGCAGTGGGATCCTGGAGTCTTTTGCTCCTTGGCAAGCCCAGAAAGGAGCACTACATGTAAGTCATTAGCTTAGAATAATAACTTTGCAGAATTTAATTACTTTAAATACTTATAAAAAGGAAGGTGAAAGGAGCTGTTCTCAATACAAATGGACATTAATGTCCTGGAATGGAACTCATGTAAGTAACCATGAGCACGCCTTCCCAGGGATCTGTAACTCATTGTAAATGGCAGCCTATTTCCTACAGAAGGCATTTATACACCAAGCTAATAGGCAATCAAGGTTATGAGAAAAATAGATATCAAAGAGCGGTGGGACAAATTCAAGGAACCCTAATTACATTTACATTAAACAATCAAGTAAAATGAATCCCCACAGAGATTCAGAACACAGGGACAACCTAATGTATAGGCAGACTAGATGATTAGTAAATTTCTTTCAAACTGCAAAGAAGATTCTTTTGCCTGAAAATAATCTCAGATTATATAAAGTGTAAAAGGATTGTAAATTGAGTAGGTTTACCAAAGACAATATGTGGCTCTTAATCAAAATTTGAGAGTGTACTTTCCTAAAGTCATAAGAGTAAAAGTAAAAATAGTGTAATGCTAAATAACTAAATATTGAATCCAATTTTGTTTTTTTTTTTTTTTTTTTTTTTTTTTTTTTTTTTTTTAGGGAGTCCTGGGTATTAAACTCAGGGCACTCAACCACTGAGCCACATCCCCAGCCCTATTTTGTATTTTGTTTAGAGACAGGTTCTCACTGAGTTACTTCGCACCTGGCTTTTGCTAAAGCTGGTTTTGAACTTGAAATTCTCCAGTCTCAGCCTCCAAGCCACTGGGATTACAGGCGTGCACCGTGCCCAGCTCCAAGTTTAATTTAATTTAATAGATGTGTGGTTGTAGTGAGAAAGTGAGAATATGTGGATAATGCTAATATAATAATTTTGAAGTTAGGTATTGTGTAATGGTCAAGGGCATGACTTTGTAGTGTAAATGACCTGAACAAAAGACCAGTTTAATTTATCACCAACTTGGTGGTCTAAGGAAGGATCCACAAAGTTTTATAACACAGAAACAGATAGGAAATATTTTAAGCTTTGTGGAAATATTTTAAGCTTTGTGAACTAAAAACGGTTTCTGTCATGTTTTCTTTATAATGTATGCTATAACCTTTTACACATGTAAAAATCACAGTCTGTATAAAAACACTATTTATGATATATTTGGTCTAAGGGCTTTAGTTTTCCAATCCCTGGTCAAACAGGTTATTTATCCTTACTATGCCTCAGTTTCTTTATGTTTAAAGTGAGAATTATATCACATTCTCTAAACTGTATTATGCATTCAATTTAAAAAAATCCTTGCAAAGCATTTAAAATATGGTGTCTGCTCCATAGTGATGGTAGCTCGAATCACGGTTGTTGCCATAGTCAGGTATTTAGTTTTTAAAATCACTACTTTCAGTATATAATAGTTATTATTATTATTATTATTATTATCAAGTTATCATTACTGTCCTTTTATTTGTTTTATAAAAATCACTACTATATTTTTCTTTAGAATGCTGTGAATGTTAACGCTGAAAAATACTATTCATGTTGAGGGCAAAGAAAATCTTCCAGTCATTTCCCATAGACAAATTCTCAAAATATGAAAGCAAATGAATCTGACAAGAAGCCTGGGTAGAGCAAAAAGAAATGCAGGTAAAAGGAACAAGGACCAAAGCAAACAAACAAACAAACAGAAAACAGAACATTGATGTTAAAGCCTTGAGGAATTGGGTGCAAACATAAGGAATCATGCATAAACTAGAAGATTTGCCTATTAATAGTCCCTCTAAATATAATTTAAAAAGTCAACATATTGCACAATTCCCCAAAATGTAATTTTGATGTACATTAATATTAATGCAATGCTTATATTCCAAGCAAAGTCCAGATCCAAACATTACTGGAAAAAAAATTAGGCAAGTTGGTATGGCAGATAAATTGCTATTCTGGGCGATGCTAAGACTGTCCTTCCTTTACTCATTATCTCACATTGTTTAAAAGCGATTAGACCAATTAAATGCTGATCTATTTGCTAAAGCAAACAGAAAGACAGGTATTGTCCTCTTTGCTAATCACATGATCTCATGGTCTTTGAACTAGAAGAGAGAAAAAGGCAGTTGGGTCTGTTTGCCAGTGTCAACATCAATTACATCAAAAAATCAGAAGGGGGGTATTCACATCAGAAATTGATCCTTACTAAATAAGTCTACACAGCAGGACAGCGCTCTCAACAAAGGATGATGTCATATGAGCCACAGGCGGCTATTCCATGTATGCAGCACCTAGAGCACATCTTTCATAAATATTTTGTAGACTGATAACACTTATATGGGGGTCACATAAATAAATATTGAGGTCAAATTGACAAAGACAACATACTTCTATTTTGTCTCAAAATTTGTAGATTATAGCAATCAGACATTGCTACCTGGGGTGCCAGCTACTTCAGCATATCTTTTCTGATGTTTGGTGACTTTTATTCCATTGCTATAATTGACCCTAACCAGGAATAAAAAGCATCATCATTGTTATCATCAAACTCACTTAGGGCTTATTTGAAAGCCTGTCTTTTCAAATATTCACATAAATTTGCATATTTAATTCTCACCAGGACCATATTCTTTGTTTTCTTTCTGTTCTTTTTTTTTTTTTTTTTCCCCACTGAGCTATATTCTGAGCCCTTTTTATTTTTATTTCGATACAGGATCTTCCTAAGTTGTTGACGCTCGTCTTTGACCTTGCAATCCTCCTTGCCTCAGTATCCCCAGTCACTGAGACTACAGGCATGCACCACTGCAGCTGGCTCACAACCATATTCTTTAGATGAGATTCTTATTTTCATTTTTGAAGCTGAGGATGCAGAGAAAGTGCAAGTAATTTGACAAAGAATTTGCCAAATATCAAACAGCTAGCACCTAGCCAAAATGAACATTATACACTGGTGGCATGTTGGATTCCACAGTGAGATTTTTAACTACTGTATCTAATATTTTCCTCTCAACCTCACCATAGATACTAGACAGACCAGGGGAACAAGAGACAATAGAGCTAGAACATGCCAAAGCAGAAAAATTTGTTAGAATAGCAAGGATAGAATTAGAACATTACAATAATATCTTCATCTGCAACGAGAATGGAAATTATCTCCTCTTTTTTAAAGGTTTCTAATGTTAGGAAAATTAAGGCAGCTTATTTAACTCTTGTTTCCAAATGGAAAGGCAGAATTGAATAATAATGAGATTTCAACTCTGGACATTTCAAAAAATATGAAAAATGCTAATGGGTCTTTTGGGACAGGTGAGCTTAACAATTATATGTCTCAGAGGCATAAGGAAGATTATGCCATCTTCAAGGGATAAAATACCAATTTTCCATGTCTTTTTCTAGGCTGGAAACAATATAACTTTCTAATTTATCTAAAGACAGGGATCCTAAGGGTTTTTCATAAAGATGTGGAAATAACTGAAGTCAACCAAAACCAGACCAAACAGAGTCTATTTATTTGGAGCTTGTGGAGTTAGCAGCTATCACATGCATCTAGTAGAAACTCAAAGGCAGGTAGAAGAGTGGGAAAGCTTTATCAATAAGACAAGGGAATGCTACCATCAGGCTGTAATTGGAAATTGTTTGCATGGGGGTGATGGAGGCAGCCTCAGATTCATCTCAAGTAGAAGGGGATAGGATAATATGTATGATAGCAGGCAGCCCTGCAGGTTCCAACTATGATGGGAAATGTTTCAACAGCTGACACAGAAGTTCCATTCAAGCCCTTACTTCTAAACTTGTTTGTATATGGAGTTAGAACAGATCTTGGCATTCATTTTACACTTTTGCATAACTATTGCCCCTTTCATAATTAGTTAGATTTTACATATTATTAGATTTTACATAATTAGTTTGGAGAATATCTTAATCCTCTAGTCAGTTCTGAATTAGTGATGGGGTCAAACCAACCAACAAAACAAAACAACAATAACAGCAACAACAACAATAACAACAAAATTAACAGTTATTGACCAAGTCCTGATTATTCTGGTCTTATTTCTGTGGGGGTTGTAAGTCAGAGATCTGTCACCATATATGATCTAGCCATTGTTGAATTTTATGTTCAATCTCTCATATACAAATTTTAAGCATCAAAGAAAACATTTATCTGGTTTACTATTAGAAAAATTCTCAAGAGTAAGAATGGGCTATAATGGAGGTATAAGGAAGAAAGGGGCAATAGTTATGCAAAAGTGTAAAATGAATCCCAAGATCTGTTCTAACTCCATATACAAACAAGTTTAGAAGTAAGGGCTTGAATGGAACTTCTGTGTCAGCTGATGAAACATTTCCCATCATAGTTGGAACCTGCAGGGCTGCCTGCTATCATGCATATTATCCTATCCCCTTCTACTTGAGATGAATCTGAGATATAGGTCTGTTCTGCACAGGGCCTAAAGAATAGAGATAAAGTACAAGATTTCCAAGAGGTCAAAGATTATATACTCAGAGGCTGACAAAATTGAGGGCAGGTTGATTCCTATGAAAGGAGGGTATTAAGCAATTTAGAGTGAGGTGAGGTAGATTTTGGGGAAGTGATAGCAAACTTTGGAGAGTGGGGGTATCCAAGAGCTACAACAAACCAAATAAGTTGTAGTCGTTTTGGAGAAACTGACTAGGGCTTTTTAAGAATGCACAGATGGCCTTGCATAGAAATGAAGAGGACATAAAAAGGTGTCAAAACAACATAAACCATCATGTTTAGGGACACAGCACATGTTGAAAAAGGAAAAGTATTGCAGAATTATTTTCAATAGATAGTTATTAACCACCCAGGCAAGGAGAACCACACTTATGACCCTATTTTCTACACATTAGTGCTTATGAAAAAAGTACAGCAAATAAGAATGGCATTGATCATACACTTGCTCATTAATTATTCATTTGTAAAAAAATAAGATACCAATAATACCTTGTAGAATTGTTAAGAATTTTTAGTGAATTAATAATATGAAGATCTGAAGGAGTAAATGATTCAGGGAAAATGGTATATCAGCATTAGCAATTATTATCACTCAACAGGCTTTGAGAACTGCAAACAACAACAACAACAACAACAACAACAAAACCACCAAGCAAAGCAATACAGATGAGACATCCCAACCAAAGAAGTTATGAATAAGAAAAGGAATAAAAATCACAGCACAAACTTAGCTCCATGGTTAGGGTTACAAACAATGCACCATGGAGACACAGAGGAAGAAGTCACATCTGGGAATACTATCCCTGGAGGTGGGACATCCACTTGGTGTAATTCCACAAACATAAAATCACAAGATGGCCTTCTGTTATAATATAAGCATCCCAGATGGCAACTGATTAAACTTGACCTGAGTGAACTTTCAGAGGAATTAATTCCAAAATAAGAGATGAATGAAGGGCTTGCTTTTTAAAATTTCTAATTTAGAAGCTTTTTAATTTCACACTAATTTAAGTCAAAGTACTTTAAGTTGAGACATGTCTCCGTAGACTGGTCTTCATTAATTGAATACTCGCATGTGCAATTCCATAATCGTTGCCAAAGTTTTAAAATTATAAATCTCAGTTATTGCTTATGCAGATGGAGTGAAGGAAAGACAAAAATATATTACTATTTATTAGACACAAATATATGATTTAATCTTCAAAATGCTCATATCACAAAGGCATAACAAAGTCCAGAAGAAGAAATTTTATTTCAAGGGGTTGAGTAATTTCCTGAAAACTACTTACAAAAAACTTATCTAAATGAATACAACTAAATAACAATAAAGACTTTACTTATTCTATCTAGTTATAGAAACATGATGCAGGTTCCCATACACTTTAATCCATGTGCATGTATATGTGCTGTACAAAAGTTAACAAAGATTAAGGAAATACAATTGATTTCTCAAAATCATAGTAACACTCCAGTATTAAACTGGAAGAAAATAATATCATGTTGGTTTAAATGGATTCAAGTTACTTGTTCTATGATTAATTAATTTAAGCATCTATGATTAATTTTTACCTACAATATTGATAAAAGTAAATATATCAAAGATTTAAAAATACAATATATGTAACCACATAGAGTAAATGCAAAGAAGGAGGGTAATATTAGAAATTCTTATATCAAAAAAGAAAAGCCAAATGATCATCTTAGCAATGTAAAAAAGAAATGTTTTTTCTTTTTTTGGTAAGACTATACACCAATTTCTGATTTAAAAAAAAAAAAAAGAAACAATAGTACAGAATTTCCATTGCCTGATCAAAGATATTTATCATAACCTATAGCAAATCATATTTAGTGAAAGTGTTAGAAGCATTCTTCTTAAAATAAAGACTAAGGCAAGAATGCTACTAACACCATCCCATTAAGCACTTTACTAGAGATCTACTACTTACTAACTTACCCTTTACTGTGCTAAGAATTTTCTGTTGTTTTTGTTTTCATGGTGTTGGGGGTCAAACCCACAGTTTCACACATGTTAGACAAACATCCTACTACTGAGCTATATCCCTGGACCAGATTATTAAGAAGAAAGTTATATTATGATACAGAATAAAATGACACCTATATTTTAAATATATTGGTTTGCACCAAATTGCTATATTGAATCAATAAAGTTTCTACCAAAAATACAATGAAAGTCTTTTTTTTTTTTTTAAACTGGAACTTGACAAGTTACTTCTAAAATGTATATGGATAAGCAAAACTTCTATGGATTTTTATGGAGGAAATAGAGATTCCTGCAGACCAGAATAATAGAGTTGAGAGCCCTGAAGGTAAATTTAATGTTTTATGTAAACATGCATTCCTATAGTATATAAATACCTATATGATTTTAGAAGAGTTATATGTAATAGAGAATATGCAATATTAGGGAAAAATTGGAATATTTCTTACAATGATATATAATAACTCTAGATTGAATCCAGAAGTTATAAAAACTAGGAATATCTTATAAATTTGAATCCACACAGAATTATTAATCAAATCATACAAAATATAAACCCTATAAGTAAGTAAGTTAATTAAAAAAAAAAAAACCTCAAAGTTTTAAATGTCAAGACATTTCAAAGAATTGTTCATAGGAACCCTAAGCTGAAATAAGAAACATGAGCCCCACATATTGGGAAAAAAAAATGTTAAAATGACAGTATATTTTTAAAAATAAAAAAACAAAACCTCCACTATTTTTTAAGGAAAAAAAAAGGAAAGCAATTTAGTAGAAAGTGAGCAGAAGATATGGGTAGGTATTATTTCACAAATTGGCCAATAAAGATGGAAACACATAAAATACGATTAGAATTCATGAAATCCAGACATTTAAATCCACGTAAACATTCCACTGAAGCGAAAGCAGGCTGGCAAATATGAAAAGTTCACTAAGTTTGGAGAAGGTCTTACACTAATCTAGAATTCCTATCTACTTCTGGAGGATATGTAAACCTTTATTATAGCTATAGAAACTGGGTATTGTCTAATAAAATTGAAGTCATGTATATCATAAAATCTCTGCACTTCACTTCCTAAGAATATAGTCCAGAGAAAGTCTTTTATATGTGCACTAAGTAGCATTCATATGGTGAAGACTGTAGCCATGCTTGAACACCAAAAAAAAAAAAAAAAAAATAGAGACAATGTAAACATCCATTAAACAGGAGAACCAATAAACAACTTGTTTTCCACAACAGGACACAATGCGGCAGACCAATACTTGAAATAATTTCACATAAACTTTAATGAAACCAGAAATAAAATAATTTATAAAAAGTCACACAACACTATGCATGTTATAACCTTAGTTACATAAAATTTTAAAATATGGATGTAACTTTAAGGGTAAGGCATATATTGTTCAGTGCAAAAAAAAAAAAAAAATAGAGAAATGCCAAATATAAAATTCACAAGGGTCTTTGATTTCCCCTCTGGAAAAGTGTATAAATACACGATAAGATTTTCAGTCAGAGGATTTTATTTATTTGACAGGATTTTTATTTTTATCAACAGTATTCAATTTCTTACATCATGTAGTAAATCTTAGGTGTACATTTCTTTAATCTTTGTACTTTGTACTTTGTTATTATATTTTTCTATTTTTGCCTTAAGTACTTTATAATAAATGAGTATGCTTTCTAAGTAGTTTTTCACTTTTAATCATTTATTTTCTAATTGTTGGAAATGCAGGTTATCATCAATTAACTATTTGTACTCCTCATGCTTTAAAGAATATGTTTCATTCTATAGCATTAAGTAATAACTATTATTACTTAAAGAAAAAAATTACATTTCTGCTAGTCAGAGAGCATTCATGAATCAACCTGAACTTCCTCTGCAGATTATTTTTCTTGCTTCCCCTTAGCAATCCAGATAATATTGCATTAAGTTGGTGTCCACACTGAAAATATGTCAACATCAAACATGCTGAATTTTATTCCTGACCCATGAAAGTGATTATAGTCTATACTTATTTTTCAAAGTTCCCATATTTGGAGCATTTGGATCACTAGTTCAGAATTCATTAATTCAGTGCTTATAGGTAATTTTTAAAAAATTTATTCTAATTTGTTATACATTACAGGAGAATGCATTTCAATTCATACTACACATATGCAGCATGACTTTTCATGTCTCTGGCTGTCCACAAAGTAGAGTCACATCATGCGTATCTTCATACATGTACTCAGAGTAGTAATGTCCATCTCATTCCACCATCTTTCCTACCCTCATGACCCCTCCCTTTCCCTCCCTCCCCTTTGCCCTATCTAAAGTTCCTTCATTCCTCCTATGTTCCCCTCACCATCTCCATTATGGATCAGCATCCACATATCACAGAAAACATTCACCATTTGATTTTTTGAAATTGGCATACTTCACTTAGCATACTCTTCCATCTCCATCCATTTACCTGCAAATGCCATGATTTTAATTCTCTTTTAATGCTGAGAGATATTCCTGTGTGTGTGTGTGTGTGTGTGTGTGTGTGTGTGTGTGTGTTTTCTTTATCCATTAATCTAGTGAAGGGCATCTAGGTAGATTTCATAGTTTAGCTATTTGAACTGTGCTGCTATAAACATTGATGTGGCTGTGTCACTGTAGTATGCTGTTTTTAAGTCCTTTGGGTATTTAAAGTCCTTTGAGGAGTGGGATAGCTGGGTCAAATGGTGGCTGCATTCCAAGTTCTCCAAAAAATTTCCATACTGCTTTCAAGATTGCAATTTGCAGTCCCACCAGCAATGTATGAGTGTGGCTTTCCCCCACATCCTCTCCAACACTTATTGTTGTTTCTATTCTTAATAGCTTCCATGAGATGAAATCTTAGAGTAGTTTTGATTTGCATTTCTCTAATTGCTAGCGATGTTGAATATTTTTTCATATTTTTGTTGATTGATTGTAGGTCCTCTTCTGAGAAGTATCTATTCAGTTCCTTAGCCCATTTATTAATTGGGTTATTTGTTTTTTTGGTGTTAAGATTTTTGAGTTCTTTATATATCCTACAGACTAGTGTTCTATCTGATGTGCATGTGGTAAACATTTGCTCCCATTCTGTAGGCTCTCTATTGATGTCACTGGTTTCTTCTTTTGCTGAGAAGAAGCTTTTTAGATTGAATCCATCCTACTTACTGATTCTTGATTTTATTTCTTGCACTATAGGAATCTTATTAAGGAAGTCAGGGCCTAATCCAACATGATAAAGGTTTGGGCCTACATTTTCCTTCTCTTAGGCACAGGGTCTCTGGTTTAATTCTTAGGTCCTTGATCCACTTAGAGTTGAGTTTTGTGCATAATGAGAGTTAGGGGTTTAATTTCATTTTGCTGCATGTGATTTCCAGTTTTCCCAGTACCATTTGTTGAAGAGGCTGTCTTTTCTCAAATATATATTTTTGGCATCTTTGTCTAATATGAGATAATGGTATTTATGTGGGTTTGTCTCTGTGTCCTCTATTCTGTAAAAATTGGAATACAAGTTTATTTTGGTGTCAATACCATGCCATTTTTTTTTATATTGCTCTGTAATTCAGTTTAAGGTCTGGTATGTGATGCCACCTGTTTCACTCTTCTTGCTAAGTATTGCTTTGACTATTCTGGGTCTCTTATTTTTCCAGATAAATTTCATGACTGGTTTTTCTATTTCTATGAGGAATATCATTGGGATTTTGATTTGAATTATATTAAGTCTGTATAGTGCTTTTGCTAGTATGATCATTTTAACAATATTAATTCTGTCTGTCCAAGAACAAGGGAGATCTTTCCATCTTCTAAGGTCTTCTTTATTTTTTTTCTTTGACGTTCTGTAGTTTTCATTGTAGAGGTCTTTTAACTCTTTTGTTAAGTTGATTTCCAAGTATTTTATTATTATTATTATTATTATTATTATTATTATTATTATTAGGCTACTGTAAACAGGGTAGTTTTCCTAGTTTCTCTTTCAGAGGATTTGTCACTGATGTACAGAAATGCCTTCCATTCATGGGTGTTGATTTTATATCCTGCTACTTTGCTGCATTCATTTATTAGTTCTAGAAGTTTTCTTGTGGGATTTTTTTTTTTGATCTTCCAGTTATAGAATCATGTCGTCAGCAAATAGTGATAGTTTAAGTTCTTCTTTTCCTATCTATATCCTTTAATTTCTTTTATTTGTCTAACTACTCAGGCTAGAGTTTCAAGAACTATGTTAAATAGAAGTAGTTTTTAGAGGGAAAGCTTTCAATTTTTCTCCATTTAGAATGATGTTGACCTGGGAGTTAGCATAGGTAGCTTTTATGATGTTGAGATATGTTATTGTTTGAACATGAAGGGGTGCTGTATATTGTCAGATTCTTTTTCTGAATCTATTGAGATGATTATATGGTTCTTATCTTTAAGTCTAATGATGTGATGAATTACATTTATTGATTTCTATATGTTGAATCAACCTTCCATTCCTGAAATGAACCCCACTTGATCATGATGTACTCTCTTTTTGATATGTTTTTGTATTCAATTTGCCAGAATTTTATTGATAATTTTTGCATCTGTGTTCATTAGAGATATTGGTCTGTAATTTTCTTTTCTTAATATGTCCTTGTCTGCTTCTGGCCTCATATTAGCTTAGTAGAATGAGTTTAGAAGTGCTCCCTCTTCTTCTATTTCATGAACTATTTGAGGAGTATTGGTATTAGTTATTTTTTGGAGGTCTTATAGAACTCAGCTGTGTATCTATCTGGTCCTGGGATTTCTTGGTTGGTATGCTTCTGATAGTATCTTCTATTTCATTGCTTGAAATTTATCTGTTTAACTTGTGTGTATCATTATGATTCAGTTTGGGAAAATCATATGACTCTAGAAATTTGTTGATGCCTTCAGTATTTTCTATTTTCTTGGAGTGCAAATTTTCAAAATAATTTCTAATTATCTTCTGTATTTCTGTAGTGTCTGTTGTGATATTTCCTTTTTCATAACGGATGTTAGTAATTTAAGTTTCTCTTCCCTTCATTAGCATGACTAAGGGTTTATCAATTTTGTTTATTTTTTCAAAGAACCAACTTTTATTTTGTCAATTTTTTCAATGTTTCTTTTGTTTCACTTTCATTGATTTCAGCTCTGATTTTAATTATTTCCTGTCTTCTGCTTTTGGTATTGATTTGTTCTTCTTTTTCTAGATCTTTGAGATATAATGTTAAGTCATTTATTTCTTGACTTTTTATTCTTTTAAGGAATAAACTCCATGCAATGAACTTTCCTATTAGTTCTGCCTTCTTAGTGTCCCAGAGACTTTGATATGTTGTATCAGTGTTCTCATTTACCTCCAAGAATTTTTAATATCCTCTTTGATGTGTTTTGCAACCCATTGTTCATTCAGCAGCATATTATTTAGTCTCCAGATGTTTGAATAGTTTCTAATTTTTTATTTTATAATTGATTTCTAATTTCATTCCATTATGATCTGGTAAAATGCAGGGTAATATCTCTACTTTTTTGTATTTTCCAGGAGATGCTTTGTGATATAACATATGGTCTATTTTAGGGAAGGGTCTATGTGTTGCTGAGAAGAAAGTGTATTCACTTGTTGATGTATACATATTCTATATATGTCTGTTAAGTCTAAGTTATTGATTGTATTACTGAGTTCTATAGTTTCTTTGTTTAGCTTTTGTTTGGAAGATCTATCCTGGGGTGAAAGAGGTATGTTAAAGTCATCCATAATTATTGTATTGTGGTCTATTTAATTCTTCAACTTGAGAAGAGTTTGTTTGATGAACATAGATGCTCCATTGATTGGGGTATATATGATTGTTCTGACTTGTTGGTATATCGTTCCCTTAAGTAGTATGAAATATCCTTCTTTATCCCATTTGAGTAACTTTGGTTTGAAGTCTACTTTATTTGATATGAGGATGGAAACTTCTGCTGGTTTCTGAAGTTCGTGTGAGTGGTATGTTTTTTCCAAACTTTTCACCTTCAGTCTGTGGGTGTCTTTGCCTATGAGATGAGTCTTGAAGGCAGCATGTATTTGGTCTTTTCTTTTTAATGCAATCTGCCAGTGTATGTCTTTTGATTGGTGAGTTTAGGGCATTAACATTCAAAGTTACTATTAAGACATGATTTGTATTCCCAGTCATTTTTGTTTATATTTTTGTATTTAATTTGACTGGGTTTCTCCTTTGATTGTTTTTTTCTTTATTGTAATACATCCCTTTGATGATTTTGCATGTTGTTTTTTATTTCCTTCTCATGTAATATTTTTGCTAAGGATGTTCTGTAGTGCAGGCTTTCTAGTTGTCAATTCTTTTAACTTTTGTTTATCATGAAAGGTTTTTATTTTGACATCAAATCTAAAGCTTAATTTTGTTGGATATAAGATTCTTCGTTGGCATCCATATTCTTTCAGAGTTTGATGTATGTTGTTCCAGGGTCTTCTAGTTTTCAGGTTTGGGTTGAAAAATCTGCAGATATCCCAGTTGATTTCCCCATACATATAATCTGATTTCTTTACATTGTGGCTTTAAAATTCTCTCTTTATTCTGTATGCCAAGCATTGTCATCATAATGTGCCTTGGTGTGGATCTGTTGTGATTTTGCACATTTGGTGACTTGTAAGACTCTTGTATTTGATTTTCCAATTTATTTGTTTTAGGTTTTGAACATTTTCTGATAATATTTCATTGAATAGATTGTTCATTCCTTTGGTTTATAACACTATGCCTTACTCTATCCCAATAATTTTCAAATTTGGTCTTTCTGTGTTATCCCATGACTCTTGAATGTTTTGATCATGGTTTCTTACTATCGTTACTGTGTGGTCAATGTTCTTTTCAAGATTATATATTTTGTGATCATTGTCTGAGGTCCTGTCTTCCAAGTGATCTAATCTGTTGGTGGTGCTTTCTATTGAGTTTTTATTTTGGTTTATT
This sequence comes from Callospermophilus lateralis, assembly GCF_048772815.1. NCBI lineage: Eukaryota > Metazoa > Chordata > Mammalia > Rodentia > Sciuridae > Callospermophilus > Callospermophilus lateralis. Next base: position 64,114,490 of record NC_135318.1, read on the forward strand.
GTTTCTTTCATTTCAAGAATTTCTGTTTTTTCCCCCCAGAACCTCTATCTCCTTATTGAAGTAATCTTTTGCTTCCTGTATTTGCTTATGTAGCTGTTTATTGAAATGATATCTTGCTGCCTGTATTTGCTCTCTTATATCATCTTTTAGTTCACAGATCATTTTAATTATGTACATCCTGAACCTGTTTCTTCTCTGTCATTTCTCTGTTGTGCTGGCCATGGATTTTAATAATGCAGTATTTTGGTTTGTTGGGGGCATTTTCCTCCCTTGTTTTTTTATGTTATTCATGTGTTTTTCCTTTTAGCTCTGTGGATCCAAGGTATTATCCTATAGGCTTATAGTGTCCCTGCTGTGTTCCAATATCTCTTCTTTAAGAGTGAAGATACTATTAACTGATCCAAATACAAACAATATACAGCCTTAAACCGAATAGCTGCTATTAAGGCATTTATGGTTTTGTCACAATATACAGAAATGGTGAGTTCAATTATTATCTACAATATAAACAATATGTTTTCAAAAGAGTGTACAGTTTCTGATGGTGGACAAACAGAGAACCAGGAACGAGGTTAAAAAGGTGGGAGTTGAGGATGTAGAGTTATTAGATCTTAGAAAGCATGAAAGAGGAAACTGAAGAAGTTGGTTAGTAGCAAGAGATGAGAAAGAAAGTGATTTTGGGGACACAAGTAAGTGGGAAGACAATAGAGTACAAGAAAAAAAACACATAAATATTAAGAAAAATTTAAAAATGTAAAATGAAGAGAAAAAGGAGTATACAACACAATTGTAATATACAATTCAGATATCCCAGACTTTAGTAGCCTATTCATGAAAAGTACTTAGTTTCACAAATGTTGGGGATGTGAGGACCAGAGAAGAGAGCAAGAGAGAGAAAAGAGAAAACAAAAAATCTTGACGGAAAATACAAGGATTGTTGGTTGGTTTTTGTTATTGTTGTTGTTTTGTGTTTTTTTTTTTTTTTGTTTTGTTTTTTTTTGAGATCAGTATCTTTCCTGCTTCCCTTTTCATCCAGTAGGTAGGGTTGTCTGTTGTTTGCTGGTATCTTCACCCTCAGGATGGTGAATGTCATTAGGGTGGGAGGGTTGGTTTTGGGGGCAGAGCTACTGGAGGTGGGTATGGCACTTGCTGGTCCCCAATGGTAGACTGAACCCCAAGGATCTCCTTTGGGGTTCTCTCATGTGATGTGGGAGCCTGATCTTATCTCCTTATATTGCCTATAGACCTCAAAATTCCTGGTCTCTAATTTAGTCTAAACTGTATCTCACTCATATCATCCCTTTCTACTTAGGAATCAGGAATCTTTCTCTCTATGGAGGTCTTGTGGGTTGTGCTTTGGGGGCTGCACATCTCGTGGAGAGCTGTTTAGTATTGGACAGTTCGGGACCAGGCTTTACAAGCTACAGGCTGGCTGCATAAAGCAGTGTGCCGGGTTAGTGGCTGACAGGGAAAGGGGGGAATTGGGGACTGTAGGTATAGGGTCTTGATTTAACATCTGAGCAGCCATCTTAAATGTTAACTGCCACCTTATAAGTTTTGCTTTCCTGTACTTCCTCTAACCTGAACTCCCCCACCCCCATTAGTGACCTACCCCATGGCACCATAATCCTAAGCCAATTCCAGAAGGACATGACTTCTTGACTCTGGAAAGCCCCATGATGCCATCGACATAAGCCAACCTCATGCTATTCCCCACCCGCCTAGTTCTGACACAAGTACTCTAGGGCTACAACTATAACTCCCAACCCCTACCCCAAAACAGCTGGATTCCCGAACATTGTGGGCACCTCTCTCCACTCTACAGAAGTATGGCCTTTATTTGTCAACTTTGACAAATAAACCTTTGTGTGGATTTCTGCCTGGTCACTGTCCTTCATTTCTCACTTGCCTGTCTCTCACGTTCTCACTTTCCTTTCAACAGGTACCTTGATATTGCTTCTAGACCTCAGCTGGTGTCCCAAGCTGGGATTTGCCCCAACTAAAGATGGCGACAAAAGTGTTCCAAGATGGAGGCAACTGCTTTCAGTGATGAGATGTCGGGTCAGGGGGGCCTGGTAGTAGCATTGGGTGGTGTATTCAGATTTGCAGCTCTGTGCAATGTGTAACTAGAAGGTGTCTCCAAACCCTGTGCAGTGTCCCCAGGTGCAGGCTACCATGTATAGTGGAGTATGGCAGTGGTTGAAGTGTTCCAAGATGGAGGCAATTGGGGGAGCCCCATATTGGTAGATGGGTGTCTACCTCCGGGTGGCAGCCCAGAGATCCTGCACTGATGCTGAGGCCTGGATACCTGTGCAGGCACAGCGGTTGGGATTCCTGTGCTGGAGCAGCTATTGGGGGTCCTCTAACAACTCACAGTGAAACAGTATTCCCACTACTTGAATCCCAGGTCATGGAGTGACACAGAATGCAGCCTTCCTCTACCCCACCATCTTGGATCCTCTGCTTTCTACGTATTTTAAGAAATCATTTCTGAGACATATTGTTAAGTGCAAAAATAAAAATATATGAAAAAGAAGTTCCAACCTTGGTATTTAACATTGTACCATTTTGTGACATGGACATATTTCTTCATGTATTATTAAATTAAAATGAACTAATTCTAAAAGTAATGTGCAAAATTTATCCCTATGTCTCCACAGTGAAACTGAACACCAACAAATGAAAGAGGAAATGGCAATTTTCACTGTACACCCTTTTTTGCCCAAGTTTTAGAAATATATCATATGCAGTTATAAATTAACAAAAAGAAAAACATAACCTCTGAACACTGTGTTTGAAGGTTGTCTGTTTCATCTTTTATTTTATTTTTTTACTTGTCAATGGACCTTTAATTAATTAATTAATTTATTTATATGCTGTGCTGAGGATTAAACCCAGGGCCTCACACATGCAAGCAAGTGCTCTACCACTAAATCACAACTCCAGTCCCTGTCTGTTTACTGTTTTTTTTTTTTTTTTTTTTTTTGGTACTAGGAATTGAACTCAGGGGCACTCGACCCCTGAGCCCCATCCCCAGCCCTATTTTGTATTTTATTTAGAGACAGAGTCTCACTGAATGCCTTAGCACCTTGCTTTTTGCTGAGGCTGGTTTTGAACTCACCATCCTCCTGCCTCATCCTCCCGGGCCACTGGGATTACAGGCACGTGCCACTGCCATGTCTGTTTACTCTTAATAGCAATATTAGTAAGTAGCACTTTATCTGAAAAATATTTAGAATCGGAAAAGTTAAAAAAGAACTCCCTTAAAGTCACAAAAGAGTGGTAGAACCAGACCCAAATATTTCTTTCCTTTAGCAAATATTCATTGAGCACCACCCATGTTCCGTGTTCTATGTTTCAGCGATGGGTTGTCGGGTCAACTGGTCAGACATTGTGGATATTTCAGTAAAAAAAAAACAAAAACAGAATGCCACTCTCAAGAAATCAAACTCCAGCCTGGGGAAGTGAGAATAAAATAAAAATATGCTAGGTAAACAGACAATAAATATATACCATGTTAGAATTCTGAGGACTTCATGACTAGGTAGGGCAGGGCCAGGAGGCATAGAGGTCTGACCGTGGGAGGGCAGAGTTAGGTACAGTGTTGAGTATAGCAGTCAGGGCCCTGGAAAGAGATTGAGGAAAGACTGAGGGGGTGAGAGTAAACCAAACAGGTGACTGGAGAAATACTATTTCAGGCAGCTCAAGCAAGGCCTTAAGGTGTGGGCTTGACACTCCGGCTCCAGAAACATCATGAAAAACAAGGACAAGGATGGTGTGCATAGTCTTGAAATCTTGCCCATCTTTCTCATCATTCAAATCTTGATTGTGGTCCAAGGTCACAGAAACATAAGGCTCTCTTATTTACAAGCATTAGATGCATTAATTTCAGAATAAAAGAAATAAAGAAACAATATTATTTAAGTCACTTCTTTTATCAACAAGTTTTTAAAACAGTAGTGGGAGGTTTTCTCCAAAACCCCTTTCAAGGAGAATAACTCAAGGAAAAATAGGTTTTCTGGTTAAAGAAATGAAATAAAAGAAGTGTCAGCATATAAAGAGGAAATAAGGCATTCAATATTAAAAATGTAACTTGATATTAAAGGAGGAGAAAAATCAGCCCATAGTCTACCTGGGAGGATCTTTAGAGAATAAAGAAGAATGAAAGAAGTTTGCCCCTCTATCCTTATAAAATATGCTGCTATAGGCTTACGTTGTTTTAATCTTCTCTCTTCCTACTGTTGTTTTTCTTGACCTTGCAAAGTCATTGGGTATCTGTTTATGATCTGTTAAAATAAGGGCAATGATCTCCTTCCTCTCTGGATCCTCTGTGGTAATTTAGTGACTTTAATATCTCACACCAACTACTATGTCCATTGCCTTTGTTCTCAAAACTCACACCACTGACCTAATAATGGACAAAATGACAGCCATGTCTATAGCCACTTGCAACAAAAGACTCTCTATAGTCTCATATTGCAGGATAATGAAGAGAAATTACAAGTGGTTTGAGAGCTGCAAGTACCCAGAGAGAACCTGGGGCCGGAATAAAAGGAACAGTCTCAATGATGTCCTTATAAATGTGTCACTGGTCTAACAGGAGAGAAGGCATGCTTCCTAGTTAATTTTCCATATTAGTGTAATGAGAAGAAATAGACAAACTGCCAGCGGGTTCATTTGGCTAATGTGTCAGCAAGAAGACACGGCACAGCTCCTACTAAAAGGGGTTAAAGGTGAACAAAAATATATATAATTCTGAGCTGCTTCTTTTGGCCTGATAAAATAACAGAGTAGGACCAGTATGGATAGTGTTTTGGGGATGACACCGGTCACTTATAGTTCATTTCTTCTAGAGATTCTGATTTTTGGAAAAGATTTTATTTTAATAAAACTCTGTTGACTGAAATATACCTACGTTATTAAGCCTAGCATTGTACTTTCCATTGCTATGAATAGCTTCTGGACAGTCAAATAAATATCCATTTTTGTGAATGCTCATTCCGCCTGTTTTCAAAATGCAATAGTGAGTATTCATTTTTCAAACTAAATAGCAACTATTCAACCTAAAGACCAACTTCCCTTAGAATTTTGACAAGGAACAAATGAACATAATATAAAAATGCAGTAAATACTTGTCTTTGCTTATGGACTGGAAAAACTGCTGACTCCCGGCACAAATGCTCCATAGTGTAGCCATGGAATGACTGGTGAAAGGATTGTACTTATTAGGTCTAAATATTATGGATGTACTTGGAATACGAGATTGGTTATAAACTATTTATATGGCATATTTTTCTAAAATGCTCAGCAGTCATTAGCCATTCCTGACAACAGCTCTATGAGAATTGTGAAATGAGTTTCTGTTAGGTGCTACATTGGGGAGTTAGGTTTAGAAAATATCTGCCTCCCAATTAACAAAGTGATTATGCATGGCGGGAGTTGACCTGAAATAAAGATACACAATTTCCAGATCTACATCAATTCATTGACCATTCTCCCTAGTTGGGAAAGCCTTTAATGCTTGTGGTACAATTTTTTTTTTTTTCTTTAAATGACCGAAATGCCAGAGCTGTTTCAAGCAACTCTCTTTTTGTAATAATTATAAGAATTTAAAGGAACCAATTACCCATAAATAGATTACCTTTTACTGATCATCTGCCATGATCCTGAGAAATTAGCAGAGCATAATGGAAAGAGAACATGATTTGGAGCCAAACCTCCCTTGACCATTAATAGAGATGCTTAGGCCAAGTCGCTTCACAAATTTTTATTCATCAGAAAAATAATCTCTTCTGTGCCACACTGATTTCTAAAGTCATTTCTGTCATTAAAAGCAAATAATTTATATATTTCATAGTCAAAATGGGAATTCAAGAATTACAACCTGTATCCCTTATTATCATCTGAGAAAATAAATGAAACTCATACTTAAAACATACTTCAGTGACTGCTCTTTTGGCAACATGCTTCTTTTGAGCTGACAAAATCCTTGGTTTGATCGTCACAGGTTTAGTCTAACTCACTCATCAGAGGGAAAGGAGGAAATGAGGATATCGGTAGCTGACAAGGAATTGTAAGGAAACATGACTCATACATACATGTTAATTAAATTCATCCAATGGATGAGAATAAAATAGAAGATAAACTGAAGAAATACTCTTACACAAACTACATTTCCAAACTGCAGTAAAAAGTCAAAATTCTTTTCAGCTGACTTCATTTATCAAACCGTTATCAAAACCATTGAGGGGTAGGGCACAATACCAATATCCTTGAACAAGGTCTTAGAAGTTTCAGTTGGTGATTCACACTCCTGTATGAAATAATTTCTGTAGGTTTCCTTCTAACTGAAAAGAAATTCAGTATAAACAGGTGACAGTGTGATATTCAATAAAGCAAGAAGTTTGTAGCCAAAGTCCCACTAAGACAGAGGTAGGTACGGATAGCAAGCAAGAGTGGAAACTGCTTATGAGGAAGTGTTTCTAGACTTTTATAGTGAATGCGAAGAAAAGAAAGTAGGATGGAAGGATAAAATACTTTTCAATGCTCTTATGAACTTGATATGATTTAGATATGGTCTGAACTCCTTAAGGGCAGGAAGAAGATTCCATTTTAGGATTTTGGATAAACTTGTGGCAAGGCAGCTGAACCCAGGCAGGCAAAGTCCTGCATAGAGAGGAAGCCTTGGTAGAACTAGAGCTTCATTTCCAGGAATCATCAGGAAAACATTACTTGCTGAATTTCGGTAGGAGAGTCTGGCTTGGAGGGTGCTATGATCTAAATGTTTCACCCCCAAAATTCATATGTTGACATCTTGACTTCCAAAGTGATGGTATTAATAGGTCCTCAACCCTTTGAAGGTGATTAAATTCTGGAGGTGGGGCCTTCTGGAATTCTTTGCTTTATAAAGAAATGTCCTAGAGAACTCCCTCGCCCCTCCTACCATTTTGGGTTTGAGTGAGAAGATTATTATCTCTAAGGAAGTTGACCTTCATTGGACACTAAGTCTGCAGGCACCTTGATTTTGGACTTCCAAATTCCAGAACAGTGAGAAATAAATTCCATTATTTATAAGTTACCCAGTTTGTTGTATTTTGTTAGAGCAACTTGAATGGAATAAGACATAAGTACACTACAGAAAATATAGAAAGAAATTTTGTATATTTTGTTTCCCTGAATCTATGAAAATATTTAAGTTATAGCTATTTTCACTTAAATATGTAACTAAAAAATAAAAGTATGAAAAAATTCATATTAAATAATTCACCTTCATGAATAATAGCATTTTATCATATGTATCTACAAAGAGATTTTGAAGTTGAAATTAGGCTCAGAAAGAAGAAAAAATTTTTGAGTGTGGGTTAGTTTCAAACAAATTATGAACAAAAATTATTTTATGTTATAGAGTATTTAACTAAAATAATCAGACTACTTAAAGAAGATTAAATTAAATATTGACAACTTTCACATGTATCCAGAAATATAAACCTGTGAAACAATTCTAATAAATAGAGGAAGGATAGGTCTGTTAAACCCTATTAGAATTAGGACCAAATCAATATAATTTTCTTAATAATAATATGTAAAATTATAACTCTCTTTTATTTTTTAATGTTTTTTAAAGAGAGAGAGAACTTTTTTTAATATTTATTTTTAGTTTTCGGTGGACACAACATCTTTATTTTATTTTTATATGGTGCTAAGGACGGAACCCAGCACCCCACGCATGTCAGGCGGGTGTGCTACCACTTGAGTCACATCCCCAGCTCCTATTTTTTAATTTTTGAAAAAACGATTTCAGTATTCAGGAATATAGAAAATATAGAAAGATAGAAAATAATTCACCTTAAATGTATAAAAGTTTTATGAGTTATTATTTGTAATAATATACTGACGAGTTTTTTTCCAATCTCTGAGGTTTCTGAACCATATAAAATGGAACCATCACACAGGTGGCCCACTGAACAAAGTAAAAAGAATATGCAAGTAAACCTCATGTTTTAAAACCTTCAAGTCATACTGATGGACATAATATTAACATCAGTTGTAGTAGGTACCATTTCTTGCAGTGTTACTATATGCCAAGCACTGTGACGAGCATTATATATGATCTTTAATTATTACACCAACATTAATCTATTAAGAAAAAAACAACTGATTTAAGATATCTGCATCATGTTAGGCCATCATGGAGTAGAGTAGGAATTGGTGGGACCTCAGTTTTGTATCTCTGTCACCATTGATATATGTTGAACACCTTACAAATATGTGCCAACTTGTCTATTAAATGCAAACTCAGCCACATTTTTCCTTGTTTGTTAATGATTGATGGTGTTAAATGGAACAGCATTGAAAATCTTGTTAACATCAAGATATATTTAATCTATTGCTTCTCCTTGATCTCCTAAGTCACTCTGACATATAAGGAAATTAGATTAATCTGACATGATTCATTCTTTACACAGCCTTGTTTATTACTCCCCAGTACAAGGTAGCTGGTGTTCATCTAGCTGTTGCCAATTGATTTTTGATGATAAACTCCATCTTAATTTTTTTCCTTGCATTGAAAATTAGGTAAAATGTGACATTATTTTTTGATCCCTATGGTGGGTTAGGGAAAATATATAGATATACATAATTGTGCTGACCTACTTTATTAAAAATTTCTCTAATTTCTTGATACTCTTTAGTTTAAATTTTCAAAAGTAACATATATCTTGATTTAATCAATGTCTTCTTTTTTAAAAAAAATGTATATATTTTTAGTTGTAAGTGAACACAATACCTTTATTTTATTTTTATGAGGTGCTGAGGATCGAACCCAGTGCCTCACATGTGCTAGGCAAGTGCTCTACCACTGAGCCACAGCCCCAGCCCCTAATCAATTTCTTCTTTCTCAGAAATTATGTCAGTCACTAGGATCCACAGGTTTTAACATATTAAAACAAAACATAAAAACCCATTTTTTTTTACTTATTTAACTTCACTTCCACTCTGACTTAAATGTAGCATTGCTTTTTCTTTCATTCTTTTCTTTTCTAGATTGTTACAATGGAAATAAAACTAAAGATAAAAATTATTTGTTAAAAGTTTTGCTTTTTAAATGTTTTCATTATGTGTGGATTCTTCAGTTTTGATAATGCAAAAAAACAAGCACTGAGGGATTATCTTTAAGAATCCACCTCTTTTATTTATTTATTTGACCTGTAGGCATTTTTTTTTTTTTTTTTTTTTTGAAAACCAGGAATTGAACTCAAGGGCACTCAACCACTGAGCCACATCCCCAGCCCTTTTTGTATTTTATTTAGAGACAGGGTCTCACTGAGTTGCTTAGGGCCTAGCTTTTGCTGTGGCTGGCTTTGAACTCTCCAGTAGGCATTTTGACAGAGAAAACATGCGTGTTATCTTTGGCTGCAAAGAACTTATAAAATTACTACTCAAAATAAACTATGTAATTGAAGGATAAGTTATAATGAAACAGCATTGGGTACAAAGGAGAATTAATCTGAATACCTTGTTGAAAATCTTACCTTAAGCTCCTCAAATTTTCATTGCCTTCAGAAAATTCACTCAGATTATCCACATCCCATGTTCTTGTCTGACAGGCAGGAATAAGGATACCTATTGCTTTTGTCCCTACGGAACATGATATCAGGTGCTAAACTCTTGTAATCATTTTAAATTTTGTTCATTTAAAACCCTGAAGGGGTAGTAGTGCACGCCTATGATCTCAGGAGCTCTGGAGGCTGAGGCAGGAGGATGGCACATTCAAAGCTAGCCTCAGCAGTTTGGAAAGGCCGTAAGCAACATATCAAGACTGTGTCTCAAAAACTAAAAAGGCCTGTGGCTCAGTGGCTAAGCACCCCTGGGTTCAATTCTTGGTACAAAATGATAAATAAATATGAATGGAGAAACAAATACCTGAATACATTGAGATATATTGCCTTTTAAGGTAGATCCCTTGCATTTATGGTCCTCCTAGTCAATCCATGCCCCCAACATTTTGGCTATGTAGTCAACAGTCTTACCACTCTTTGCATGCAGTCACTTTCTGGCTGTCACACTCCATGGGAGGAGTCTCCTCAGCCACTGTTTCAAATGTTGAAAAACTTCTAGATGTCCAAGCACTTATGGGAAGAAGGAAAAAGTGATCTCAGATAATTGCAAACAATATTTAATCACTAGAAAGCAAAAATGCAGGAAAAAAGGAGAGCAATTGGGTCTTGGAAACAGAAAAGTGTCGGGTGTGGGGCCAGTTTAGAGTGCCAATGGAGAAAGAACTGAGGCTCTTCCATCATTCTCACTTCCTTCCTGAACCACATAGGAAGGATCCAGTTCCCAGGCTCCTTCTAGATAATCCCTGCTTAATGTACCCTGGAGGTTTCATTATGCCCCTCAGGATTCTGCTGATTTCTCCCAACTTGGCAGCAACTGAAAAGGCATTTGATTAAGTAAAATAATGTTAATCTGAGGGTGTTTACCTCAATATTATGTGGACAGTGAACATTTTTCACTATATTGCTCAAAACTACTCATTCCTTATTTATTTTTTTTTTTTTATGATTACATCCTAGTGTATTTTTTTCATACTTTCATCTTTTAAGAAAGAATCTTTTTTGTCTGGTTAGTTACATAGTTCTTCCTACCTCTCTTTCTTAGCTTGGGGTAAATGCTGGGATGTTTTCTCATCCAGTTATCAACGGTTTTTAATAGCTGCCCTACAGTTCATTGGTACTTAAACTGAATTTCCATGGATCATCATGTGTGATCTCTATGAAGGCCTCTGAAATTCACTCTCTACCTCAGCATACCGAAACTTTCTAATACTATGAAAAGTACACAGAATGGCTTCAAGTTGAAGCAAGAGAGAGGAGCTCAACAACAAAAAAATTCTGCTCCAAAAGTTCAAAGCCCTTTTATGCATTCAGCTGACTATACACAGAGATCTTTTCTACTAGGATTCTAGAAGCAGCTACTGAAGAATGTGCACAGGTAGTCTCATTATATCCAGCAAAAGGAGATAGGCACATTGAAAACACACTCAAGAGTGGGTTGATTATTATATGTTACATTTTGTCCTCAATAATATTAATTATGGAAGAAAACCTGGTCACCTTCTTTAAAAGCCATGGAATCTTGAAAAAAGGTGAGACAAATTTAAAAAAAAACATTTTTTGACTATTATCTTGTCAGTATGAAACTAAGCCAGAAATATTAGATTTATTTTCCATGACTGAAAAGAAAAAAAAAAAAAAGACACTTTAGAATGTGCCACAGGTATGTATATCTTTTAATTAAGAGGAGAAAACACTGATAATGTTTATTCTATTATTTTCTTCTGAATCTTACAACTGTAATAATTATCTTTAAACATGTTTTCTATGATTAGTAATTTTCATCCATTTATTAATTTATATTTCCATTTCACTGGGATGATTAACATTTTAAGGAATTTGTGCCTTATTTTTCTGCATTTCTTAGTGATAAATGAGATATAGAACTTCCTTTGAAATGTCAAAAGTATCAGCCTAGTGGGATTTAGGTAACTAAAAATTAATTATATTTTAATTTGACCACCTAATGGTTTTTAGTACAGTATTCAATAACAGTTAAATGTAGGAAATAACAAATTAATTAATAAGGCATTATATTTACTTTAGATAGAAATAAGTAATAATATTAAGGGGAAATATGAACCATAGGTAGAAATTGTTCACAACATATTTGTATCAATGCACCAATAGAAAAGGTAGACACATATATGGGTAGATAGTGAAAATATATTTTTGTATTTTGTAACATTTTTAGTTTAATGTATTAATGTTCACATGGATTTAATAGAAGAAAATGGACCTGCAATGAAAGGAGACATTTTACTGAATTTAAGGCCAATAGTTTATTAGGAGAAAATGCTTCTTTGAAATCTATTCTGACATGAGGGGTTCTACAGTACCTCAAATATTGGACTTGTTGTGGTTCAATTTTTTATCAATTTTTTCTGGTCTTTCCAACATTTCCACTATTTCAATACTAACTTCTTGCCCTGAAATTATAAAATCGATGTACTGATACTTCTTCCTGCCCCTTCTCCCATCCTCTGATTTTGTATGTTTGCTATTTTTCACACTTTAAGATTCTATGATGAGAATTTCCACATTAATAGGGCTATGCTTTGTCATTTAAATTATGCACCACACTTCCTTTCCTCTACTGTATACTTAAAATTGATCTGTGTGATTCTGTTTGTCACTCAATAAATGTTCAATATGGACTCTTGTCCCTTCTCCTTCCCATCAGTACTACAAAGTGATTCGCTGCATTACAGTTCAGCTTTCTTCTTTTTTAAAGCCAAGTTTTACTCTTCTAGTGATTTCTCTGTGAGTCAATACTATAGATTAGAAAGACTGTTGTGAGCATTTGTATCTCTCTGAATATGTTGTGATGAATCATTAGAATTCTTTCTTCTCTGTGTCACGTATAAGATTTGCATGCACAACAAAAGCACAAATCATTACTATTTATTTGTTGCTGATATAAAATGCATTCCAGAGGGAGGGAGGGGGGGAGAAAACCTAAATTGAGATGATTTAAAAGAGAGTTCACTTTTCAGGCAACATACCAGGAAGATTATTTCACTGTAGCATAAAACTCACTGATGGCCTTACAGGAATATATGATCTAAAGTACTTTCATCTTTGAGAGGTCCATATTAATATTATTAGTAAACATTTAGAATTTATATTATGCTTGATAAACTAAAGTGTCATAAAAAATAAAACACATAGCTGATCTTCATTTCAGAAATGAATATAAGTAATAAAAATAATAAAACATAGGAGATTCTAGGTGACATGTTTTTGCATAGTTTAGAATAATTTTATCTTAGAGTAATATTTTGCAAGAGAAATTTCATCCACATAGAAGTGACATCTCTTTTAATAGTGAGTCTGCCTCTCAATTCCAATTTTAGTAATGTTGATAATAAGAAAGACTAACAACATATTTTTATTGCTTTTACCTTGTAAGAGCATAGGAAATTTTAATAATTGTAATTTTACCAAGTGTGATAGCGTGATATCATTAATCTTTGCAATACACTACCAAGGCAAAGTGATGGGAGTTATAATCTTAATAATAATAGTTAAAAAATTAAAGATCAAATAAGAAGTCCCAGAATAATTATGACATAAGATTAAATTTTTATTTTCTCCTAGAGATGTAGAAGATTAAGAAAGGAGAAAAAAAAATTCAAAAAGGGAAGATAACACAAACTCTCATGCATAGACACGCATAATGATATTTTTGGTTTTCATCTAAAAGTAAAAATACATACATTTTTATTAAATTTTCTTAATGTGTCTTTTATTAAACATGTTCAGCCTGATATCAATAACAGCTAAATTACAATGTATTTTATATATGAGCACTGTCAAAGAATCTAAAAGTTACAAAGTTACCTAATAATAATAAAATTACTCTTACCAATTTTGTAACTGCTCTTCTTGCAAAATTTTAGTAACTTTGATGCCTTAAGAAGTTTTGATGCTTTGAAATTCTGCATTTCTGTTTTTAGTTCTAAGAATATCCTTTTCTAAAACTTTCTTTGTGAAAAATCATGCTGTTTACTAGTCATATAATTGTTACCACCATTCATTCATCTTATGGTTAATATTTATTGTCCACTTATGCAGTGAAAAAAAAATCAAATGCATTTTAGAAATAGTTTATATCTAAATAATAATTTATATCAAAGAAGTTTATGAGGAATATGTGGAAATTTCTGATTTGGGATCAAAAATCTGAAAGCCCATGTTTTGGATATTTTCCTAACACACAAGAATTTTATTCTGAATAAAATAGAATAAGCCACTATAATGACATCAGATGTTAAGTTAGTATAAAACATACTCTTGAGTAATATAACAGTGTCTTGATTGGTATAATTTAAATGTTAAAATATTTTAATTTCTGGTACTATGAAAATATCCTTACTTCAATGTAAGGCATTAGGCCAAACCTCTCTCTGTTTCAACTATATATCAGGAAAAAAAAATAAGCTATTGAAGAAAAGGATTCAATTTTTAATGTGATGGCTTTGAGTCAAAACCATATGATCAATCACCCTATTTTGAATTACTGGAGTCCTAAAAGAAGCTTCTGTCAGTCAGGGACTGGTTATGCTACAGGGCATATCTGTCTTTGTCAAAGATGGCTTAAGAGCCACCAGAAATCCCAGGCACTTTTTACATAAAAATAATCCAAGTAACAAAAAAATCAAAGGTCAATATAGCCAAGACCCATAGAAGTATCACTGCTAGTTGTGACTGAGAAAGACATTCAATTTATGAGAGCTTTTACCTTGAGATTTTAGGGCATTAGAAGAAATAATAAAGTATACTAATTGATTTTCCCCTCATAATTACTCTAAAATGCCTGGTATTGAAAAGAAAAAAATCACCAGACCAAACTATAGGGCTAGTGTTTTAAAAGAGGCTCATGTTGACACCATTTTGTAATCAACATCAGTAATCAACATCACATTCAAGCATTATCAATTTCGAAAATCAGCATATATCATACTGACTGAGCATCAGTTCTTCCAATGAAGTATAAAATATGTGTAATGCAAATGCACTCATGAGAATTCAAATACATTTTATCAACCAATGCATTTGTAAGCATATTTGAAGTACTACATAATGAACCTTGATATTTCAGCTATAAGCAGTTTTATGTCATTTGTAACAGATATAACTAACATTTTATCTTTGAGCATCAGATATAGATTTTATGATAAATGTCTTCTAAATGTCTACATGTTGAGAAAGTGTGTTGAAGATGGTTTTTCTTGTTTCATACTATTTTATTTTTCCCCCATTTTATTCTTCTTATCTAAACACTCTTGATTTTGCCATATTTTATCCCATAGCAGGCTACTCTGAAAAGTTAAAAACATTGGTTTCTATTTCTTATTTTCTTGCTATCTGCTCTAATGTTTGATTTTACATACAAATTCAATTACTAGAAGTTGGCTTCCTTACCACTCTTATTGCTAGATAAATCCTAGAGGTTAGCTCAATATGTAGCTAATGCTGATTGTCAAAAAATTAAAAAAATAGATAAATTATTTAGTCCTCTAAGATCCTGAAATGTCTAACTCATACTTAAATAAAGCAAATTCTAACTATCACTGATAAGCAAAGAAACTTATTTAATCAATTAATGAAATATGGGGTACATGTCTAATTTATGTATCTACACTGATTTCCCTTTAGTAACAGTTATAAAAATCATTTTCTATGTCATTTTTCTGAGATGCTACCAAATATAAATCTCTAAAATAGAAAAAATGAGCTTAAAGATGCAGCATACAGATGAACATTTTTTAGAGCTGCAGACTAGTAAACATGTCTGCCCATAATTAATTCAACTATTTTATATTTTCTCACTGGCCTCTTCAAAACTCAAGCTCCAAATTTCTGTTTTGCCTTTTTAAAGCATTTTTCTAAAGGGAATGGGATGAAAATCATGTCTTATTTTGCCTTTCTTTTTCCCTCTGGCATAATAAAGTTACATCTTCTTATTGGCATTTTATTTTCTACTGGGTAAATAATTGAAAATGGCAACTCACAGGAGACTGGGAAGCAGGTGCCTATCTTACATTGCTGTGCAGTGTTCTTTTCCATAGTTCCCAGCTTTGGAGTTTACCTTGGCAGGAATTAAATATGCTTTATTTCCTGGGAGAAATAAAGTTCTCCTGACAATCATTTCCAACCAGAGGAGGGAACAGTGCTAAGAATGAAAGTCAGAATTTTACTTTTACTTCCCTTAGAAATCTTGTCTCCCCAAGGGCAAAAACATATTTCTGAGGAAACATCAAGGTGAATGATGTTTTACTTGGCATACTGAACTTGAAACAGATGTGTGTTTACCTTCAGTATTTGTTTGTTCATACTGTCTTTAAATATGAGAAATATAGACTTTACCTATTCCAAAAGCATAAAACTTTCTGTCCACCAATAGAATTTTTGTTTGTTTGTTTTATTGCTAGAGAGAGAAAGTTGAATATTTTTAAGAGGTAATTAGTTTGAATGGCATCTGAATTTTCTTACCTGAGAAATGGATAGATAAACCTCCCTTATTGTAATGGCACCCCCACCCTTCCACTGAAAATCTTAACTAAGTTTCTCTAAGAATCTTCATCATAACTGATTTTTGGACTACCAGCAAAAAAAGTCTCTACAAAAACGTTCAATGTAGGTAAACTTTGTATTTCCCAGTTGTTCTAATTTACGTGGTCTTTGGCCTGGAAGAAATCAGCACTCCAGGTGCTGAATGCCCCTTTACTAGTCTCTCACAAACATTTATCCAGTATAGTAGTTTGTAGAAGTGTGTTTACAAATGCAAAATGTGATAATAAAGAGACAAATCCTTTAACAAGGCCTCTGGCCTTGAGCTGGAGCTTCACAGAGATGTCTACATTTCTAAGATGAGAGAATTTACCAATTGGGCTCCATGGTAACAGCTGGCAGGGGGAGGAAAGAAAGGGGAGAAGACACTGTCTGCTTCTCAGGTGTTGTCCTTGAAGCGTTAACTTGCTCAGAACAGTGAAAGAAAAAGCTGCTTTTATGTAAACTTCTGCAGACTGTAAAATTCTGAGCCCCTCCACTTACATGCTGGGTATAAAGTTCTGAAATGACGTGAACTCAGGGTTCAGGGGATTAAATGATTACACTGAAAGCTGTACCCTCTGAGCCTGGCTGCAGCCAAATAAAACTCTTTCCTGCTATCTTTGGTGACTTGCCTCATCTGTCCCCTATAACATGAGGGGGAGGCTACACCAGAAGGTAAATGTAAACTGACTTTGAAAATTGACTGGATCAGTTCTTCCCAAAGACAAGTTACTCTGCAAATATTAATTTATTCCATTCTTTTTTTACTTTTATATTACTTGTTTTTTCCTCTCTTCCCTCCGCAGACTGGAGGAAAAAGAAATAAAAGGTGAGACAGAGCTGCGTCTTTAACTGTAAATCTGAAAGACAGAAAAAAAGAAAATATTTGTCAGGGTTCAGTTGCCAGGTGTTCAGGTCTTCAGAGGAGACCGTGAGCCAAACTGAAAGTAACAAGGGCACCTTTACTCACTTATTGTAATGTAATCAAGAGGCAAAAATAGATGCAGGCTTCCTAATATTCCATTTTCCTCATGGAACAGCACTGGCAGGGTCAGTGTACACCGTGTGCACAGAGGAGATTGTCCCATTGCCTAGGAACACAAAATGAAAGGCTAGCATCTTTTTCTGAACACAAGATGCTAAGATGCAGAGTAAGAACAGGGGGTAGACAGGAGTGGAAAAGCACTGAATTAAATTGGCCCCCAAAGCAGCACCCTGCTAGGAAGGTCTGTGTGGGGGATCCTGGGTTAGTAATGCAGATCTGCATATGAGCAAGGCAAGGAGTCCTGAGCCTGACTCCAACTCCTTCCAGAACATCTTCATGCCCTGCAGTGCACCGAATTTGGTGTAGGAAGGGAGTGAAGGTTTCGCCTATGAAATCTTCCAGGTGAAGTCTTATAATTGCCTGAAGTCAGACCTAAAAAGAAAAGAAAAAAAAAATACACATACACATTGTATTTTTGCCTACAAATGGAATCTTCAATTACTTTGGTAAATGTAAAACTGGAAAACAACTCATCCATAATAGACAGCAAATTACATATTAGAGAAAGGGTTCTTGCAATTCTATGTTGCCCATTAGATATAAGTGACTTCAGAAAGAAATGTACATGTCCAATATTAGGGCCACAGTTAAATACACTGTGCTATATCTATATGCTGCTATATTAAATAAAGTTGTAAATAATGATTTCAAGAAACATTTGACATTGTAAAAAAATATTAACAATATAACATGAAGTAAAAAAAAATGCACAGTAACACATTTTATACAGATACATATATATATGTATGTGTGTGTATGAGTGTACATGAGTATGGATGCACAGGTGTGTGTAATCTTAAAGTAGTATTTTATAATTATTAAATATATTATTATATAAATAATTTAAGCAACTTTAAAGATAAGTTGTCTATGTGATGGGAAAAAGATCTGTCAGAGCCTATTCTGGAGCATGTGTTAACACTGTTAGCATAGATTGATGGTGCAGATGAAAGGAAAATAGATCCCAGAGGTGGAAACACAAATTCAATGGAATCTGCTACTCTGTGAAACTTAGACTTGCTTCTTTGTTGAACATTTAACTTACCCTTTTCTTATTTGAAAATATTATGTGTACAAGAAATTATTTAGTAATCTAATATTAATATTAACTCAGTGATCACACACAACAGTTATGTTTGTGAAGAACTGGAAAGAAAACTTATTTTTTTGTGATAATAAGTGGAATAAATTGCAACTGTATGTGATGAAACTTCTTTAGCCCCTCCTTATTTCCTCTCAGACTTTATAAACTCCAACAGAAGACCATAAACTCTATAGCTTGTAAACAATAGAAATGTATTTCTCATGGTTCTAGAGCCTGGTAGATAAACTAGCTTGTGAGAGCCCATTCCTAGCTAATGGATGGTATCATTTCGTGTGTCCTCACATAGCAGAAAGTAAAAACTCTGGTCTCTTCAGTCCCTTAAAAAGACACTAATCCCATTGGTAATGGCTCCCAAATACCTTATCTCCTCATACCTCATATCCTCACATTGGGGGTTAAGATATATATATATACACACACAACACATATATGTGTATATATATATATATATATTCACACACATTTATATATATATTTGACGAGTAAATATTCAGATGGTAGCACCACGTGTGCCCAGTCAGATCGATGCCTGTTTCTCTGGGCACACACCTGAGAGACTTATTCACACTGACCGTCTTTCTGCCAATGTCACCTCTGCCATTTCAGTTTTGATCCATGCTACTGACAAGCAAAGGAATTGGAGAACAGCACTGTGAGTTTTCTATTTTACATCATCTTGACAACTTAAAATCTCCCCAAACAACACAATTCTTTCAGAATTCTCAGTTACATTTTGATTCTATAGAGATTCGTTTTAGGGGATTTAAGATTCCTCACCTTGACCTCACCTCTTTGTAATTGCTGGTCTTGAGCCTGACATTTAAATTTATTTTCCTCAAGAAATTCAAAGTCTGAATTACTGTCATTTAATAAAGCATGAGAAGGAGATCCTGAAATCAGAGGAAGACCATGTTGATTTTTTCCTGAGAAACTGTTGCAGAACTAAATCTTATGCTTCTTTCCAGAATGATCTTTCTGTACTAGGGTGTTACCTTCCTGCTTAGAATAATCCAAAATAGAAGCAAGTAAAGTTTAGATTTACTGAAAAGCTCAGCCTACAATCTACGTTAATCAAGAGAACATATTTATAGCTGAATGAAGACCAAATTCACTGAAGTTCGATGTGTCATAGACAATCAGATAATCATTAACAAAGTCTGAAAGGGTGGATATTTTAATTTCTTTTTAAACAATTGATTGACTTTAACTTATTAGTCTATTGTTTTTCTCATTCAGACACATATATGGTAATGGGCATTTTAAATTATGATAGCTTTGTTTCCATATCTCATTCCTTCAGACAAGGGGACAAATTGGTGCTCATCTTCAAGGCATCTAAAATGAAAATACCATCTGATAGATATAAAGGAAACAAATAGAATACCAAGGTACAAAGATAGGTGCTGGTGGGACTTAATGGCTATGGAGAAAAGAGTAAAGGACATATATATGGATATATGGATGTGAAGTAAATAACCTATATTCTCTGGTTTCTTTCTGATTTATCCTGAACCCAGTGTCCCTTGTAGGCTAAGGTAGGAACTGTTTGGAGCCTCCCTCTACTGTGGTTGGGGCTTCCCTTCCTTTGGGAAGTCATTTTGGACCCTGGTAAAGACTGATAAAAACCAGATTGGTTCCAATCTAAGCCAAGAGAGAATATTATTTCTTAGAATTTTTGGAATGTGACCAAGGCAATTAATTTGGACCAAAGAGGAGGTCAAATTTAGAAAGACAAGAGTCACTTATCCATTGTTAAATTTTGTATTTAACTCACCTTACATGGAGAGTGAGTTTGAATTCTGGATCTACCATTTAAAAGTGTGCTATAGGCAATATTTAAACCATTCCACTCCTCAACTTCCTCATCTGTAAAATAGGCTACTATGGGCACATTCCTCATAGAGCTGTTGAGACAAATAAATAAGTAAACAGACAAGGTGGGGCCTGACTAATACTGAGCACTAGATATGTATTTATCTTTTACCATTTTCTGTCTTTAAGCAAATAAATATCTGGGTTCTGATATTTTCTTTGCTTAAAGAAATGATTAATATTTTCAAAATGTCAAACTAATTTTATCATCCAAATCCCTGAAATTTTACATTTATCTTGAGAAGATTCTATGCTCACCAGAAATAATGTGATGTTATGGATATACTGTGGATTTATCAAAATGCAGAATAATTACTTCTCAGATATCCCACAGATCATATTTAAAATAATTAATTATGTATCATAGCACACTGGTAAATTTGAAAACCTTTATTGTATAAAGTTTTCACTTCACTGCTATTTTATTATTTATAATATTACATTCCTTTTATCACTTATTTCAGATACTTGAAGTCACTCAGTTCATGGTACGCTGGTAGCCTTAATCTATGATAGACTTATCCCTCACTTTATTATTTATTATTTCTACCTCTGCTATGATTTAAATATGAGGTGGTCCCAGAAAGCTCATGTGTGAGACAATGCAGGAAGGTTTTAAGGTGAAACGATTGGGCTATGAAAGCCTTAACCCAATCAATGCATTTATCAATCCCCATTAATAGTGATTAACTGAGTGGTAACTGGGGACAGGTAGAGTGTGGGTAGAGGACGTGGGCATTAAAGGTGTGCCCTTGGTGTATATATTTCATATTTGGCTAGTGGAGTCTCTCTGCTTCCTAATGTAATGTCTTCAACTGTTTCTTTCCACCACATTCTTCTTCCCCTGATGTTCAGCCTCACTTCGGGCCCCAAGGAATGGAGCCAGCTGTCGATGGGTTGATACCTCTGGAACCATGAGTCCCCAAATAAACTCTTCCTCCTTTGCAATTATTCTTGTCAGGTCTTTTGGTCACAGGAGTGAAAAAGCTGACTAAAATTGCCTCTGTTTCCGACCTCCTCTGTGCCCTGTGTCAGTCATCTCCCTGTTGTCTCTGATTCCCCATTGGCCTGTTTTTCCCATGCTCTTCTCCTGGTTTGCTTTTTTAACACAAGGAACAGACCCTCACTGATGTAAATTCCCAGGCTCCTTTTTTCTCTGGAATTCAGTCAGGCTGGGTATATTGGAGGCATTGAAGGGATAATGGAGAAATGGAGGGGCATGAAAAAGTCATGCGGATTTTTCTATTGTCTTTCTTTGTTTTTAACAGAGTATGGGCTGTGAATTCATTTCTGCTAGGTAGTCCCTTTCTGTGGTTTTAGCTCCCACCAGGTATCCCTTAGCCCCCTGCATTAGCGCACGCGCACACACACACACACGCAGATACATACCTACAGTGAATCAGTGGTATACACAAGATTAGATTCATCAGTAGTTTAGATAAAACTTTAATCTGGTTCCTTGTCTTATTTAAAAATGCAAAAATTTTGTCCATGGTACATACAGATAATATTTGGTAATATGCCATATTTACTCTTTAGCAACTTGAATGTGTATGTATAAATGCAAACAAGTGCTCTGGAATTGAAGTAACAACTGATTTGCTTTCATATGAGGTGCAGATATATATCTAAAGTTGAGTAAGTTGGTATCATTCTGTATTTTATTTTTCTCCCTTTTAAAATTCTAATGTTTTATAATTTGAAAACTATTCAGGTGAAACTTCAGAGCTGTACTGAATTGTTGTTGGTAATTTATTGATAATAGCTCAGTGATTGTGCCTGGTAACCACAGGGCAGAGTATACTAAGATATCCTGACATACTGAAAATAACCAATATTTGGGCAGTATTTTACAAAGAATTATTATAAGTGACTGATAAAACAAAACTGTTGAACAAGCTTTATTATCATTCTCATTTTATGGTTGAGGAAACCAGAGCTGAGGAAAATTTTTTTTGGCTTTTTCAAAATCACTCAGTCAAAAATGAAAGCCAGGGAGATAGTAAAAAGGAAATACAAGAACCCAGGAGGATTTAAATGTAGAAATAAGCAGTTGTAAATACCAATATGCTAGCCTTTAGCCACGCCAGCAAAATGGTACAAAGGCAAGGGATAAAGGTCCACTCATGAGTGAAAAGCAAAAGGCCAACAAGGGAGAAGTATACTCTATTGATGTGGAAGAACTATAGTGATCTCGTTACCATGATTTAGCCCCAGTCATTCTGTAATGATTTAGATTTTCTCACACACACACAAAGGTCATGTGTGAGAAAATGCAAGAAAGTTTAGAGGTAAAAAGATTGAGTTCTGAAAGCCTTAATCTAATCAGTGAATTAATCCACTTGAATGGATTAACTGGGTGGTAAATGTAGGTTGCTGGAGAGATGAATTGCTGGGGGAGGGGAATTGTTTGGAATTTACATTTTGTGAGGGGAGCTACCTCTCCATTTCTGTGATGCTTTCCTCCATTATACCCTTCTGCCCTGATATTCTTCCTCATTTAGGACCAGAGCAATGGATTCAGCCTTCTATGGACTGAGGACTTCTGGAAATGTGAGCCCCCAGAAAGCTTTTCTTCCTCTAAAATTGTTCTTGTTTTCTGAGGAATCTCCATACTGCTTTCCACAGTGATTGCATCAAGTTGCAGTTCTACTAGCAGTGTGTAAGTGTACCTTTTCCCTCACATCCTTGCCAACATTTACTGGTACTAGTATTCTTGATAATTGCCATTCTGAGTGGAGTGAGATGGAATCTCAGGGTAGTTTTAATTTGCATTTCCCTAATTGCTAGAGATGTCGGACATTTTTTCATATGTGTTTTAGTCATTTGTATTTGACTCAGTTATCCCATGACTTGGTATATACCCCAAGACTTAAAATCAACATATTACAGTGACACAGCCATATCAATGTTAATAGTAGCTCAATTCCATAGCTAAGCTATGGAACCAACCTAGGTGCACTTCAACAGATGAATGGATGAAGAAGACGTGGTATATATACACAATGGAATATTCTCAGCTATAAAGAAGAATAAAATTATGTCACCTTCCTGTAAATGGATGGAACTGGAGACTATTATGCTAAGTGAAATAAGTTAGTTCCAAAAAACCAAAGGCCAAATGTTCTGTGATATGTGGATGCCAACCCACAATAAAGATGGGGGTAAGGAAGAATAGAAGTTTACTGGATTAAACAAAGGAGAATAAATGGAAGGGACAGGGGATAGGAATAAGAAAGACAGTAGAAGGAATCAGACATAACTTTCCTATGTTTATATGTAAATACACAACCAAACTCCATACCATGTAAAATAGAAAGGATGGGATCCTCATTAGAATAAATAATACTCCATATATGTATAATATGTCAAATTACACTCTACTGACATGTATATCTAAAAGGAACAAATAAAAAAAAATAAAAATTAAATAAAATTGTTCATTTTAGGTCTTTTGGTCTCAGCAATGAAAAAACTAAAACACATACCTTTGTTATATTTAAGAAAAAGAAATAGAAAAATTAAAACAAAGAGCACATGCTTAGTTTAAAATTGTCTTAGCAGGGGGGAAGAGGGAAATGGTGTGGGATTGGAACTCAAATGCTTTCTTTGTAGTTTTCCAAGGAAAATGATGTTTTGGTTACAACATATAGTGATACATTGAAGTGACATCATTTTCTTCTCAACTCCTTTATTTTTTTCCCTTTTCTTGAAATTTTTTCTTTGTATTTTTTCTTATATTACTAATTTTTCAATCCAAACAATTTCTATCTATAGATTATTTTACATCATTCTATATGGTGATGTAAACAAATGTGCATCTTTGGTTTCTGTCTTGACTCTCATCATTTATTTCTGTCTGTCTCTAATCCACTGTCTGAATCAAAATAACTCTGTAAAGATACCTCAGCACCACCAACCTCACAATGTAACTTCTGGCCCTAGGTCATAGATGAAATTTTCTTTTGCTATAAATTAGTGCCTTTCTGAGTTTTCATTTGTTTCTTTGAGTAAGTTGTATTTGTAAACTTTTTAACTTATTTCTTTCAATTAATCTTTAATTTTATATATACTCTCACATGTCCAGCAATTTTTTGTGTACTTTATTTTGTTATATATCATATTTTTATTATGATATATAAGTATATCACAACATCACAAATATGTGTATGTATAGGTATATACACGTGTGTGTGTGTGTGTGTGTGTGTGTGTGTGTGTGTGTGTGTGTGTATTATGGTTTTGAAGACTGAGCTTTCATTTTAGATTGTTTGAATCTATGATTCTTTCATTTCCAGAACAAAGATGCATCTTGAAAAAAATGAGAACTCTTTTTGATGAATGGAAATGTAATTTGACAAGGAGGAGAGAGAAGGCAGGAGGTCTAAAGTGCTTTGCCTAATAGGCCAAGGCTATTTGGTGCCCTAGGCAAATTTTGACAATGTCTATAGACATTTTGGTTGTTACACTGGGGAGAGCCACTGGCTTCTAGTGGGTAGAGGGCAGAGATGCTGATATACCTCTTACAATGCACAGAATAGATCTTCACAACAAAGAAGTACCCACCCTACAAGCTCAGTCTCAGTTATATTCTCTAAAAGTCAAAACTTCCAATGGTATCAAGCTTGAGAACTGGTGGATAGGTTTAGAAAAATGAAAAGAAACTCATGGCTAAGGAAAGTCAAGCAGCAAAGTAGTCAAAGAGAGATGGGTCAGCAAGAGAGAGGAGAGATAAGATCATTGCCATGTTAAGAGTAGATATCAGGAGTGGCATGCCTAAGCAATTTTTAAAAAGTTTTCGGACAAAGGAAAATATGATCCTTCTTCCATATTCCAAGAACTTTTAGCAAGAATAATCTATACTTCTCAGCTTACTTTGAGTGTTAAGTTTCTGATATTTGTCTGGCCCAGCAGGTAAGTCAGAAACTACCAAGGAGTTCCTGTAACATTATCATTTAATGTAGAATTACTGTAGATTAACTCAGCCATGTCAGAAGTTTCCTAGCATTTGAGAAATAGTTGTGAAATAACTGCTGACTTATAAAACAAATATAATAAAAATTTTTCACATCTTAATACAAACTAAGTGGATTTCTATTTGGGGCCAATACAAATGTCAGCAGAAGGCTTTTCTCCTGTGATAGTTTAGGGACTTTGGAATCCCTGATATTTGGTTCTGCCTCCACTACTGTTCTCTGCATCCACGCAGCAGATGGAGGACAATCAAGTGAAAAAAGGAATCTGAAGGTTTGCTTGGAGCTTTAGCAGGAAAGAATAGCTACTTTCATGTCCTTAACAAAAGACCAGGGAGGGAAAACTGTCCTCTTTGATTCAGTGTGTAGCTTGCAGGGGGGCACAGATAGAGATGTAAGGGAGAAAGGGAACACTCACAAAGTACTCCAAATAGCCAAAGTGATTTTGAGCAGAAAGAACCAAGTTAGAAGCATCTCTCTGTGATTTTAAATATCCTACAAAGCTATAGTAATACAAACAGCATGAACTGATATGTACACAGATATATAAACATAGAGAAGTAAACAAAGAAACCAGAAATGAAGTCTCACATTTACAATTAACAGTTTTGACAGAGGTGCCAAAACACACGTGGGGAAGAGACAGTTTCTGAAATAAATGGTGTTGGGAAAAGTGGATATCCACATGCTGAAGAGTGAAATTAGACTCATACTATATACAAAATTCAATTGAAAATGGATTAAAGACATAAAACGTGAACCTGAAAAACTACTAGAAGAAAACTCCATTACTTTGTTGTGAATAATGACTTTTTGGATAAGACCTCAAAAGCACCAGAAACAAAAGATCAAATAGACAAATGGGATAGATCAAATTTTAAAAAACAAACAAATGAAAACCTTCTGCACAACCAACGAGGCAATCAACAGAGTGAAAGCCCACTTACAAGATGGAGAAAATATTTATAAACTACCTGATAAAGGCTCAATATCCATATAAGAAAACAACCTAACTAAAAATGAACAAATGGTCTAAGTAGATATTTCTCAAAATAAGACATACAAATTGTCAACAGGAATGGGAAAAATATTCAATATAACCATTAATCAGGGAAATGCAAATTAAAAGCACAATGGGACTTCACATCTCTTAGTTTGTTGTGATGTTAAAAAAAATATATATGGGGCTGGAGATGTGGCTCAAGTGGTAACTCGCTTGCCTAGCATGCGCGGGGCACTGGGTTTGATCCTCAGCACCACATAAAAATAAAATAAAGATATTGTTTCCACTTACAACTAAGAAATAAATATATTAAAAAAAGTTAAAACATCTTACAAAAAAAAGAGGATATTTTTGAACAGGATATGGAAAAAGGGAACCCTTTCACACTGTTAGTAGGAACTCATTATTATGATCATTGTGGAAAACAGTATGGTGGTTCCTCAAAAAATTATTAATAGAACTCCCACCTGATCAAGCAATTACACTATTGGGTATATAGCTATGAGAAATGAAGTCATTCTGCCCTATACATCATATACATTCACAATAATGAAGATAGGAAATCAGCCTAAGTGTCCATCAACAGATGAATGGATAAATAAAATTTAGCATATAAATATACATATATATGTATATATATATACATATATAGGACTTAAAATAAGAATAAAACACATATACCAGTTAAATATTAAATTAGTACTAAAGGAAGAGGAATAAAAATTTAACATGTTGTGACAACATACATGAACCTAGAATACATTATGCTCAGTGAAATAAGGCACAGATCTTACATACATTTAGTGTAAAGAGTTGGACTCACCAAAGCAGAAAGTAGAATAGGATTACCAGAAGCTTGATATGATGAATATTCAGGAGATACTGATCAAAAAAGAATATTTCAGTTAGATAGAAAGAACAAGTAAAATAATTCTATTGAAAATATGGTGACCATAGTTAATTTGTTTTTAATGTGTACTCCTTTTTTTTTTTTTTTTTTTTTTTTTTTTTTTTTTTTTTGATACTGGAGATAGAACTCAGGGGCACTCAACTACTGACCCACATCCTCAGCCCTATTTCGCATTTTATTTAGAGCCAGGGTTTCACTGAATTGCTTAGTATCTTAGGGTTGCTGAGGTTGGCTTTGAATTCGTGATCTTCCTGTCTCAGCCTCCAAGCCACTGGGATTACAGGCATGCACCACTGCACCCTGTTTCAGTGTGAATTCTTGAAAATTGCTAAGACATTAGATTTTAATGTTGTTACCTCAGAAAATAAATATGTGAGGTAATACATATGTTAATTAGACCAATTTAGTCATTTTACAATGTATACATATTTCAAAACATGTTGTAAACAATGAATATATATAATTTTTATTTGTCAATTAAAATATTTATTTAGTTTTTAAAAAAGGTGAAGCATGGTGATTCATGACTATAATCCCAGCTACTTGGGAGGGTGAGGTAGAAGAATTGTATGTTAGCAGCCAACCTGGGAAACTTAGTGAGATCCTGTCTCAAAATAAAATTTATAAAAGAACTTGAGATTTAGCTCAGTGCTTTCCTGTCATGTGTGAGTGCGAGGCCCAGGATTCAATCTCCAGTACCAAAAAAAAAAAAAACAGAAAAAGATAAAGGCCTACTTAAATTCCTAAACCCAGAATTGAGAGAGATTGTTTTTTCATATTTCACTGGAACATATTAGTCATGTGACTCCCACCTACAATAAGATAAATTAAAGGATATAGTTTTGGGCTGGGCAGAAAATATTCAGCAATAACTATATAAATAAAATATGGGGCTGGATGTGGTAACACACACCTGAAATCTCAGCAACCCAAGAGGCTAAGGCAGGAGGGTTGCTAGTTCAAGGCCAGTTCCAGCAATTTAGTGAGGTTGTAAGCAAGTTACCAAATCCTGTCTCTCAAAAAAAAAGGGGGGGGGGGCTCGGGATGTGGCTCAGTGGAAAAGTGCTTTAAGCTTAATACTTGGTACTGAAAAATAGAAATTAAATAAAAAATTATGAAGTTGGGAGCATGCATTTTCGTGAAAAGTTGATTCTCTTTGATAAGGAGATATTTTAAGTCTATTAATTTAATTTTTATATACATATTAGTTGTAATAATTACACACTCAACTGGGGAAATTCAGTTGTTCTCTTACTGAGACAACTTTTTGCCTTAGTGAGAATAAACCATGTGGGTACTTTTTCTTTCCTTACCTGCTCATCTCTATCAATAACAGCATAGTCTAGATACCTAAAGCAATTCTCTCCTTGGCAACAAATCTATGTTGCCAAGATCCTCTCCTAGTGGAGAAAGGACAGAGGATTTCTACTTATAGAAGGATATTTTTTATTCAGTGAACAAGCAAACATGCAATACGTTTATATATGTTGTGTGTTCTTTATCTTCACCTTAATTTTATCTTGCTTACATTAATATGCAAAAACTCAATGTACTTACAGTCTATACATGATATTCCTCTCATGATTTTATGTAAAACAAGTGTTTTTCTTATTTTTATATTCATCATTTCAATGAAAATTTGGAAGAGGTTGGCATAAGTGTATGTGCTGCTTGCTGACAGCATTGCTTCCTCCAAGACCTCGCTCTTAGAGCCTCCATATGAAACTGAAGGTTGTGTCATGAATCCAGGTGTAATCACAGAGAGTTTCCAAAGTAAAACCTGGAAAGAACCTGATCACATTAAGATGTATATCCATTTCCTCACAATTACATTAGATATCAATTTAGTTCTGACATTTGTAAAAAGTTGTATTCTAGTTATGGGAATCATTGCTTAGTTCTTAGAGGAACATCAGTGGTGGTTTGGGATGGGCAATATATTTAGTGTAGATTTATTTTTTTTAATAGTTGCTGACATGTTTGTTTTGATAAAAATGTTTTGCAGAGAAAGTATACAGGGAAAATGTATACACACGGCAGTATATCAAAAAGAGAAATTATCTGAAGGAGATAACTATTGCCTGACTCTCTAAGAATGTAGAATGTCCCTTTTAATTAATTTAATTACAAAAAGTATTTTATTTAGAGGTTATTAAATTATTTCTGCATAATGCAGAAAGTAGCAAAAAAAAAAAAAAAAAAAAGCCAAGTGTGGTGGTGCACATCTGTAATTCCAATGGTTCAGTAGGCTTAAGCAGGAGAATTGCAAGTTCAAGGCCAGTCTCAGCAACTTAGTGAGACCTCAACAATAAAAAAGATTAAAAAAAAATAATAAAAGGGGCTAGGGATGTGGATAGGGCTTAATAGTTAAGCTCCCCTGGGTTCAATCTCTGGTAGCAAAAAAAGAAAGTAGTAAATATACTAAAAAATCTCATCACCAAAGACATATTGTCAAATCTACAAGAATATCATAGTAACGTCAAGGTACAAATGACACAAAGGATAGGTCAAGATAAATTGAAATATAATTTTGGATAGAAAAAGAGTGGTCTTTTCAGCATTTTAGGGTTGGAAATGGCATCAGGAAGAGTTTTTCCATTTTAATACAATGAGGATTTGTCTGGGTTAAATTCACTTCTAGCCTTTAGGTTCTTTGAACTGTAAGATAATAATTATAGCTAAACATAACTCAAAGTAAGCCTATTTATGATTGAGTAAAGGAAAGATTTGCCAATTTAGACTCACATGAATGAATGTGAGTTTACTGGGATTTTTAAATTTTTTTGTAGTTGTAGATGGACAACGTGCCTTTATTTTATTTTATTATGTTTATTTTTATGTGGTGCTGAGGGTCAAACCCAGTGCCTCACATGTGTTAGGTAAGGACACTGCCACTGAGCCACAACCCCAGGCCTTTAAAAAAATTTTTTTGGGGGGAGGATCTTCAGATAGATTCTATTCATAAAACATGTCCATGAAGAACCTAGGAAACCACGGAAAGAAAAACAATACAGAAGCAAGTGCAATTTTTCCTAAGCCTGAGGATTGGAGCACAATAGATGTGACATTTGCAATACCTGTCCTTTAAAGTGGAAATTAGTAACTGCTATAAGATACATGAATATGAAATGATTTTAGAAATTCAGAAAACAGAAACATTGCTTACACATCATGAAAGTTATCAAAAGCACCATGGAAAAGGACATATTCGAATGGAGCTTAAAGTAATGGTAGAATTTAGATATGGATATGTTTGTGTATGGAGTGTGCAAAGGAGAAATATATCCTGAGTGTGGGATTAGAGACCTTTGAATGCTGGATTAAAGAGTTGGCTGTATTACTGCACAACTCTCATATTGACATTCTGAGAAGACAGTAAAGAGTTCTACTTTAGGGAAGTCCCTTTAGCACATCCTGCTATAATTAGAACAACAACAACAACAAAAGACTTAGAGATTAGGAAGAGTCCTTCTCCCCCATAGTAAATGTTGTGGTGAAGGAAGGAATAAACTGCAGGAGAATGCATATGATCATCAATTGTGTAATGTAAAGGACTTAAGGAAGAATGTGGTCATTACTGCACCCGAGAACCAGAAAATGATGGCAGAGAAATTTTGAATATCCAGAAGGATATGAGAATATAAGAATAAATTTAGTTTGAATCTATGATATGCAAGGAAATATTTACATGTTGAAGTCGTTGTTTTTTTTTTTTTTTATTTTTATTTTTCAGTTTTCGGCGGACACAACATCTTTGTTTGTATGTGGTGCTGAGGATCAAACCCGGGCCGCACGCATGCCAGGCAAGCATGCTATCGCTTGAGCCACATCCCCAGCCCATGTTGAAGTCATTTTAAGTGTTAAATAAACACTTCTAAAGAGGGATACTTTGACATTTTAACATGTAAAAATAAGTTTTTAACACAAGTTTATAAGGACTAAAATGATAAAGCAATGGCCAGTCATATTTCTAAAGGAAAATGAAGACTTATGGAGCATTCCATCCATTAAAAACTATTTCAGCACCTTACAATGCTCAAATTCATCATCTTGTTGCTGTATTCTGCACTTTACTAGATTGAGAAAATCTAGTTAAGAAGGCCAAATGACTCTAGTTATATGAATATTAGTGGCTCAGTTGCCTTGTTGCATGATTTTTACCAAGTTACCTTTGGCTTTTAATAACCATTAGCAATAAAAACAATGGTCACACACTTTGCAAATACATAGAATTGTCTGTGACCTTCTCTGGGAGAATAAGAATAAAATAAACTGAGAAAAACTAGAATGTGCAATTAGAAGAACTTCTTAAGCACAAAGAAAGGAGGTCATGTTGTCTTATGTCTGTTTGAGAACAGAATTTTCAGCCAAAGTATCTTACAGGCCAGAGAGGAGTTAAATAAAGTCTGGAGGAATAGAACAAAGGGGCCTATTCTGAGATTTAACAGGAATTATTTTTTCTCTGTATAAGTAATATAATGATCTTTTATTCAAAAACCACATGTGCACAAATAATCTCTGCACAAATAACATCTCAGTACATATTAATTCAATGTTTTTTCCTGCACATACGTGCATATTTTAAGTCATTCATTCATTCATTATTCAGATTTAATTTGGTCCAGCCAGTTAATCTACATGATTGTCTCTTATCCAAGGGCACCTTTGCCCTTATGGAACACTTGGCAAAGTCTGGAGATCATTTTGGTTATAATAACTTGGGATGTGAATGCTGCTGATATCTAGGGACTCAAAGGCAGTATGGTTCATAACATCCCACAATGCATAGGAAAACACCTAGCATCCAAATTCTCTGCTTTCATGGATATTCTTCCCATTGAAGACAATCAAACAAATAAACAAATATGTAAGATGGACAGAAAATAACTTCAGAGATAGAACGTGATAATAAACAATTATAGGGTAGAATGTAAGATTCTCTGAAACAGGGCTATTATCTGAGCAAATATATATGATGGGAGGAGATAATCATGTGGCTATCTGGACAGAGTCTGCTTCATAGAGGATAAGCAGGCACAGATATCTCAAGAAGGTATGCATTTTGTATGTTCAAAGAAGTGTAAGGATGTTGCTATGCCAACATCATATCAAAAAGGTAATTGATAGGAAATGAGGTCAGGAGATAAATAGCTGGCAACTTGTGTAATGCATTGTTAAGCATGAAAATGCTTTGAAAAAATCACAGTGTGGACCTCATTATTGGCTTCCAACCCCGCCACAATGGCTTCATTGTTCATGGGGACTTGAGAGCCAGCTTTGGGGAGGTGGGGAAAACTGTAGATAACCTCAGAAGGTGCATGCCATTTTTCCCACTTGATTGGTAAGAGTTTCACATGCCATGTCCTTTGATGGGTATTCACAACGGGACACCAACACCTTTACAGTCTGCAACCATTTTGAAAGGCTCATTCGCATACTACTTCACCAGATCTCGATGGGACACAGTGGCATTTTGGATTCATGCATATGAGCAGCATTTCAGAGCCAGTCTTTAATGAAACTGAAATATCTGGTTACTTCGTTTTTTTGTTTTGTTTTGTTTTGTTTTTACCTTTTTAATAATATTAACTTTGATCTTTTCATTTTTTTTTTACTTTTTACCATATTTACATTCTATCTTTTTATAGTCATTATAAAAGATAGATTTTTAAGAAAATATTTGGGGGAAGAATTATTACGACTTACTTTTGGCAGTTAATGAAAGTCTCTTCCTCAAATTGACCAAAGCTTCAACACAGTATTTGCTAATTGACTTAAAGCAGAGAGAATAGATAAGAGACCATAACTCTGCACTGTGATTATTCAAGTCATATTTTTTGCTACCAGATCTAGAGTTTTTCCTGCCTTATTTATCAAGTAGTACTTGAGTGGGTTGCCCAAATATTTAATTACAAGTGCACCTTGATTGATTAGTCACTGCTGAATATATATGCAGACCAAGGCGTGTGGAATAGATGTTTGTCCCTGGTTCCCTTTCAAGTAAATGTGCTCATCTTGTCTTTTGTGATTAAATGTTGCTATATGTCCTCTGCTACTTCTGTATTTCATCAATTCCACTGAAGTCAAGGAGCCCAGCTCATTAGTGGTATCTTATGATTGTATTTCATTTGTTGCAAATCTACACGTTGGGGTGCCTGGGAAATTGTTGACCCCTGGATACAAAAGCAGGTGCCTGGTCAGAGATCAAAACCAGAAAACAAGTGTTCTAAGTGTCCCTCTAGCATCCTCTACGTAGAGTTAACATTGAATTAGTTGGCAAATAAATATTTACAGGGAACAAATCCTTTGCCACAGAAAGGTGGATTTGAAGCTAAAGGATGATACTTTGATAACTGCTATATACTATACTGTGAAAATCTAAGTATGAGAATTTCAGGATTTATATGATCCTTTTCATTAGGAAACAGAAATTTGTTTCTTTGCTCTGTCCTCTTTGAAAAAAAAATGTTTTAAGACCATATTAATTACCAGAAAGTAAGAAAGAAGAAAAAAAAAAGAGAAGTATGTCCTTTTTATTTAGAAGTAATGACTTGGAATTTGCACACATCACTTCCACATGTATACCGATATCTAGACCCTAGTGACAGGGACACACCTCATCACTACAAGGGAGTCAGGGTCATGCAGTCCTCAGCTGATCAGTCCATGACCAGCTAAATGTTTAATTACTATGGAAAAGAGAGGAAAAGATTTTGGAACATAATTTCTCTACTGTCTCAGTGCTCTTATGTTTGGAATACTTATTAGATATTGAAATATCTGCCTCATGCACCATCTTTGAACAGAAGTTACACAGATCTTATTATATACTCTAAATTTTTGAGCTTACATATGTGGTAATAGTTCTATAGCAGTAAGATTCTTATTGCAATCTGAGACCTAATGTTGCATCAGGCTTCAATTTACCAAAACCCTATTATATGTTTGATCAGACCCTTATATCAGATATTCTTTGCTACTTCCTATTCTCAGTTGAAACAAAGCTGCATGTGAGTAAGATACTGCACATATCTTTAATTTTGTTAAGACATGCTCTCACTAGCTGTATTATGTGGTAAATAAAGACATGAATATTTAACTTAATTTTGATATGTATTGACATAACTACCTCTTTAAAGCACTATGAACTAACCGAAATGGTATATGAGAATGCCTGTTTCATCACACCCTATTTTATTTTTGTTACTTGTTCATTTGTATGATTCATTGCAATATTTCCTATCTATATCTTTATAAAGTAGTTATAGGAGATATTATAATGTATCTTGATTAGAAGTTTTCATACATGTGTGTGTGAGTGTGTGTGTGTGTGTGTGTGTGTCCATTATATTTTGAATGGGCTAGCTTTTAGTACATATATTGGTTCTTACATAATCACTTTTTTATTCTGACAAATTATTTATCTCTATATAACTCTCTTTAGTTTTCCAGCTATAACTCATATCATCTAAAATAATGATCAGATTGCCATGAATGCAATATTTCAAATTTCATTTTCTTTTCTTATTCCTCAGCTAACATTTCTAAAATGATATTAAATACAAGAGGTGACATCAGCCAATTTTGTCTACTTTCTATAAGAAAGCTCATATAATTTCATTGTTAATAATGATAATGCTCTTTAGTCAAAACTGTCACATTTCATACATTTGAGAAACATATTTCTAATATGAATTTACCAAGATTCCATTGTGCAAAATATTAAGTAGTTTCTTCACAACAGGACTGTGGCATTCATTATTCCAGCTAACCCCTAACAAAGTCTCTCTAAGGTGATGGAGGTTTGGGAGTCTGCTAGCAAAGTTGATATTTCAGTGAGGGCATAATATGTAACTCATTAACTGCTTCTTTGGGATTTTGAGTTTGAGGGCTCTGACCTGACACTTCTAAACAGATCAGGGCATTCATGGGAATGAATTACAACTCAAAAGAAAGTCAATCTGAACCCCATGAATTCAAGACATTTCACTTTCTATTACTCTTACATACTTTTTACACATCAATTTTAACTTTAATATGTGAAAGTTTTGTTCAAAGTAGGCACTCAATTCACATTGCTGAATGAATTTGGAGATCACATATTTAAGAATGTTCTGTAATACATAGCAAAACTCTCATTTGCAACATTTATTGGAGAAAGAGAATTGAGACAAAGAGTTATTCTTAGAAATGGTTAGAAACGAGACAGTCTTCTGTCTTCAAAATGAACACAGAATAAAAGATAAAACACTCAAAAAAGGCTCCAGAGAACACTTTCAATTCCATTCATTTTTCCTCATCCAGAACCAGGCCAAGCGTTCCAACAATGACTTAGTTCTTTGACCCTTTAATTAAGTTTTTTATTAAATTATTAAATCTTTTCTGGATTGTTCCTTGGTGCCATAATATCACATTTTTTTATGTAATAGAATGTTTTATCTTCAGCAAGTGTGGAGAAAACAAAACTCATAACTCTTAATAAAAGTCTCTAAAACATGGGCACTGTTTTCTATTTCAAAAGCTTTAAGCCTTAAGTGCTCACACATACAAGTAAGTGACCTGCCTCACTTCAGGGCATTAATTCAGGTAGAATCAAAGAAAGATATCGCCCACCTTGAAGCTTTTAACAGTTATCTTGCCTGCCAGAGCAAGGATCCTTTGAGAGACGGCCTTTTTGACCATAGATTCAAAAATTCGATACATCACAGTTATTTCTCTGTCCTCACCATCTGTGACCAGAGGAAAAGTCTGTGCCTTTATCTGCTAATAATCTTCTGGCATTGATGACTATAGCGGAAGAGAAACAGACTTCACATGCAGGACACATGGTAATGAAGCTTAAATTAGCTGAGCTAAGTTTAGAACACTTTAACATATACCTGATGGCCCCAGTAAGAGAGAATAATGGCTCCTGTGGCAGTGGGTGGGTAGATAAAGCTTCATGTCTGAACTGAACTCATACAAGTTCCAGATACTGAAAAAGCATAAATGATTTCGACTGTGATCACGGTCCAGACCACAGCGTGGGATCAACTTAGAGGACATTAGCACTGATATAAATATAATATTCAGCAAGAAACCCATTTCTGGCAATTGTGTGAACTGTTTCTTTTACAAAAGGTGATAAAAATATACTTGTGTTATAGTGCTACTGTTTTTAAATATAAATGATTTATAAATATGTTTTATATGAATAGTACAGGGCTGTTAATGATAAAAGGAGGAAATAATAAACTAGGAAATGTAATTTGTAGTATTTATGAAAGACAACGAATAAATATTCTTACTATGTAAAATATTTTTCAAATAAAAAGTTG
The DNA here is from genome assembly GCF_048772815.1 of Callospermophilus lateralis. NCBI lineage: Eukaryota > Metazoa > Chordata > Mammalia > Rodentia > Sciuridae > Callospermophilus > Callospermophilus lateralis. The sequence goes on from NC_135318.1 coordinate 64,150,887, forward strand.
AATATCTCAAAAAAAAGTGAAGTATGGCATGGAATATTGACTTAAAATAAATATGAATGCCTAATAGACATTTTGGAAAAAAAGGTTTAACCTTAGTAGAAAATTATTACTTTAAAGATAGTGTTCTTAACTTGTATAACAGAGTTTTAAAAGTTATAATCTTCAATGAATTGAGAATTTTCCTGGGATACTGAAGAGAATATAAAGTTAATAACATTTTGGAAATCCATAAGGATATATTATCATTGCAATGTTTTACCTACTAATTTTTCCTCTAGAATTAACAATAAGCTATTAATATTGGTAAACATATTATTATTTAGAGGAATAATCATGGAATTTTGTTCAAAGTAACATAAATGTCCAATAATTAGAAAATTGTTCATTCATTAATCTGATAGATATTTAATTTTCCAAAATGTTCTAGACACTGTATTAGGAGTTCTAAGAAGGAATTTTTAAATTGATTTTTCTATGGCAGATATTCTAAATTAAGTATATGTGGTAATATTTCTTTTTCTCCTTTAAAATTCTCACCAAATTATATTTATCAGATACTACTTTTTCAATTTTGCTGCTGATAAAATTGAAGTATAAGAGTTTAAGTAATGTATCCATAAATTTATACTTAGTATATGATAGTATCCAGAAGTAAATCCAAATTCTCAAGTTTATGATTTTAAGCAATAAATTAGAATCACAAAAATAAAGTTAGTGTACACTTACTATATGCCAATACCAATCTGAGACCTTCCTATATCTCTGTGTGATTGGTACAGTTATCCTAGTTTATCAGGTGAGGAAATCATGACACAAACTGATAATAAAACTTATTCAAGTTCTTCATCTAGATAGTAGAAATTAGGATTAAAAATAAGCAATATTGTTCCAAAGAATAAACTATTGACTTTTAGCTTTGGAGAAAACATTTGACTAAAACTTCATTCTTGAAAATAATTTTAAAACATTATGCAATTACTTTTTTTTAAAAAAAAATATTTTTTGAGTTAAGGTCTCCCTAAGTTGCCCAGGCTGTCCTTGAACAACTTGTGACCTTCATGTCTCAGCCTCTGGGGTCACTGGAATTATAGACATGCACCACGGTGCCCTGCTGCAATAATATTGTTTTAATTTCATATTTTTCTTGGTTTATTATAGTTGTACATAATTGTGAGATTTGTTTTCACAAATTTTTACATGCACACAATATAGCAATATATAATTTGGCTAGCATCACTCCCTAGCACTTCCCCCAGTCCCTCTCCTTTTGCACACCTGTCCCTTTCCTCTTCTAGTCTCCCTTTGATTTTCAAGAGATCCATTCCCCCTTCTTTTTCTTTTTCCTCTCTAGCTTCTACCTATGAGGGAAAACATACAACCCTTGACTTTCTGAGACTGGATTATTTCACTTAAGATAATGTTCTCAAGTTCCATCCATTTTCCTGCAAATGACACAATTTCATTTTTCTTTATGACTGAATAAAACTGCATTGTGTGTGTATATATATAGCCATATTTCCTTTATCCATTCTTCTGTTGATGACACCTAGACTGGTTCCATAGTTTGGCTGTTGTGAATTATGCTGCTACAGACAAGGGTATGTGTGTATTCCTATAGTATGATGACTTTAATTCTTTAGAATAAATACTGAGGAATAGTATACCTGGGTCATATGGTGGTTCTATGCCTAGTCTTTTGAAGAATCTCCATACTGATTTTCTTACTGGTTGTACTGAATTTTTACAATCCCAACAGTGTAAGTGTTCCTTTTTCTCCGCATCCTCTTCAGCATTTATTATTATTTGTATTCAGAATGGCTGCCATTTGGATTCATGTGAGATGAAATCTCAGTGTACTTTTGATTTTGCTGAATTTATTAATTTATTAATTATATTATCCAAAATATACAATAAATAATATAATATCAAATAGCTTAATTTTTAATGTAAGCACCAAATAATTAAAAGAAATGTTTCAGAACACAGAAGTTTATAAAGGCAGAGTCCATCAAATAAATAGAAGAAGAAAGTAATAAATAATGAAATAAATATTAAAAGAACTATTTCTTGGAAAGATCAATGTCTTCAACATAAAAGAGAATTTCAATTAAAAAAGATCTAAAATCACAGGTTATTTAAATAGATTTGGAGTTCAATGTTATTGAGAAAAATTGAAAATTTATTAAACACTTTATCTTACTCAGAAAGATCCCATTGAAACATTCTCTCACATTAATGAAGAAACATGTTCACTTACAATTCAATCAGAAAAAAAAGTACAAAGTAAAAGTTCATAAAGATAAAAAAAGAAAATAAATGTTTTAAAAATAGTGATAAGTTGTCATATATATATATAGAAAGATAAAGGAGAATTTTAAAAACTATATATAGAGATCATTATCAACATAAACAGCCTAATAGGAAATATGGAGAGAAGGAAGATAATATTAGATAAAACTATTTAAAGAATATGTAATTAAGAGTAAAAAGGTCCTTTACTACCATATTCATAAATATATATTTATATTCTTATAACAATCATGTGTGTGAATATATTTCTATATAGCTTGATGTTCATAAAATATAAAATTCACAATAAAGTTATAAAATTCCTTTTTTACATATGTATAACTATGAAAGCTTATTAAAATAAAAATAAGTCTTCCAAACTTAAATACTAACCATAACATCAGTGTACTACATAATCATATTTTTAAAACTTTGACAACCTAAGCAGGCAACACACACACACACACACACACACACACACACACACACACAGATTGATGCATGTCAGATAATTAATGGAAAATATTTCTTCAAGATAAGCAAAAAATTTAATGATATTCTTATCTAATATGCATATACATATGTATAATGTATCATTATTAAAATCATATACATCAAACATTTTTTCTATAAATAATGTATACACTTTTGTTTTACACATATGCCTGAAAGAAAAATAAACCTCAATAATGTGTTAAGCACCAGAAAACCATAGAACATGCCCAATTTAGAAATTCTATCAATCATCTTCTTCAACTTCAATTAGGGCAGATATATCAACTAAAATATGTATTTATTTAGTATGTGCTATTTTCATGCAATATACTTACTCAGAAACTGGTAGAATCTTTAAAATGAACAATACATGAGCAAGAGAATCTAAACACTTTGAGCTGAGTAAAACATAGGTTCAAATAATTTCTCAGAACTGCAGATTGCAGTTTCAAAGTAATTATAAATTTTTATCAATAGAAATAACATTTATTAAAACTACAAGATACTGGTAAAGTTGTGTTGACAGAAAATATGTGTTTGAAAAGACTTAACCAGAAAAAGGAAGAAAAAGAAATAAGTCCAATAAGATAAGTGAAATAAATGCAGGAGAAAGTAATTAATAATGATCATGATAAAAATATAATTAGCACATAAGTTATTTAGTTATAGAAAAAGAAACATTGATAAATGTAAAGACCTAATTTTGTTAAATGAGATAAATTAACATAAACTCAGATAAGATCTCTCACCACATAGAAAGATGAAATTTCAAAACATAACATATGAAAAAGGATATATTAATGCTGAGAAGGAGGTGATTTTAAAGATAGAATTCTAATATGCTAATTTGGAAACCATAATTAAATATATTATTTTAAAATAACTTATACTCTTAAGATATTATTCAAGGACAGATGGAATGATATATTAACTGATAATAATAGTAGCTGGTCAATTAGTAGTAGCTGGATAAAGGTTTGTTAAAAACTAAACAGAAAAGAGTTATCTCATGCAAATTATTTTAATTCTAGGTTTTATGAAAATTTACTTCTTTTCTTTTTTTTTTTTCTGTGCTGGGAAACAAACCCAAGATCTTGCACATGCTAGAGAAGAGCTCTATCACTGAGTTACAGTCCCAGCCCAAAATTCATTTCTATTCTAACTGCTTGATTATTTTAGATATCTTAGAATTATCTCAAATTATTTTACAGATTTTGAATTACATGGAAAAGAACAAAGATACAAAAAGGAAATTTACAAACAATATTACATGTGTTAGTTTTGCATATAGAGCAAAAAAATCATAAGTACATTAGAAAAAAATCATGTGAGATTTGTTCTCAAATTTGAATGCTCCAATATTAAGAAATATGCTGATAGAAATTTTTATATTTATATTAATAAGACTGTATAGGAGAACAGAGATCTTGCATGTTTTGTGTATTATTTTATCCCTAGTGACTATAATATGCATTTTACATTATTGGAATGACTTTTCATCATCAACAAATAAAGGACAATAAATAAGTCTAAAATAACAATAGCTAGCATTTTATTTTTTATTTAGTTATTCCTTCCTCCCCCACTTCCAAGTTACTGTTACCTTCTTGAAATTCAATTATTTTTCATAACTACTTAGAGTATTTTCCTACAACTATGCTTTACATTTTTATAATTGCATAACTAGATATTTTTCTTTCTTTTTTCTTTTTTTTCTCTTCTATCAGTGATTGAATACAAATGCACTTAACCACTGAGACACATCTCTGCCCCCTGCCCTCTTTTTTGAGTCAAGATCTCACTGAGTTGCTTAGGGCCCTGCTAACTTCCTAAGATTGGCTTTGAACTTGAGATCCTCTTGCCTCAGCCTGGAGAAGCGCTGGGTGAGCTGCTGATTCCAGGCATGAGCCATGAAGCCCTGTAGAATTTTTTTTGTTTGTTTTCATATATAAAATTATTTATACAACATTTTATTTTTAAGACTTATTTATGTTGTTATAGTGCCGCAGCCCAGCTGCAGCAAAATAACCGGGGGGAGACCAGCAACTTGTGTAGATTGATACAGCAGGAGTGGGAGCCCTTTATTGTAGGACAGGAGGGGTATATATACATCACACACAGCTTATCTTAATTAACATAAACTAGATACAGCAGTCAAACAATAGGAATCCCCACACTTAATGGCTCGCTGATGTTACTTCACAAACCACTCCCTCTGGCAAAATGCCAGGCGCCATCCTGACTTGTTTACAGACCCTAATATTATAGTGAGACAATTTATTCATATTAAGTACTATAGCTGCTTAATCGTATAACTATGGCATGAATGATTTACTGTTCTTCTGTAAAGGGACATGCATAATAAATATCATTGCTCAGGTCTCCTTGTGACCATACACAAGAATTTCTCCCAAACTTCCATTTAGAATATATGTGAGAATTTTATAATATGTGCAATTTCAGCATTAAGCAGATACTGTCAAAACAGAGTTCTGTTATACCTACCAATGTTTTCTATTCTGATTGGTACAAATTTTTATTTCATTGATATTTGCATTGCAATTTCCCTGCTATGATTTATAGACAGCAAAATGAACCAATTTTGAATATACTATATAATAGGTTTTGATAACCAAGGTATAGGAATTTTCACCACCCCATAAAGCTTCCTGTGTTGCTTTCAGTGAATCCACCCACCTCTCCAGCTCCAGGATTTCTATCACTCTAAATTAAATTTATATCACAACAACTTATTGTGTCTGTTTTTTTTTTTTTCAAATCTCATTGCTTTTAAGATTGTGGTTGGGTTTGGGTTTGCAGAGCCACTCTTATGTATACAAATTGTAATTTATTCTAATTATTTTGCTTAGGAATGACTGTTTTTCTTGAAAATCTCACCAATCTTGGAAAATTCTCAACCATAAATTCTATTGATGTCTTTTCACCAATTTCTTTATAACTTTATCTTATGTCCATTATTCCCATGTAGCATCTTTCCACTTTATTCTTTTTAATTACACATTGTATACTTTCAAATTTTATTTTTATTTTTATACTTCACTGCTTCATTCTTCATTATTTCCTCATATCTAATTTGAAATTGATGAGTCCTATTCCTATACATGTCCAATCTTCTGCCTAACTCATTTATTGGACTCAGATTCATTAATTATGTTTAAAATATATTGACAATCTATTTAGCTCTTTAAAAAATAAATGTTCTTTTTTAAATAACTAAAGTATGATTCAATAATTTATGCCCTTTATGATTGCAAAAAGATATTTCATATTCTTTCAGATTTTTTTCCCATTATTTGGTATTCACACTTGCAATCATTCCTGTTTTTGATCTGTTTACAATACCAGTGTGTTCTTTTATATTTTATTTTGTAATTTCTGATGTTAATATTATATTTTCTGGGGCTTTTATTTCTCTTGTTTCATAATTCCTCATGCTTTACGTTGTCAAAGTGCCTTTCAAGAGTGATTTTGAAAGATTTCTGACAGGAGCAACATGCATATAATTGACTCAATACCACTCAATGTATTAATTTCTCAGATTAAAAATCCAAGATGCTCAGCAAAAATCAAAACGTTAAATTTAGGTGAACTACATGTTTGTGATTTCAAATTCTCATGGCAGATGTTTCTACATTCAGAACCCAAAGAAAGATACATGACATTTTTGTCATAATTTCTTAGAAAGTATTCTTGTATCTGAAAGTGAATAAACTTTATAAATCAAAGCAGATCATTATTATTACAGAAATAGATGTTATCAGTTCCCAATTTTTCCAGTTCTTTCCCTTTCTAGAGTCATGCACTCTAGGATTGGAAATATGAAGAATTTAGGAGTTCATATAAGACAGATTTTATAGCAGTCCTTATTCTCCTCCAAGAGAGGAAAAAAATCTTCTGATTTCCAATGCAAACAAATCTTTTGGAATTTAAATTATTTTATGTATGAGTATCTTTTTACATATGAATGCACACCTCAAGGGAGGAAAATCTGTCTTTCAGAGACATCTAAATTATCTTTTAACTTCCAAGTCCTATCTTTTAACTCAGACTTCAGTATCCTTGTTCAGAAATCCCTAGTCCTGCAGAAACATCAAAATATGTTCTCTATAAACCCATATTTTCCCAGTAAGAGTACTTGTATCTTTTTCTATATCACCTTTTCTTAAAGGAAGCACACAGGATTTTGATAGTCACAATCAAATATGGGGGCCTTCATTCCAACTCCATATTGACTGACTTTAAAAGGATCATTTTCTTTACCTGCATCACAATTAAAGCTCTGCTGTTAAATTAACAGAATTGATTATTCCATTAAACCCTACTCCAGTTCAAAATTACAGTAATTTTCAGTTTCTCATCTAGTATCTGAAGGTTTTGTTTGTTTGTTTCTTTTTGTTTGTTTGTTTTTCCTGTTTGTGTTTTGTTTTCTGTTTTATTTTGTTTTTTGGTCTTTGCAAATTCTTCTATGCCTGAACATTTTTTTTTTCTTTTTTAAATCTCATACATCATTTCTAAGTGTTTATATCTGAAAGATGTTCAGGTTACATAGATTGTGTTGTTAGAAACAAGCAATTGATGTTTGCATTTTGTAACTGTAAGAACAACACAGGTTAGTAAATTAACTAGATAAAATATAAATTTAAGAGATATTCAGTATATATAAGCAATAGTCAGCTAAAAATGAGTATGATGAAATCTTATTCAAACAGTACTAAATGTATGCCCAAATGCCCAAGAGGGCTTGCTGCTGTTTCATAAGGGAAAAAAGAAAAAGACACAATGAAAAAAATTCTTGCTGGGAGAGAAAATTTGGCACTTTTATGAAGCTTTAAAGAGGTTATTAAATATCCTGACAATATTTACACTTTATTCCCTACAAATTCATATTCTAGAAATTTATTCTAAGAAAAGTTTGAAGGATGTGTGCAAAGATGTGCATAAAAACATGTGCATAAAATTGTTTTATATAAATTACTAGATATGATTGATAAAGTGGAAAAATCCAAATGCTAAATAATAGGGTATCAGATAGGTAAATTATGGTGTGTAGTATGAAATAGCATGCAGAGTTTAGAATTATATTTTGGAAGAATATTAATATGAATCAATATTCATAATATATTGATTCATGAAAAAGTAAGAAAATGAGGTGTATGTAAATTTTGACATAAACTTGATATGGTAAAAGTGTATTATTAAGCACTATCTATATAGTAATCTCTCTTTATATAGGCTATCTCACTTTCTTTTTTATTCTAATGTGTTATATATGACAGCAGAATGCATTACAATTCATATTACACTTTTAGAGCATAATTTTTCATATCTCTGGTTGTACACAAAGTAGAGTCACACCATTTGTGTCTTCATACATGTACTTAGGGTAATGATGTCCATCTCATTCCACCATCTTTCCTACCTCCATGCCCCCTTCCTTCCTTACCTACCCCTTTCCCCTATCTAGAATTCCTCTAACTTCACTTAGCATTATCTTCTCCAATGCCATCCATTTACCTGCAAATGCCATGATTGTATTCTCTTTTATTGCTGAGTAATATTTCATTGTGTATGTATACCACATTTTCTTTATCGGTTTATCTAGTGAAGGGCATACTAATTCAACACCCATAATCAATGGCATTTCTGTATATCAATGACAAATTCTCTGAAAGGGAAATGAGGAAAACTACCCCATTTACAATAGCATCCAAAAAAAAAAATACTTGGGAGTCAATCTAAGAAAAGAGGTGAAAGACCTCTACAACAATAACTTCAGAAAGCTAAAGAAAAAAATTAAAGAAGACCTTAGAAGATGGAAATATATCCCTTGTTCTTGGATAAGCAATATTAATATTGTCAAAATGACCATACTAGCAAAAGTGCTATATAGATTTACTCCAATTCCAATCAAAATCCCAGTGACATTCCTCATAGAAATAGAAAAAGCAGTCATGAAATTCATCTGGAAAAATAAAAGACCCAGAATAGCCAAAGCAATCCTAAGCAAGAAGAGTGAAGCTGGTGGCATCACTATCCCAGACCTTAAATTATACTATAGAGCAATAGTTACCAAACCAGCATGGTATTGTCACCAAAATAAACTTGTAGACCAATGGTACAGAATAGAGGACACTCAGACTAATTACAAAATTACAGTTATCTTATATTAGACAAAGGTGCCAAAAACATACATTAAAGAAGAGACAACATCTTCAATAAATGGTGCTGGGAAAACTGGAAATCCATATGCAATAAAATGAAATTAAACCCCTATCTCTCACCATGCACAAAACTTAACTCAAAGTGAAGTGGATCAAGGACATAGGAATTAAACTAGAGACCCTGTGTCTAATAGAAGAAAAAGTAAATCCAAATCTTTATCATATCAGATTAGGCCCTTTCTTCATTAATAAGACACTTATAATGGAAGAATTAAAATCAAGAATTAATAAGTGGGGTGGATTCAAACTAAAAAGCTTCTTCTCAGCAAAAGAAACAATCAATGAGGTGAATAGAGAGCCTACAGAAGGGTAGCAAATTTTTTACCACTTGGATATCAGATAGAGCACTAATCTCTAGAGTATATAAAGAACTCAAAAAGCTAAACACCAAAAAATAAAATAAAATAACCCATCAATACATGGGCCAAGGAACTGAACAGGCACTTCTTAGAAGGTGATATATAATCAATCAACAAACATGTGAAAAAATGTTCAACATGTCTAGCAATTAGAGAAATGCAAATCAAAACTACTCTAAGATTTCATCTCACTCCAGTCCGAATGGCAGCTATTAAGAATACAAACAACAATAAATTTTGGTGAGGATGTGGGGAAAAAGGCACATTCATACATTGCTAGTGGGATTACAAAATGGTGCAGCGAATATGGAAAGCAGAAAGGAGATTCCTTGGAAAACTGGCAATGGAATCACCTTTTGACCCAGCTATCCCACTCCTTGGTCTATATTCAAAGACTTAAAAACAGCATACTACAGGGACACAGCCACATCAATATTTATTGCAGCACAATTCACAATAGCTAAACTGTGAAACCAACCTAGATATCTCACTTTCTTGTAACAAAATAATTTTGTGTGTGTGTGTGTGGGGGGAGGGGCGTGAAAGTGAGGATACCACGGATAGAAATCAGGGGTACTCGATCACTGAGCAACATCCCCAGCCCTTTTTTGTATTTTATTTACAGACAGGGTCTAAGTGCCTTGCCATTGCTGAATCTGGCTTTGAACTTGCTATCCTCCTGCCTCAGCCTCCAGAGATGCTGAAATTACAGGCATGAGCCACCACACCTGGCAAGAGAGAATTATTTTATTCATTTAATTCCTGGGAAAACAGAAGCTTCCTCAGGTACCCTAGGATTCACAATCAGGAAGTAGAAGCCCTAGGTAAGAAGTAACTAATTTGTCTTCAGAAACTATCTGGCAATAGGAAAATATTGTGAGTCTGTGTGTTTCGTTATTCTTTTGATACATGAGTTTTTTGACTCAGTGTCATTTAAGAAATCAAGGAAAAGAAAACAATGTAATAATCAAAGTGGTAACAACAGTTTTCTAATAGGATCTTAATAATGATTCACACAACATCATAGTAATTTCAATTTTCTTACATGAGATCCTGGAATATTATTTAGGGCAATCTATGGTCAGTGCTTGAATATTGCACTTAATACAACTTCAATTGTCATTTTTATTTTTCATAATTTATCCATTTACCTATAACGTCAGAATCTTTCTCACACGAGTCATCCAGGGACATCATCATTTTGAAGATCATTATAATTTGTTTTTTATTAATTTTATTATGCTTCAAAATTGTGTATGTTAGCAAGGACACAGGAAATAGCATTAAAAGGAAAAAATAATTTTCAACTACTATATTATCAGCCAACTATATACATATGTTTAAGACACTGGGTCTACCTTCTAGAATTGAAATTGAGAATCTGAAAGAAGAATAGGAAAACAAAAGAGAATTTTATTTTATTGCATTATCGATATCCACCACAGGTTTGGAATATACAATTTCAATTAACTATCAAAGTAAACCTTTGATAAAAAATATGCTATTTCACCTTTGATATGTGAGAAAATGAAGTATGGAAGGTAGGGTGGCCTTCCCATACCATTGTGAACCCATAGGCAGTGTGTTCTCCTCAAAACCAGGAGAGATTCTACCTATTAGTTTGGCTTGGGCTTCACATCCTATTCATTGACAGAACACAAATTAAAAAAAATTATTTGAACACTAAAATAATGATTATGTTAGAATAAAATATTAATTATTAAATTTTAAAGTGAGATACTCATATTAAAATATTTGCTGGGCATTCTGCAAGAACTACAGATACTGAAGGCATTGAGACAATGTTCCCAGCACAGAGGATATCTGAGCTAAAAAGAGGAGGGAGACCAGATTTTTAATCAGAAAATTCTATGTCAATGAGATAATCACTGACAGGAAAATACAACACATGCTCTAGAGCAGTTTTGAAAATGTTTTCCTGAGGAGGTGGTAGAGATTTAAAGCACAGCAGATAGTTGCCTGTGAGTAGTGGTTGAAGGACTTCTGCTGGGTGGGTTCCTAAGTTCCTCCTTCCTCTGCAACAGGCCCCTTCTAAGGCTCTTGGGAATTCCCATATGGCAATAATGCAAATTGAATGTAATGCATTTGATTTTCAGAATCTCGTCTTCCCCTTGGAGGTTTCAAAATTACTCTTATCCCAGATTTTATCAAGGCTTTGAAGAAACAGAAAATATATCTTCTCTATCCTGAGCTAATACAAACCTCATTAATAATCCTCTCTTTTATGATATTTATGTATAACTATGTAGGATTTAATTTCATATACATGTATGTACACCCACACACACAACACACAAGTTTACACTTAGAAGCTGAAAAATAAAATAGGAAAAGAAAATTTCAGAAATGTCTCTTTAAGCTTTTTAGGCTGAGATAAACTAGAATGTAGCATAATTAGCTATATGCTATTGAACCTCCAATGTGTGCTTTCAAATGAGTCCGATCTCTTAATGTCCAAAATCATCTCTAAAAAAGCAGATTCATTTCTCTTGTTGTACCCCAGAACCTGGCTATTTGCATCCAAGTCATTCAAATGGCAGAATGCTAGACACCTTGCCCTTCCTCCACCCAATGGGTCACCTTGTCCAATTTCTGTATTTCTTCCTCTACATCTTGACAATCCTCACTTTTTCATCATTTTTAAAAAATATTTACTCATTAACAGATGAGTAAGATTAAGCTTACCTATCACTACTTTAGCTCAAATCTTCATTTCCCACTTGAATTTTTGGAACTGCTTATTAGTTGGGCTCTGGGTTGAGAATCACCCTTGTTATCGGTGCAAATGTAACCATATACTAAAACAGTCCTGTACACAACCCTTATTTAGGGAATTCTGTGTGACTGAGCATAACATGCCGTCCTTCATTTCCAACCCTTTATATTATATTTCCCTTATATGAACTTCTTCCCTTTGCTTCCAGACTCCGACCTGTATTTAATTCCCCCCAAATTCCAGATTGGCTACTCTCTTTTGTCTCCACAGATTTTCCTTTGACCTGCTATTTCTCCACTTGGGAGTCTTTTCCATTTTTTAGCTATTTCAAATGTTACCCTCAGTATTTTCGTCTCCAGTGAAACCTCTCTACTTCTCCAGGTAAAGTTAGGTATTCTTACTCTTGATGCCCAAGGCTCTACTGAATTTCCTTGACTATATTTGTATAAGTCCTGTTTTTTTTTCCTCAACAGCTTAACATTTTAAATGCGATCACATTAGCAAATATACCTACCAGTTTTTATTTCCATCATCTATTCCATCAATGCCGTCTTCTTGCTGCTCTTTATTATTTATACTTGTGTCACATCTATGTTGACAAATAACAAGCACTGAAAATCTACCTAAAAATAATAAACTCCTCTGACCTTGTGATTTATAGAAGTTGATAGCATAAGCAAAATTATTTATTGTCAGCTCCTTCTATCTTTGCACATCTGGATCCACTGATGCTTTTCATTCCAGCTTAGTATCACTTCTGAACTTAAGTAAATCTTTACTCAAGTGGCCAGCACAAAACCACATGCAGTAGAGCTTTACAATAAGCTTTTTTGACCATATGGGGATTTAGGTTTCCTAGCATGAATGTCAGGTTCATTCATTGCTCCCAAGAGCCCCCTTGCTTTCTAGTTAAACCTTGGATACTGCATACCCAGGAAAATCTTTTTCAGGTTCATGCTCATTAAACAAATGTCAGTACACACTACCTGTGATTCCACAAGTTGTGGGTCTTCTTATTTAAGCTACTGAGATGTAAGAACAAGCAGAGGTAAATGTTCGTTGAAAGATAAATGATAGATATCCCAATTTGTTTGGAGAGAGCAATGCTGTCCAACCAAATCAATATCAGCCTCAATTCTTTCATCTGTGGCCAATGTTGCTGATTCCCCAGGTTCTGAACTTTCCTGCTTCTAATTCTCAGCTCTCTTCTATTCCCAATATATGGCAACTGCTATTAACATCTGGGTAATTAAACTTGGGAACCATTCAGAGCTCTAATTCTAGCATCCTAAACTGAGCGCATCACCTACTTGTTGTTTGATACTGATCATTAGCAAACTTCCATCATTTTTCGCTGTTAACTTTCTGACTATTTAGGATCACAACCCAGAGACAGGAAAGGAAGGAAAATCATGAGTATATTATTTCGTTAGTGGCTGACATAATTTTTCATTGTAAAGGAATACACATCTAAATCTTAACTCCTTACATCCCAAACTCCTCAAATCTGTTTTTGAAAAATTCCTACAGGTTATAAAAGTTAGTAGAGGAAAAAAAACAGATTTGTATTATAAAAACTAGTTTTCTGTTTATTTAATAAAATCAACTTTGGTTGAGTTTTTACATGTTAGATTCATTTTTAAAGAAATACATTCATTTCATTTAAAATTCCTTTGGATTTATATAAGTAAGAACCTTGTAGGTTTAAATACAGTTTCAAGAAATTATTCCTCTACTGCTTTCTAGTATGTTATATACTATCATATACTAATATTAGTGTATGTAGTGAGTTTTATGTTTGAAGTTTATTAAAATTAGAGCTAGACTAAAATATATATGGAGATCAAACTGTACATATTAAAGAATCTCTTTTATTTGATTATCCATCATTTCCCCCAGATCACTTCCCTTCTACGTCATCAAGTTGACTTTTAGATCGTAGATATCCCCAATGACCCCAGGAAAACTGGAAATACCACTGAACACACTATTCTACCTTACAGCAGAAAATGCTTTGAACTGTTTTCTTTCTTTTAGAAGACCTGTAGATATAAATTTCAAGCATAAGGCAAACCATTTGTTCTAATACTAAATATTCCCTGTAGCACAAGTTTCTCTTTTTCTTGAAATAGTCTCCAAAAAAGACTTTTATTTTAATAGTGAACTACAGTATCTAAGTAAAGCCAGAAAAAAATATTTCATATAGTTATTGTCATCGCTGCTTGGCTTTTCTGTCAGCTACTCATTTTAAAGTATGGGGATTTTATTAACTGACTTTCCTGTCTTTCTCTATTTGTCAAGATGTGGTTGGTAAGTTACAGGACAAGCTTGCCAGTTTGCAGGATTGCAGTGACACATTCAATTGTCCAATATTTACATTAAATTAAAAATAACTATTGGATCACTTCTGAAACATCTGATAAGGGACAAATAGGTCAATCTGATTTTACTAACACATTATATTTAATGCAGTTTCCAAGGTTACTTGTATACTAAATTTTAAATTGATTAAAGACCTGCAAAATTAATGTCAAATTTTAATCCTGCTTTGAATATTCACACACTGCATGGCATGTTATGGGACACAGAAATATAACCATATCAAAGGGTCTCGATGCTATATCCAGACACAATGGAAGATCAATCATTGCTTTTCAAAATATCAGAGCAGAGAATGTAGAAAAGTATGTTCTTGTTTGTTTATTTTTTTCCTTTACAAACAAAGTGAAAAATTTTATTTGGTGCTCATTTAAAAATGATTGCTCAAAATCGTAGATGATCAACAGGAATTTAAAGGCATGACTCCTGTCCTCAGTGAGTCCAAATCTAAGCAGAGATGACAAACAACTCTTGAACAATAAATATATTGTAGGAACTAAAGATTAAACTACCTGGAAGGAACTGGGACAAGCAAATCTTGTGGAAACGCAGGTTACAGAGAGATAGTATACTAAGGGAAAATTTCTTGAAAACTGTAGAAATTAAGGAATGTCATGAAGAACAAACAAAAAGGAGAGCTCTACAATAGCAGCATAGCGGATGATGCTCATGCCCAAAGTCAAGACTTTCAGCAGACTCTAGGCACCTCCCAAGAACTGGCTATGCCATTATTAGGACCTACCTAGTGTGATTACCATGCTTCTCAGATGAAGGAGGTTTGAACTTACATTATTGTTTCCTATCTGACATGACTTTTAATAAAGCTTCCATAATTGTAAATAAAATCATCTACATTTATTTTTTTTAATTGCACATACCTACATGTATTTATTTATTTTAATACATATTTTTCCCCTTTTGTTTTCTGTCCTTGGCCATTTAGATTTTATTTCCTACGTCACTGTCTTCAGTTACATAGTAAGTGTGCTTGAGGTTGGCTCCAGGAATAATGGTAGGGCTGGGTGTGTTTTCTTTTACCGATGATATTTTTTATGAATTTCATTTAATCCCTCTAGATAGAATTGTCTCTCTTCATTTAGAGAAGTCCCCACTATGTCTTATTATTTTATAGCAGCATTGTCCTCTCAAGGGGGCTTTATATTCTTGGTAGTTCTTTTAATTCCAGCAGAAATTACTTTTAAGGATTTTAAAATATTTGGGGGTAGGATTATTTGATTTTAGAATTAAAGATGAAATAGCATTTAGCAAATCACTCCTCTGAGAAAAGAATAAACAAATTTTTTTATGCCATCAGTGTATCTCAATCTCCCTGTGGAAGGCTTAATAATTTTAATAATTGTGATATTTGTCCTAATTTGTTATTAATTCTTCATAAAAAGTGTGCCACCTCTGAAAAATTTATAACCATATTCAGAAGTTATTTGGACTATACTGTACTTAAGAATTTTTATCTGGGTTCTATACTATTAATGCATAATTTTTAAAAAATTAAAATAGATTATTTTAATTTATACGTAGAATTGACATATATTTATGAGGTCCCAGGTGTTATTTTGATATATCTCTACACAGTTCAATGTTTAAATCAGGTTGATCATATAACCTTAAACATTCACCATTTTTTTTAATGTTGTAAACCTTCGAAATTCCTTCTTTTAGTTTTTTGAGATATAAAGTATATTATCATTCTCTGTGACCACCCTACTGCTGCTGTACAATATCACACCACAACTTCTCTCTCACATTCTAACTTCACTCAGTACTCACTGGTCAACTCGTCCCTTCCCAGCCTTTGGTATAAACTTTGCTAATCTTAACTTTTACAAAACCAATTTTTTAAAATCTATCAATGATTTTCATCAGTGCACAATTTATTTTTATTGACCTGTCAGTTGATGGTAGTCCTTATCAAAGCATATGTATAGCTGTTTATTTCTGTTTCTCTTGCCTCAGTCTCATCTTAATAATCTCCATCATGAATATATCTTATATCCATTGTCTGCCCTCTTTCTCTACTGTATTACAATGGTCTTTTTCCCCTTTTTCTCCCTGTTCTTAATCTTCTGCTGGAGAGTCTATAATTTGCTTTTCTTCTTTTTGTTTAAGTATTAGGGATTGAATATAATTCATTTTCTTTGAATTGATTCCAATAAAATATTTCATTCCATTAGCTTTAGTTCACTTTAAACTTTCCTCCACTGTAAAAAGTTCTTTTAATTTTTTCCTCTCTTTTTACTTCCTTCTCAAACATAGTCTTCCCATGATTATCTCGTATTTCTACTATTTTATTGATTTATAATTTTATTAAATTTTATTGTAAGTAAAAACTATACTATTTTTATACTTCCCAAGTGTTATACTTAATCATTCTTTTGTATGGTAACATATTTTGTAGACTTGAGATTTTACTTTTAGATTCCTAGTCTTTATTGGATTATTGATTAGAGGGAAATCTATTATAACTTGTTTTGTGAAACAGAAGAGGGCTCCCATAAAGTTTTTAATCCTCAAATTGTCCACATGAAGCCTCCAGCAATTCACCAATCACAATTCACCAACTACAATTCCATACTATTATACTGGTTTCCAAAGTGGCACCTGCTTGAGGGTTTTTTCTCTGGTAATTTGTAACTCTGAATCTGCTGTCCTTCTCCAGTTTGCGGGCAGTGTTTTGTGATCTCAGCTCTGTCGTAAATCTAAGAAAAGCTGTTAATTTTTAGTTATTTGAGTTTGTGTTTTGTTTTGTTTTCGTTTTTTGAATTTATTTTTGTGAATCTATTATCATTTTGTTTTCCGAAGTGATATTTGGCAGTGATGACTTCCCAGTTGTTTGTATGCTATTAGAAATCAAAGGTTGCTGATACAGATTTATATGTCATTGGTTATCACATAGAGAAATGGGGCAAGGATGATCTCAGGAAAATAACCACACCAACATGTATTTACTCCTTTGTGTTTAGTAAAGCTCCTCTTCAAAATCTATGGTATGTTGTTTCCAAATTCATCCAAAGATGTCAAAATCCAGAAGAAAAAAAAAAACAACTCTCTCATTGGAGTCATTGTTTTGTTTTGTTTCTTGGTGTTATTTTGCATATCTGAGCATCCTAGGTCAGCTCCTCCTGAATAATGTTTAATCTCAGCCAACTTAATGATAAACTGGATGCTTCCTTTGTGTCCCCTTAGGCAACACTCCAAATTATAGTGTGTGAGTGGTATCCTGCCAGGATTTCCTCTAATTATTTTCTATAACTCTTGCACAGCTTTCTTGGTTAGGGATTTGTAAGTTAGTCTTCATTTTTTCTATCAGTATACTAAATCTCATCAAAACTTTTCAATTTTATGCCACTCAATTACCATCCTTTCTGGGTTTTCATTGTTAAGACCATCCTCCCAATCTAGATTATACCCCCCTACACACAAACACATACACACTCAAATATCTAGCTATCTATCTAGCTATATACACACATGTATACATAAATGCACACATATTTTTATAAATTTCACTTAAGAAATGGAAAGTGGAATGGGGGGGAAGAGTAAATGACTATTCTCAACTCAGCATCTTTTCTAGATTGCCTCAAGTCTTTTCCACAGAGTTAAGCAGTAACTGAAATATCCCAGAATACCCTGATAAAATTAATCATACAGAACAAGAACTCTCAATTTCATAGCATATACTAAAGACAGCCTAATCCAGTTGTAACCTACATTGAATAGAGAAAATCATAGAATGAAGCACATTTCAAGTCAGAACATCTCTGCCAAGATAAAGAACTAAAGAATTGTCAAGTAGATTTACTTACTGGGTCATCTAAGGACACTTGTCCACAGCACAATATGACACATCTCTCTAATATAAGTTAATGGGCTGAATGCTGACATAGCAGAGGATTTTGTTAGGTGAGTTGTGCTTTCTCACCAACAAGAGGAAGTATTGCATAGAGCCAATGATTTTAAATGCTAACTTCATACAAAGAAAAAAATTCTGGGATATGATGGTCACCATCATGCTCAAATACACAAAAAAAAGGAAGAATCACACTGAGGTAAACTTGCAATCAATGTTATTATCATAATCTCACAAGAGATTCAAAACTAACATAACAGGTTGTAGACAGACTCTTGTCATCTGTTGTGAAGATAGTTCCATAATCATTAATGGTATAACATCTTTTCAAACAGGTTGGGATAATGCTGAACAGACATTTGTTAGCAGCCCAAACTCCTAAACACTGAATAAAAGGGGAATTATGAGCAAGACTGGCAGTTGCACACTTGAGTTCACGTTATGATATTTATTGGGCTGCTCCAAAAAGCTTGTGCTGTGCACATTTGGTTGATTACATAAATAGTTTCTGTTATTCTGACGACAACCAGCTTTGATGTTTATAAGGCTTTATTAAATATTACAGTCATCAGGTCTGGCTGAGCAATAGGTGGTAGCATATGGTTCCAACACTTATTGACCCACCAGAATGGAAGAACTTATGGGTTAAGTTTTATAAGAAGATTCATAATAATTGTTACTAAATTATTTGAGCCATGTAATTAAAGCAATGAATTTAGAGACAGATAACACAGTAGTCTGAGAGAGAAGTCCTGTTCTCTACTTCTGTCTCGCTATGAGATTCCACTCAAATCTGTCTCATGTCCTTCTTGAAAGTAAGAAGTTAAACTACATAATCTGTTTTGTTTTACTGTTCTCAAACTTGAAAGTTAATTAGAAATATCTTATGAGCTTTGGAAACAAAACAAGGATACATAGTTTCCATTCAGACCAAATGAAACAGAACATTCATTCAGAAATTAATTAATCTACAATATGTTAATTTCAATTTTATGCTCATTTTCTTTCATTTTGATTTTTTAAAGTTTTACAAATATTTCTGATACAGAACAGACAATGAGAACCCCTCCAACAAGTCTTTTCTAAGTCTTAAGCAGAAGAGATGTTTTTGATGCCTAACAGAACATTAGTACTCAAAGACTTTCTGAGCTATGTGGTGTACAAGTGAATAAGAACTAAACCCAAGGAGAATGAATGAAGCAACTACTCAGGGCAAAGGTGGTGCCAAAACATCTGGCAAATCTTCGTAAGAAAAAGGTTACTGGGAATCTAAGGTCGTTTCAAACACCAATGTCAAAGAGGGGTTCTGACCTAAAGAAATAAAATTGGGGTAGAATTTCAGACTATTGAAATTAGGAGTATTTGTGATCTGATGGAGCCCAGTAATTGTTCAAGATCATTAATTTATGTAAGAGGAGAAGTCAATGCAAACATAAACCTCTGAAGTATATGGAGAAAGTCCTGAAACATAGGACAGGTTCTAATTCAGATGGCTGGCTGACCACATTGAGATCCACAGAAGATAGATGGCAAGTCCCTACCATCTTGGTGTGACTTTTCCCACACCAAGACCATAGTATTCAGGTGAGTAGATGCAAGCAGACAAAGAGGAAGAGTTAGTTTTAGAAAATATTTTTTAAATTAGTTCTGAAATGTCAAAGGGAAGACACTCAATAGGTTTCATTGTTTTAGCCCCAAAGCAAGAAAGATTCTAAATTCTATTCTTTAACACAAAAATAATTTATTTCTTTCTTACCTCTCATACCATGAAACTTAGTTAAATATCCCTCATTTACCTCTTCTCACCTCAAATGTTCACGGATCTGCCTTACTTCAAGTCTTGTTACCTCCATGCTGAATTAGTGACCCAGCCTTCATGTTGGATCCCCAGGGTTTCTCCTTCTTGTAGACCACTGAATCCTCCACACACACTGGGTGTAAGTACAAATATGAGATGGCTTACAACTTTCAGCTGCCGATGTCACTTCCAGGACAAAGCCTGATATTCCCTGTAGTCTGTGACTTATCCTCCTCCATCTGTCAACTTCCCAAGATTTTTGCTTCTGCTCTCCACAACCGCTCATCCCACTGGACAAGTTTCTGTCAATCTTCTATGTTTCTGTGGAAAAATGAAGGGTTGTCTTAGTTCATTTCACTTCTGTAACAAAATACAGACTGAGTGATTTGTAAATGATAGAAACGTATTACTCACCATTCTGGGAACTGGAAAGCCCAACATCAAGGCACTAGCACATTCAATATCTGGTGAGTACCCACTTCCTAGAAGACTGTTGTATGAGTTAGCTATTTCTTTACTGTGACCAAAATACCAGAGAAGAACAACTTAAAGAAAAAAAAAAAAAAGATTACTTGGGGCTCATGGTTTCAAAGGTCTCAATCCACAGATGGCTGACGCCATAGATCTAGGCCCAAGGTGAGGCAGTGAAACATAGGGGAAAGGCCCAGCAGAGGAAAGATGCTCTCCTCTTGGCAGCAAGGTAGCAGAAAGAGAGAGAGAAAGAGGCTGGAGGGAAGATGCATCCTTCCTGTGCACACTACCAGTGACCCACCTGTCCCAGCCATCCCACTTGCCACCCAGTTAGTCTATTCAAATTAGGATGGACTGAATAGGTTACAGCTCTAGACATCCAATCATTGAACTTCTGGATATTGCTGCTTTAACAGGAGTTATTTGGGGGAATACATTGTGTTCAGACTACCATAGCTTGTTTTCACTATAACCTCACATGGTAGAAATGGTGAGAGATCCCTATAAGGGCACTAACCCAATTCACGAGGGCTCCACCTTCATGACTTCATCCCAGAGAACAAATTCTGAAGGGACACAAAGGGACACAAACATACAAAAATACAAATTCTGAAGGGACACAAACATAACAAAAATGAAAAGGTGAATCTCCCTAACTGGAAGGAAGAAACTGAAGATTTTGTGGATTCCGAATAGGGACGCCCGATGTAACTGAAGCAAGCCCTCATACTTCCCAAGACAAGGCTTCCCCAGTTGTCTGGGGCTCTCTCAGGCCCCTGTTTGGTGGGTCTTAATAACTAACTGTAGCACCTCTGACACCCCCCACTCCTTCAGAGACTGTACAGTGGTGAGGTGAGTCCATCAAGTCCAGCAAGGACAGACCTAGCTCCATTCCAGGACTCATCCTTCACTCCTCTCCTGAAGGAAAAAACTCCCTTTTCTAAGCCTACTGTTGACTATTTTCCCTGAACTAGAGGCAAAAGAAGGATTGAGGTCAGTCTGTGTTCACTCTGATTGATAAACAGAGATGAAAGAATCCCGCTGCCCTGCAGAGGAAGGGGGACCCTGGGAAGGAGGTATTGGGACTCTGTCACGTTGCCTTATGGAAGAGTAACTCTTCCCAGTTGAAGATAGTCACAAAACAGAAAGATAAACAAATGTAGTAATTTTTTATAAGACCCAAAGTAGTCAATTAAAAACATATTAATGCCTACTTTATTTGATGGAAATAATGTGTTAGTGTTGTTTGTTTGTTTTTTTTCTCCTAAGGGTGTTGCCAAGCAAATAAAAATTTGGCAACTATGTCCAATGATCATCTTTTGTTTCTCCTCATTGTATTGCTTTAAAATGTTGATAGCACTGCTTAATTAACACCACTGAGTAGTTCTTATTGAACTTAAATTGAGGTGTAATGTCAGAATTATAGATTATTAGCCCCCCTCCAAATACAGATGTCTGAGAAGATATTAGATTGTGTGTTGACTTAATACATATTTTTTAAGTAGAAAGAAAGAAAACTCCCTTGAGATTACCTCATGGTTATTTTCAACTTATCAACAAAAGTAAATAAACTGATTTGCACTTTAATATGTACTTTGTTCAGTATCATTTCATAGTAAATCAACAACTGGTACTCAGGTTACGCATACCACATAGATATCGGATATGTGTTTATCTGTGCTGCAGATATCTTAATCTGTACTGCAAATATCTTTCCGAATCCCCTCAAATTCTCTTACATGTTGAACATTTTTAAGGAAACCTAATAATTCAGTGAAGAGGAAAACTAAACCAATATTCTTTGTTCATTCCATAATCTATATTGTTTTCATGCTATATATTTTCTCCAATTATTTGAATATCAAAGTTCAAAATCTGTTGTCTTTATTCATCAGTTATGGCATTACTTCTCTGAAAGTTTGACCTACAAAATAATTGTTAGGTTCCTGTCAATGATAATAATCAAACTAGGTCAGTCTTAATAATAGAATTGGGCCCTTTAACACAAGAAATAAGAAATACTTTGATAATATTAGTTTATATATTTAATCCGAATTTTGATCTTCCAAAGGATTTTATTAATTTAGTAGAGCAGATATTTGACTCCTCACAGATGAGTGAACTGAGATTTAGACAAGTTTGGAGATTTACCTAAAATCACCATAAATTATTAGAGTCTGTGCAAACCAAAGTTTGGCAAGGCCTATGTTAGAGTAGTGGTGTGTATTATATGTGTGATTTGCAAGCTCAAGAGTTTTGAGGATCACTGACATGAATTAGACAATTAATATGAGCAAACTGTGTAAGTATCCCAGGGCTTTGGGTAAAGGAGCCACAGTATTTTCTATTTTTAAAGGATTACTCTGTTTTCATGAGAAAGATGATAGTTAAAGATATAACTGTGAGGCAGAAGTGTGCACCAGTCCTTCAACTCTGCTTAGTAGTCTCTGGGAAAAATTTACACAGACCCTCTCAAAGTACCCACAATGTAAAACTATGGGCTTTCTATAAGCAGCATCTTAATATATTTCTAAGATATAAGAAACTTGAATGAAAATATACAAACATGTATATTAAACCTTGAATTAAAATAGAAAATTGTTCCATACACCATTGCTAACACTGGTACAGGCACAACAGTATTTTGATAGAAGATACTTTGTTTTATTCAATTTCATAGCCAAATACATATTCAAATCCATCAAATGATAATGTTGACATTTATAAGTGGCTAGTATACTCAAGTATGATAACAAAATAATGACTCTCAATGTTATTACCAGATCACTAAATGCTCATTCCACTTTACCTATCAACTTCTAGTATGCTTATTAAGTTATAAAATTTCTTATTTCTCCATATCTTTTCCTTTGTTTTTGTTTATTTGGGATTCATGGAAAAGATATACTTACTTTTGTAAAAAAAATAATGATCAATTATGATATGCAAAAAATAATTAATAAAATTTATTTCTTGTGTTAAAGGGCCCAGTTCTATTATTAAGGATGACCTAGTTTGATTATTACCATTGACATGAACCCAGAAATTATTTTGTAGGTCAAACTTTCAGAGAGGTAATGCCATAACTAATGAATAAAACTACCTCAGGATATTAATCATCATCAACGATCTAGTGGGATTGAGGGTAAATAGAATGTTAATGTTGCTAAATATATACAAAAGGGTTAGCATTCTTTACTAAAACTAACAGTATGACACTGTGTCTCTGTCTCTTTCAAAACTAAATGTAAGGAATCTTTATAACATCTCTCTTTGTATAACATGGCCCAGACAATGCACATGAGAAGTGCTTGCTAAAAGCACATTTTTTTTTTGTCTCCAGATCTCTGAGGAGAAACCAGGCAGGAAATTTGCATTTTTAACAAGCTCCCCAAGGTGACTTTTATGTGCACTATAGTTTAAAAGCCACTTTCAAGAGCCAATATAACCGAATTTATTTACAAATTCAGTATAAGAAAAAAAAAAAAGTCAGAGAATGAGATGACAGGTTGTGCTTTACAACCTTAAATGTTTGTGGGGAAAGAAGGGCATGGATTATGATAGAAGTGGGCAGAAAGCCAAGCTCATTAAAATTCTGACTGGCTCCCTGCCTGATTTCCCAGTGACCTGGTCATATTTTAAGCAATTCATCAATCAAGAATAAATATTTAGTGAGAATATGTGGCATGCTCAACGTGTGGTGTGATGTCTCCTAGTCCCTGGGCATATGGACATATGTTATATTTGCATGATTGATTGTGCATGAACTCTCAGAATTTCTCCACTATGTTGGCAAGATGAAACCACTCCTATACCTAAATTGCCCTCAACTGGCTACTTATGAAGGAGGTGAGGGGCAAATAAATGAGACAGGTTTATATATTTGAGAAACCTGATAGTATCATGTTGAATACAACCGAGGCTTCAAAACACTATTTGGATGGACATGGAACATGCTTTCAATTCATTCTCTGAGGAGTCTTCATCATATTAGCTAAATCACTTATTTGAAACTATATTGATTTTTAAAAATACTGCCATATAGAACAAGCAAGTTCAAAAAACAAAGGAGTTGTAATGGAATGATATGAGTTAGGATTGAACTGAGCATCTCTGACACGTCATCTCTCGTGGATAACGACAGGTACTTATAGTACTTCTGGAAAGCACCTTGACATTGTAAAGTGCTGCACAAATGTAATTTGAAAGAGTCAAGTGTTCATTTCAGGTGGACCATGATAAGACTAAAGTGTAAATCTTGTCACTTGCAGTAGGGTTTTGATAACATGCCCTATGAAAACTGTGGGGGCAATCAGAAGTTAGCAGGCTTTGTCTTAAGATATAGGAATTGTTTTATTTAGTTATTGTTTGTTTGTTTGTTTTAAGAGGAGGCACAGGGATAGGTTTCAACTAGGATAATAAACACCCTCAAATAACTGGTAAAAGATGCTAAAAATATCTCACCTCCTCGCCTACAATATGTTCATGATAATTTACTATATTGACTTAATCTATCAGTTTTGGTTTGTTTCTTGGGTTTTGTGTTTATCTATTATTTTTTACCAGGAACTGCAAGAGTTTACATAGTCTTCACAGAACTGACCTGAGAAACACACTAAACTGGACCCATTTTCATTTATGAAGAAAATGGGCAGAAGAAGTAGCTTGCCCGTGGTTATACAGAAAGTAAAAGATGAAATCTGAATTTAAATTGAGATTTTGTTC
Source organism: Callospermophilus lateralis (assembly GCF_048772815.1). Classification (NCBI taxonomy): domain Eukaryota; kingdom Metazoa; phylum Chordata; class Mammalia; order Rodentia; family Sciuridae; genus Callospermophilus; species Callospermophilus lateralis. The sequence continues at coordinate 64,176,253 of NC_135318.1, forward strand.
TGAAACTCCTACTGTGAAGTACCTCATTATAATTTCTCCTTTCGTGTTTAATTATCTTGAATGACATATATTAAAAGACATGCATTGACTGTACTCTCGGTTTACATTTTCATAGGCTTCATATATTTTGTTTTTCTACTGAAATTTTTAAAAATATTGAATTGTATTTTTTGCCTGTTGAATTCTAAGCTCTAGTATTGGGTCTCAGAAAAGGTTGATTCTATTTTTATCTCTAATAAAGAGATTTAAAAATTATATCATTTATCCTTTATCTCTAATAAAGGATAAATGATATAATTTATATTTAATAATATTTTAACATCTATTTTTTTTGATTCAGTTATATATATATATAAATCTACTTTGGGGGCTGCAGATCCCAGCATTTAACCTTCCAACTAAGCCTGATTTCTACCCCCTGAAAGACAGGAAGAAAGAATACAGTTGTAAGTTGTTTGCTTGACCAGCAAGTCCAAGGAGACTAGTGATTCAGATGAGAAAAGAAAAATATCAGGTAGGGAGAGACAAGGAGCAGTCAGGTGAATCCAGCCAGCTACAGCTGCACAGAATCCAAAGACTAGCAGGCCAGGGGAAAGTTGGCCTCTTGGATGTAAGCACGCATGCCCAGCCTGCTGTGTCTCAGACACGTCCTCACTGACATTGGATAGAATGACAAAATACACTCCAGTATGCTGGGTGAAAGGGGGTTGATTGTCTAAATGAATCACAGCGTGTATTTTTAAATGATCATTCTACAATGTAGTTGTTAACTCAAACCCTGGTTTGTGTCTAAGTTGTGGCATTTACTTATTGATCGATACTGAGAAAGAGTTACAATTATTAACACCTAAGTTTTCTTATGAGTAGAATTAGGGCTCATGATAAATGCTTATTTCATTAAGTTGTTGGGAAGAGCAAATGAAGTAACACATGAAAAATAAGCAAAGATGCCTGGCCCATAGGAAGTACTTAATGTTGCCTGTGTTTGTTTTTATTACCTATTTTTGTCTATCCTAATCCTAACCATAATTGTGTGGAAAGATGAACCTGGCACAACACTTGACTCAAAGATGGTGCTTAGCAAATATTTACTAGATTAAATGGTGGTTTTAAAATGTTTCCAGTATTTAAAATGACTTAACTTTTCATAAAAATATCATATTACCTAATCACAAGAGATCTATACAGTTAGAAAGAATTCATATGTAATCCTGCCCTTGTTGTGTCTTGTTAAAAACATTTTCTTCTTAAAGTCAAAGCTAAAACTGAGTATTATATATTTTCAAGAAAATACCACATCTGATGGCCAAGATACATGAACCTTAAGATTTCCAATAAAAGAACTTTGATGAGAAGGAGATATTTGACTTTGCCCTTTTCGTTTCTAAAAGAATTCTGAGTTACTCGCCTGACAAATCTTTACTAACAGATATGCTTCTCTAACACACATTTTTTTTTTTTACCAGTAACAAGATTGTCTTTTAGTATGGACCTTAAATATTTTAAATTATCAAATCAAACTTAAGGAAACCTGTGTTTAGTTGTATATCTCTTTTCTCTTTCATTATTTTTCTTTCTGTCTCATAATTTCTACCCTGTATTGTCATTACTGTATTCAGAAGTATACAAACTGAAATCTCTAAGAACTAGAGCCAAAGTAGCCTAAGTAAGCTTAACCTTATAGTATTTACTATAGCTTTCCAGAAGTTTAGCCAAAATTGATACATGTGCAGTGGCCCCTGCTTCATATTCTAAGCCTTGAGTAATGCAATCAGCACTTTCCTTTGTTATATAAATATCCTTCCCCTCTACCTGAAAGAGACAGCTTGAATTTACTTGAATCCGACATCTCTCCTCTAAGTGACAAGAAATGGTGCAAGGCTTGCATATGTTCAGTACCATTCACTGGAGCTGTGAACACTGATGTGTTTCCCGGCCCCCTCCTTCCTTTCGGTTGCCAGAGAGTTGCTTCTGCCAGTGTCTCTGACTGTTTCACAAGTCTTCCTTGCACTCCTCCTTTTTCCAAGAAGGCGTTATATTTCATGAAAGAAGCCGGGTCTGGCACCATATACAAGTGAATGGAGAAAATATCAGTGTTCCAGCGTTATTAGAAATAAACTAATAAAACCAGAGTTACAGCAGTGATGGACATAAGCATTCTGTAGTCTAGGACTCAGCTGTGATGCTTTCTCTGTTATCAAATATACAATCCCTTGGACCAAGGTTTGATCTCATAACTCATGTTGGCATATTAAATTAGGTGACCCCTTGAATCTTTTTTATTCCAATCTAGAATGATGCTAATTTGGAAACTAAATCAAACATTGGAGTTTATGGAGAGATGTAAATCTTTCTGTTTGCGGAATTATCCTTGGTTAAGGTCCTAAAACACTCAACTCAAATGGTACAGGCTTTTGTGAGGCTGGTTGATTTCACCCTATATAAGAATGAGCGGGGGTCGAGTAGAGATGTCCTACCTCAGGTTTACAAATATAATGCATGCCTTTTAAGATAAAGTCAGATCAAGTTTACCTCTAGGCAGGCTTTTAGGTACAGGTAAACTGCTAAGGTTTGTATTTTGAAACAGATTTCTTATCCTTTTACTCTCAAATTAAAGAAACTTCAAAGGTTTCATTTACATGATTTTATTCTATTCACTTCTATAATTCCAACTCCAAAATTTTTCTTTTGGGCTTCATATTTAAGAAGTGTAAAATAAAAGTGTTCTTTGAAACTTTTATCCTGGGCATCTAGATTGAATTAAAATGTAAGGACTAATAATACAGAGGAGACACAGAAACAAGGTGCAGAGGCAGGGAAGGTGGCAGAGTGGCTCTTTGTCCATGCAGCCACATTTATTTATACCAATAGGGCATTAGTACCATAACCACATTATTGTTTAGAGTATCACTAAGGTTGCTTATTCTGAAGTTACATTTCACAGTTGCAATATGCAATGTTAGGAGCTTTGTGCAGTTCTCAAGAAGGTCCATTGTCTGAAGCTATGATTAGGCAGGCAGACCAGGAGCACCAGAGCTTAGTGAAGCACTGTAGTTATCTAGCAAGCAAGTTTCTTTATTCCCAGGAGTTATGCACCTAAGATTAAGGTCAAAGCTGATAAGAATCTAGCATGGAGGGCATTACCATAGCAACCAGGCATCCTATGCCTTTGCACAGAAACTTTCCCAGGCACAAAGCATGCCACAGCCATGAAGTCATCAGGGACCGCAATCCCAAACACAGAACTCCTACACTAAAATTTTTTATGAATGGAACCACTAGAGAAATTATCATGGTCTCCAAGAGGAGCCAAGATATCCTTTTCCAAATTTTCTCATGTGTAGATCATGTAGTCCAGACATGGAATAAGTCTTCATGTACTAGTGCTAGCCAATACTAGTGTTAACCAGCCTTATTGCTATGGCTAAAATACCTAAAATAAACAACTAAAAGGAGGAAACTTTGGGGGGGCTTATGATTTCAAAGGTTTTAGTACATGATCAGACAGTGCTGCTGCTATAGGCCTGAAGTAAGGCAGAATATCATGGTAGAACGATATGGTAAAGGAAAGTTGTCAATTCATGGCAGCTGGGAAGACACACACTCACACCCCCCCACCACCACCACACACACACACACAGAGAAAGAGAAAGAGAGAGAAAGAAACAGAGAGAGAGAGAGAGAGAGAGAGAGAGAGAGAGAGAGAGAGAGAAAGAGAGAGAGACAGAAATAGAGAGAGAAGCCAGGGACAGGTTGTAGTCCTCAAAACCAAGTGCCTGGTGACCTACTTCCTCCAACAATGCCCCACTACCTCCCATTAGACCATTCAGATATCAGTGAATTAACTGATATCAGTGAATTAACTCACCAATGAGATTAAATCCTTTATGATCCAATCACATCCCCAAATCCCCACCTCTGAACATTGCTACATTATGGATTAAGCCTTGAGCTCTTTGGGGTTACATTCCAGGTTCAAATCATAATAGAACTGTACCCAGTTTACAGCTATACATTATGAATCATTAATAAGTAGGACATTTTATCCTTAATTGTGCATATATTAAGAATGAAAATGGGATACATAATTGAAAGATCTAATCAAGAGTAATGAGTGAAAAAAGTGAAAAAGAGATATGGCTGAATACATTAAGAATTTGTCAAATTAGGGATAATACCCAAACCCATTTTTATTCCCCATGCATTGGATAAGCTATTCCCTGAATAGACTGTAAGTTTAGGCTTTGTTATGATACTATGACAAACAACACCAAAATTTTAGAAACTCATGACAACACATACTTTTCTTTGTTCTATATTTCTATCATAAATTGGCTCTGACTCTATTTCATGTTATCTTAATCCAATATTCCAACTTACAGAGGAGCCCTTATTTAGAACATTAGCAGCCTCCTATAGAGAATGTAAGTTGGAACCAATGAAGGAAGATTTTGTGGGAAATGAGTCAGCATTTTATCTCAGTCTAGTAAATAGCACTGATAAGTGATTGGCCAAAGCAGGTACTGTGTTCACACTTTTGAATGAAAATACTTGAATTCTATTCCTAAGGGAGGGTGGCTACAGAAGGGCTGCCCAAAAAGAGGTGAAAAATATGTTGAACTATAATGTAACTTAGCACATTAACATATAAGTTAAGAGAGGAATGACTTATAGTTGTAAATATCATGTAGCCTCTAATTATTTCACAACAAAATTAAGTATGTAAGTACATCTCCCTCCAGTAGAAATTGAGATTGTTTGCCAACTGAATTCTAGGCACTTGATTTATAAAGCTGGACTGAGAAAACAAACATCTAACCACTAGTTGGTATGTAGTATGAGCATCTGTCCTTTAATTTGCCAAAGTCAATCTGCTTTTACTTTCAAAGCGTCCTGGGGTTGTATGTTTAATAAATTTTAAAATGAAATGTTGGCAAATACATCCAAAGTTGATGGTAAAATATATGGTCATTGTGAAGATATATAATGCCTACTCTGCATATTTATATCTCATAAATACAGGTCTTAAAACCATCAAAATTTAGGTAATCACATGCTTACTACTTTGGGGTGACATCTGTGAGTCTAGAAGCATTCTTTCCCCACACAAGTTTCTGTGCTTGGGTAGAAACAACTAAGCAAAATAAAGAGTCACAATTAAATGAAGCAGAAGTAGAGGAACAAACCTTTTTATCTTGACATGTCAGAACAGCTTCCTTATGTAATTCTTAGAAAATTAAAAATTACCTAGTGCATGCCTACAATCCTAGTGGCTCATAAAGCTGGAGCAGGAGGATTGCAAGTTTGAGGCCAGCTTCAGTAATGAAGAGAGGCTCTAAGAAACTTATTGAGATGCTGTTTGAAAGTAAAAAATTAAAATCAAAAGGGCTAGGAGTACAGAGTGTGTCTGTGTTCAATCCCCAGTACCAAGAGAAAAAAAGAAAAGGGATTATCTAAATAAGAGGAAATTAACCAATATTACCTATAATATAGTTCAAATATCATTCAAATAAATGTATTCAGTTATTAAAATAATTTTTTAGGATATCAGAGTAGGTAGCTCCAAAAATCCATTCCTCCAAAAGAACACTGAAAGCTCAAGCAACAACTGTTAGAATCAACTTCATCAGAACTGGAGAAAACAATCAAATGTTTTCAGCAATTAAGCAAACACTGAATCAAAAGAAATGCAATTGTTAAGCAGAAGAAAAATTTCAGTGGTACTTTGTTCCACACCATTTTGGCAGCAGGCGTGAAGGTGGCAGCCTGCTTCTCAGCAAGGAAGTGTGGACCCTGCTTCTCAGCAAGGAAGTGTGGACCCTGCTTCTCAGCAAGGAGCAGAGTGGATTTCTCAAAGATTTGTATTTGACTGTTTTAATATGTGTGGGGCCACTTGAGAACTGATTACAAGATGCTGGGTTTTGTTTGTCTAACTTTCAATTCACTGAGAATGAAAAGTGTGTGTGCATTTCTCAATAACATTGTAGTGCAAATGAACAATTTATTGAGAACTGGGACTAAAGATTCTAGTTTTTTATTTTGGAAATCTAAAAGTGCCCATGTATGCTGGAGAATTTATAGTCATGTGCATGCTGAGGGTAGGGCACTTGCTCAGAAAAGACTCTCAAAGTCTCTTAGTTTTTATAGCTCACCAATCCTACATGAACGTGTCTGAGCACAGATTTTATAAAAAAATAATGTAGAAATGTAAGTAAAATAACAGCTAAAGTCAATAGCAAACAACAAAAGCAAACTCTGAAGATGGGAGAACATCTTATTTCTTGAATTATTATAGCATATCATGCAAATATTTGGTTTACAACAAATAAGAAGTGTTAGCAAATGAAGGTTTCCTTAGTTCTTATCATTCCCAAAGAAAGATTTCCGTTGAGAGAATATTTAAAGAAAAAAGCATAAAGGATTTATTTAATGAGATGAAAGTACACCCCAACATAGAGTGGGCCATATCCATGACAGGAAATGGCTTGAGGTTTTCTATTGTTTATATTTGGTCTTTGAACTTCCCTCTTCATGCATTATGTATTTGGGGGCAGTTATGCAGTTTCCTGCCGTGGTTCAGTGTACCTTTGCCAATTTTTCTATGTTGGAAATTTTTCTGATATAGACCACTAACCACTATATCCATTTACTCCAAATTGACAAGAAGCTATCTAACTATAAGAGGATTGTCTCTGGGCAGTGTTATGACACACCGGGTGGCATTCAGGGGCAGAGCCTGAATTCGCTTTCCCTACCTTCCTTGCTCATATCTATTTAAGCTACTTACTCTCACAGAAACCAGGAAGAAGGGGGGAAAAAAGTACAGCTTATTCAAAGAAATAATTAAAAGAAATTATCCCTGCAAAAGCACAAGCATTGGATTTACTTGACAAAGTCCTTATGTATCTAAAATATGCTACAATAAGTAATGGAAATTATTATGGACAAAGAGTTTATGGAAAGTATTAGAACAACATATGAACAGATGGAGAATATCAACAGATAAAAGATATGAAAAGAAAACAAATGGAACCTCTGGCATGAAAAGTAGAGCTGAAATGAAAAATTCAGGAAACTGTTTCAATAGGCGATTTGAGCAAGCACAAAATTCAGTGGACACTAAGATAGGTCAATAGAACGTATCTAGTCTGAGGAATATAAAGAAAAGTAACAGATTCTAAGACATATGGGGGATGCCATCAATTTTATGAACTGCACATCAGAGGAGTTTCAAATGGAGAGAGGGAAAAAAAAAGGGAAGAAAAAATGCTTAAAGAAATAATGATTGAAAACTTCCAAAATCTGATAAAATTCATGACTCTGCCTGTCTAAGAAGTTCAACAAATTCTAAGAAAGATAAATTACAAAAAAAAAAAAAATCCAAATACAGACACATTATTATTAAATGTCCCCAAACCAACAATTAAAGACCATCTTGGAAGCAACTAGAAAGAAGTGATTCATAAAGAGTTGTTAGTAAGATTCACAACTAGTTTCTCATCATAAGCTATGGAGGCCAGAATACAATTGTAACATTTTTTAATTGTTGGGGGGGGGGGGTGGGGAAACTAGCTATACTTTCCTTTGAAAAGAAGAGGGAGGCCAGTTGGTGGTCCACACTGCAGCTCAGGAGGTTGAAGCAGAAGGATTCCAAGTTTGAGGTCAGCCTCAGCAGTTAGCAAGGCCCAAGCAACTTAGCAAGAGCCTGCCTCAAGATACAAAAAAAAAAAAAAAAAATTAAAAAGGGGATGGTGATGTGATTTCATGAAGTACCCCTGGGTTCAACCCCTAGTACTTGCCACCATTAATACATACATACATAAATAAACAAATAAGAGGAAAATAAGATTTTCTAAGATGAACAAGAATGGATCGAGATTTGCATCTAATACAATTTGCATAAAAGTTAACCCGAGTTATAGCAAACACCAAATTAAAAAAGGTAAAAGTATAATTTTTCTTATAAAATTACATTATAACATGTAATAATAACATGAACTTTCAATTCAAACAGTTTAGCATTAATTCCAACACCCAAGTGGTCAGGTTTTTAGCAGACCCTATTTTGTGATCATAAAAATGACCTTATTTCTGTAGCTTAATCATTATGACTTGGACTTTTCCCTTATTGGGCTTTGATTGAGTTCTGGATTCTCACAGGACTAATTTAAGTCCAAACAATACTCTTGATTCCTTGCAGCAAGTCAAAGGACCCTGATACACATGCTTCTGCTACCATAGTTCCAGGCTGCTGAATTCAGAAATCCCCAAGTGCAATGACAACAGGAGGCAGGCAATACTCTCACCAAGATGACCCAAATTTCTTGGGGTTTACCTTTCAGTTTGCTTGGGACAGTCTTAATTTGTGGCTCTTTTCCTGGTTGAGTTATTTATTTATTTTTAGAAGAAAACACAGGTGGTAAATTGTCATGTTTTAGGATTTGACAGTGAATTCTTAGGTATGACACCAGAGACATGAGCAAGAAAAGAAGAATCTGACAATTCAAACATCATCAACAAAAAACAAAACAAAACAAAACAAAAAAAACACCTTTTGTAAAATGATTTTATCAAGAAATTGAGAAGATAACTACCTGCACAGTCAGCCTACTGATCCCTCCCAAGCCACAGCAATGAATTAGTAGAGCAGGAAAATGGTGGTGGGGGTAGTGGCAGGGATGTGTATTGCAGCACAGGACACAGAGTTCACCATACCTGCATGGTGGGCCTAAGGTACTGCAAGCCAATGCACTGACCTGCCATCCCTGTGGAGGCCAGGCCTGGGTATGGTGCAGATGCCTGTTGTTGAATTCTGCTCCTGCAAATCTGCTCCATGTAGCATTGCAGTCCAGAACCTGCCTGTATAAACCATAGGACAACCTCAACCTTCCACTTCCTGATCCACAGCAAGAAAATGGAAGTGGGACAGACCTGAGTGGAAGTTCACACTCAAGGGCTGACCAATAATAGCATTAGTACTTTTCCAAACCCTAATTATCATAAATTTGAACCAACAGCATTATTACTTTTCCAAACCCAATTAGCATTATTTTGGATCAATAGTATTGTTTTTTTTCTAAACCTGATTAGCATAAGTTTGAACCAATAGTATTGACACAAGTTCTATATGAACCTTTAGACTGGCACATTCAGTGAGACAACCTGGTATTGATTCCCCCCTTGCAGGGGAATCTATATTCTAGTCTTCAATAAATCCTACTCTTATACTCACACATCCTCATCTGTGTATGTCATTATTCAAATTCATGAGATAAGAACTCAGAAAAAAGAAATTGGCAATGAACTGTTGGGGTCTACTTTAACACTGGAGGGCCTGGCTGACCATTAAGAGCTACAATTCTGCTTCGCTGCAGAGGCCTATAGCTTGTGTGGACCCCATCTGCCAATAGAAGTGGAGAAACTCTGGTTTCACAATTAAAAAATGGGAAGAAATATTTCCAAATGATGTGCTTGATATGGTTATATCATCTGGAATGTATGCAGAATTATTATAACTTGTTATGGTTTGGATATAAGGTATCCCCCAGAAGCTTCTGTGTTAATGCAGAAATATTCAGAGCTGAAAGTTTTAGATTATGAAAACTATAACCTAATTAGTCCGTCCTTGTTTGTATGGTAACTGAAGGAGTTGGAAAAGGACTAGGAAGGTGGGTCACTGGGGGTGTGCTGTAGAAGCGTACATTCACCTTGTAGCCCCTTTCCCTTCTCTTTCTGTGCTACCAGGCTACCAAGAACACAGCAGTGTTCCTTCATTATGCTTTTCTGTTATGATATTTCGCCTCACTTGAGCCCAAAGCAATAAAGTTGGCTAATCATGGACATGTGTGAAATCATGAGCCAAAAGCAAACTTTTCCTCCTCTAAATTGTTCTAGTTGTGTATTTTGGTCATAGCAAGCAAATTTGACACATAATTCAACAATAAAAACCAAACAATCCAGACTGGTGCAATGGCACATGGCTATAATCTCAGCTGCTCGGAAGGCTGGATAGCAAGATCAAAATCAGCCTCAGCAATGGTGAGGCACTAAGCAACTCAGTGAGACCTAGTCTCTAAATAAAACATAAACTAAAGCTAGGATGTGGCTCAGTGATTGAGTGCCCCTGAGTTCAATCCTCGCTTATACCCCTGTCTCCCCCCACACAAAAAAAAATACATACACACAATCTGATTTTTAAATGTGCAAAAAATATTTCTCCAAAGAAGATAAACAAATGTTCAGTAAGCATGAGGAAAAAATGTTCAAAATTTTTAGTCATCAAGAGAATGCAAATCAAAACCACAGTGAGATACCACTTCACACCTACTAGAATGGATGTACAAAAACAAAACAAGAGCAAGGAAAACTGCAAGTGTGTGAGGACTTGGAGAAACCAGTATTATTACACACTGATGAAAGGAAATGGTGTGGCCACTTAAAACTAAGTTTGGCAATTTTTCAAAAAGTTAAATATAGAATTACCATTTGACTCAGTAATTCTGTTCCTTTGTTTATACTCTAAGGAGTTGAAAACAGATACTCAAGTAATTAGTTTTCTGCAAATGTTCATAACAGCATCACTCATGATACTCAAAAGGGAGAAACAACCTAAATGTCTACCAACAGGTGTTTTTAATGGAATGATTTCATCCATTGAAAGAAATAAAGTGATATATGCTGTTTACATGTACCTTAAAAATACTACACTAAGTAAAAGAAGTGAGACACAAAACCACAGGTTATATAACACTATTTATATGTCTATTTACTCTGTTTAAATTTACACTATTCATATTTTGAGACTATCTAGAAATAGAAGTAGAGATAAAATAGATTAATAGATTATGTTTGCCAGGGGACTAGGGAAGGGGAGATAGAGGATAAGCGGTTATAAGGTTTTCTTCTGGTGTGATAAAACAGTTTTGGAATGAGATTCTGTTCAATTGATCTATTTATCTATATTTTTCCCCAATACCATAGCATCTTGTTGATTGGACCTATATAGTCAGTTATGAAGTTGAGTAATATAAGTCCCTTAACTTCATTCTTCTCCATCAATGTTGTGTTGGTTATTCTAGTTCTTTTACTTCTCTATGGAAACATTATATCAGATTGTCACTACTTACAGAGTAATTTCCAAACACGTTTGGAACTATGTGTTAGTACTTTCTAATTGAGGGTATTGATAAGTATTGCTCTAAATTTACAGTTCATATTGTTAAAAACATCTTGACAATGTTGAGTCTTCCTTCCCATGAACATAGACTATCTTTCCACTTATTTATTTCTTCTTTGAATTCTTTTATCAGTTCTGTAATGTTCTGCATGTAGAGTTTATATTTATGTATTTTTACATTATACATATGGTGATATATTTATATCTAAATATTTCATTTTTGTGTGCAGATGTAAATCGTTTTAATTTAAATTCATTGTTTATTGCTGAAGCAGAAGCAAATTTGACAGCAATTGATTTTTGTAACCTTGTATCATGCAAACTTATTGTAATTGCTTATTAGGTCTACAGGTTTGTTTGTTGATTCTTTAGCACTTTCAACAAAGTTAATCATCTGCAAACAAAGTCTGTTTTCTTTCTTTCCAATCTGACACCTTTTATTTCTTTTCTTGTCTTATTGTATTAGCTAGGACATTCAGTATGAAGTTGAATATGTATGGTGAGAGGGTCATCCTTGCTTTTCTACTGATCTCAGAGAGCTTCATTTTTCTCATCATTAAGCATAATGTCAGGTACAGATATTTTTGTGCCCATTATTTATCAATATAAGAAAATTTCACTCTGTTTCTAGTTTACTTATTGAATTTGCTTTTTGTTATTTTGTGTTTGTTTTTTGTTACCAGTGATTGAACTCCAGGGCAGTCAACCACTGAGCCCATCCCCAGCCCTTTTTTGTATTTTATTAGAGACAGGGTCTCACTGAATTGCTTAGCACCTTGTTTTTTACTGAGGCTGACTTTGAACTCATGATCCTCCTGCTTCAGCCTCCTGAATCACTGTGCTCAGCTCCAAATGCATTTATAAAAAAATATTGAAATATATTTTTCTTCTTTAGACTGCTGATGCAGTGAATTACATTAACTGATTTTCAAATGTTGAAACAGCCTTACATACCTAGAACAAATTCCATTTGGTTGTAATGAATAAATCATATTATACACTGTTAGATTCAATTGGCTAATGTTGCATGAAGGTTTTTTGCAGATAAATTTATGAGAGATTTTAATTTATAGATTTTTAAAAAATTAGCTGTAGATGCTCACAATATCTTTCTTTCTTTATTTTTTTTTTAATGTACTGTTGAGGATTGAACCCAGTACCTCACACATGTGAGGCAAGCACTCTACCACTGAGCCACAACCCCAGTCCTTGATTTACAGATTTTTGTAGTGGGTTTTCCTTGTTTTGACAATTGATAGGTAATGTTGGCCTCATAGAATGAGTTAGAAATCATTCTCTCTACATCTACCTTTCTAAGAGAAATTGAATAGAATCAGTTTAATTTTTTTCTTATTTTGTAGAATTCACAAATATTAATAATATTAACATTCCTTTGTAGAAGTTATCTGGGCCTAGTGTCTTCTGTGTTGAAATGCTATTAATTCTTTAATAGTTATAGCTCTATTTAGATAGTGTATTTGAGATTTGGGAGATTGTGTCTTCAAAGAATTGGTGCACTTCATCTAGGTTATCACATGTGTGGGCACAGAATTATTTACAGTATCCTTTTATTTTCCTATTAATGCCAATGAGATCTGAACTTATTGTCCTTTTTTTCATATATAACATTTTTAACTTGGAATCTCTTTTTTTTTATTTTGCCTGACTTGTAAATTTTTCTTTCATTCATTTTATCAGCATATTTGGATGCTCTATTGTTAGGCACATGCATATGAAGATTGCTATGTCTCTTTGGAGAATTCACTTCTTTCTTACAATGATAACTTTCTTTTTTTATTTATTTTATATTGGTTGTTCAAAACATTACAAAGCTCTTGACATATCATATTTCATACATTAGATTCAAGTGGGTTATGAACTCCAATTTTTACCACAAATACAGATTACAGAATCACATCGGTTACACATCCACATTTTTACATAAAGCCATATTAGTAACTGTTGTACTCTGCTACCTTTCCTATCCTCTACTATCCCCCCTCCCCTTTCCTCCCATCTTCTCTCTCTACCCCATCTACTGTAATTCATTTCTCTCCTTGTTTTTTTTCCCATTCCCCTCACAACCTCTTATATGTAATTTTGTATAACAATGAGGGTCTCCCTCCATTTCCATGCAATTTCCCTTTTCTCTCCCTTTCCCTCCCACCTCATGTCTCTGTTTAATGTTAATCTTTTCTTCCTGCTCTTCCTCCCTGCTCTGTTCTTAGTTGCTCTCATTATATCAAAGAAGACATTTGGTATTTGTTTTTTAGGGATTGACTAGCTTCACTAAGCATAATCTGCTCTAGTGCCATCCATTTCCCTGCAAATTCCATGATTTTGTCATTTTTTAGCGCTACGTAATACTCCATGGTGTATAAATGCCACATTTTTTAATCCATTCATCTATTGAAAGGCATCTGGGTTGGTTTCACAGTCTAGCTATTGTGAATTGTGCTGCTATGAACATCAATGTGGCAGTATCCCTGTAGTACGCTCTTTTAAGGTCTTCAGGGAATAGTCCGAGAAGGGCAATAGCTGGGTCAAATGGTGGTTCCATTCCCAGCTTTCCCAGGAATCTCCATACTGCTTTCCAAATTGGCCACACCAATTTGCAGTCCCACCAGCAATGTACAAGAGTACCCTTTTCCCCACATCCTCGTCAGCACTTGTTGTTGTTTGACTTCCTAATGGCTGCCAATCTTACTGAAGTGAGATGGTATCTTAGGGTGGTTTTGATTTGCATTTCTCTGACTGCTAGAAATGGCGAGTATTTTTTCATGTACTTGTTGATTGATTGTATGTCCTCCTCTGAGAAGTGTCTGTTCAGGTCCTTGGCCCATTTGTTGATTGGGTTATTTGTTATCTTACTGTCTAATTTTTTGAGTTCTTTGTATATTCTGGATATTAGGGCTCTATCTGAAGTGTGAGGAGTAAAAATTTGTTCCCATGATGTAGGCTCCATATTTACCTCTCTTATTGTTTCTCTTGCTGAGAAAAAACTTTTCAGTTTAAGTAAGTCCCATTTGTTTATTCTTGTTATTAACTCTTGGGCTATGAGTGTCCTATTAAGGAATTTGGAACCCGACCCCACAATATGTAAATCGGAGCCAACTTTTTCTTCTATCAGACGCAGAATCTCTGGTTTGATATCAAGCTCCTTGATCCACTTTGAGTTAACTTTTGTGCATGGCGAGAGAAAGGGGTTTAGCTTCATTTTGTTGCATATGGATTTCCAGTTTTCCCAACACCATTTGTTGAAGATGGTATCCTTCCTCCATTGCATGCTTTTAGCCCCTTTATCAAATATAAGATAGTTGTAACTTTGTGGAATAGTCTCTGTGTCCTCTATTCTGTACCATTGGTCCACCTGCCTGTTTTGGTACCAGTACCATGCTGTTTTTGTTACTATTGCTCTGTAATATAGTTTGAAATCTGGTATCGATATACCGCCTAATTCACACTTCCTGCTTAGAATTGCTTTTGCTACTCTGGTTCTTTTATTTTTCCATATGAATTTCATGATTGCTTTCTCTATTTCTACAAGAAATGCTGTTGGGATTTTGATTGGCATTGCATTAAACCTATAGAGAACTTTTGGTAATATCGCCATTTTGATGATGTTAATTCTGCCTATCCATGAACAGGGTATATTTTTCCATCTTCTAAGATCTTCTTCTACTTCTCTTTTTAGGGTTCTGTAGTTTTCATTGTATAAAACTTTCACCTCTTTTGTTAGGTTGATTCCCAAGTATTTTATTTTTTTTTGTGGATATTGTGAATGGATTGTTTTTCCTCATTTCCGTTTCAGAAGTTTTGTCGCTGATGTACAGAAATGCCTTTGATTTATGCATGCTGATTTTATATCCTGCCACTTTGCTGAATTCATTTATTAGTTCTAGTAGTTTTATTGTAGACCCTTTTGGTCGTCTAGGTATAGAATCATGTCATCCGCAAATAGTGATAATTTAAGTTCTTCTTTTCCTATTTTTATGCCTTTAATTTCTTTTGTGTGTCTAATTGCTCTGGCCAGTGTTGCCAGAACTCTATTGAATAGAAGTGGTGATAGAGGTCATCCCTGTCTTGTTCCAGATTTTAGAGGGAATGCCTTCAACTTTTCTCCATTCAGAATGATGCTAGCCTGAGGCTTAGCATAGATAGCTTTTACAATGTAGAGGTAAGTTCCTGTTATCCCTAGTTTTTCTAATGTTTTGAACATAAAGGGATGCTGTACTTTGTGGAATGTTTTTTCTGCATCTATCGAGATGATCATATGGTTCTTATCTTTAAGTCTATTGATGTGGTGAATAACATTTATTGATTTCCGTATATTGAACCAGCCTTGCATCCCAGGGATGAATCCTACTTGATCATGGTGCACAATTTTTTTGATGTGCCTTTGTATCCGATTCGCCAGAATTTTATTGAGGATTTTTGCATCTAGGTTCATCAGAGATATTGGTCTGTAGTTTTCTTTCTTTGAGGTGTTTTTGTCTGGTTTTGGAATCAGGGTGATGTTGGCCTCATAGAATGAATTTGGAAGAGCTCCCTCTTTTTCTATTTCCTGAAATAACTTGAAAAGTATTGGTATGAATTCTTCTTTAAAGGTTTTGTAAAACTCCGCTGTATACCCATCCGGTCCTGGGCTTTTCTTGGTTGGTAGTCTTTTGATTGCTTCTTCTATTTCATCCATTGATATTGGTCTGTTCAAATTGTGTGTATCCTCCTGACTCAGTCTGGGCAGATCATATGACTGAAGAAATTTATCGACATCTTCACTATCTTCTATTTTATTGGAATATAGGTTTTCAAAATAATTTCTAATTGTCTTCTGTATTTCTGTAGCATCTGTTGTGATCTTGCCTTTTTCATCCCGTATGTTAGTAATTTGAGTTTTCTCTCTTCTTCTCTTCATTAGCATGGCTAAGGGTCTGTCGATCTTATTTATTTTTTCGAAGAATCAACTTTTAGTTTTGTTAATTTTTTCAATAGTTTCTTTTGTTTCAATTTCGTTGATTTCCGCTCTGATTTTAATTATTTCTTGTCTTCTGCTATATTTGCTGGTGTTTTGTTCTTCCTTTTCTAGGGCTTTGAGATGAAGTGTGAGCTCATTTATTTGTTGGTATTTCCTTTTTTTGAGGAATGACCTCCAGGCAATGAATTTCCCTCTTAAAACTGCTTTCATTGTGTCCCATAGATTCTGATATGTTGTGTCTGTATTTTCATTTATCTCTAAGAATTTTTTGATTTCCTCTTTTATGTCTTCTGTAACCCATTGATCATTCAGTAACATATTGTTCATTTTCCATGTGATGTAGGATTTTTCCTTCCTTCTTCTATCATTGATTTCCAGTTTCATTCCATTATGATCAGATAAAATGCATGGTATCATCTCCACCCCTTTATATTTACTGAGGTTTGCCCTATGGCATAATATATGGTCTATTTTTGAGAAGGATCCATGTGCTGCTGAGAAAAAAGTATATCCACTTGATGATGGTTGATATATTCTATATATGTCAGTTAAGTCTAGGTTATTGATTGTGATATTGAGTTCTATAGTTTCTTTATTCAACTTTTGTTTGGAGGATTTGTCCAATGGTGAGAGAGGTGTGTTGAAGTCACCCATAATTATTGTGTTGTGGTCTATTTGATTCTTGCACTTGAGGAGAATTTTTTTATGAACGTCGCAGCACCATTATTTGGTGCATAAATATTGATAATTGTTATGTCTTGTTGGTGAATGGTTCCTTTTAACAGTATATAATGTCCTTCCTTATCCCTTTTGATTAACTTAGTCTTGAAGTCGATTTTATTCGATATGAGGATGGCCACCCCTGCTTGCTTACAATGACCGTGTGCATGGTATATTTTTTCCCAACCTTTCACCTTCAGCCTGTGTATGTCTTTTCCAATCAGATGTGTCTCCTGGAGGCAGCATAATGTTGGATTTGTTTTTTTAATCCATGTTACCAGCCTATGTCGCTTTATTGGAGAGTTTAAGCCATTAACGTTTAGAGTTACTATTAATATATGTTTTGTACTTCCAGCCATGTTTGATTATTTACCTTTTTTTTTTTAATTTAGTTTGTTTCTCCATGATTAGCTTTCCCCCCCGCCCTCTGTCTTTACTGAGGCACTTCCCACTGATGGTTTTGGTTATTGTTTTTCATTTCTTCCTTGTGTAGTGTTTTGCTCAAGATGCTTTTCAATGCTGTTTTTCTGGCTTCAAATTCTTTTAGCTTTTGTTTATCATGAAAGATTTTTATTTTGTTATCGTACCTGAAGCTTAATTTTGCTGGATACAGAATTTTTGGTTGGCATCCATTGTCTTTCAGTGTTTGAAATACGTTGTTCCAGGATCTTCTCGCTTTCAGTGTCTGTGATGAAAAATCCGTTGTTAACCTTATTGGTTTACCCCTGAATGTAATCTGCCTCCTTTCTCTTGTAGCTTTTAATATTTTCTATTTGTTTTGTATATTGGATATCTTCATAACAATGTGTCTTGGCGTTGGTCTACTGTGATTTTGTGTGTTCGGTGTCCTGTATGCATCTACAATTTGTATATCCGTTTCCTTTTTTATTTCTGGAAAGTTTTCTGTAATTATTTCATTCAGAAGGTTACTCATTCCCTTGGTTTGAATCTCTATACCTTCCTCTATCCCGATGACTCGTAAGTTTGGTTTTTTTATTTTATCCCATATCTCTTGTATGCTTTTCTCGTGATTTTTTACCAGCCTTTCTGAGTTGGCTAGACTCTTTTCAAGATGATATATTTTGTCTTCATTATCTGACGTTGTGGCTTCTACTTGCTCCACTCTGTTAGTGATACTCTCATTTGAGTTTTTAATTTGGTTTATAGTTTCCTTCATTTCTAGAATTATTGTTTGATTTTTTTACAATCTCTATCTCCTGTTAAAGATGCTTAACTTCTTCTTTTATCTGTTTATGTAATTCATTTTCAATGAGTTCTTTCACTGTTTGAATTTGCTGTCTCGTATCCTCTTTAAGGTTCCATTCCATCTGTCTAAGGTATTCCTTGAGTTCTTTATATGACCATTTTTCTGATGACACTAGGTCCTCCTGAATATTTAGGCTGAACTGCATTGTTTGTACTCCTTTTCTTCCTTGCTTTTTCATGCTGCTCATGTTACTTCTCGTTCTGTTTGACTGCTGAGTTACTGTTTATTCTTATAAATTTATTTGATGCTTGGGAGGAAAGGTATTAGAAGGGAAGGGAAGAAGTCACTAAAGAGAATGAGAGTAAGCAGGTAGAATTCAAGGAAGGGGGAATAAGAAAATTAAAAAGAAATGAAAAGACAAAAAAATAGAAAATAAAAAAAGAAAAATAAATTAAAAAATAATAATAAAAAAATGAAAATTAAAATTCAAAAAAATAATAAAATAAAAAATTAAAAAAAATTAAAAAAGTTAAAAAACAACAACAAAAAATGAAAATGAAAAGAAAAAAAGAAAAAAAACCCTAGATTTAAAAAAAAAAAAGAAAAGAAAAAAAAAGAAAAAAAAACCCAGATTAAAAAAAAAAATTAAGAAATTTCAGTCTTAGAGTTTGATTAACTTCTCTTCCAGTAGGTGGAGCTGTGCCCACCGGGCCAAGCTTCTCCTCTCAATAGGCGGGAACCAATCCCTGTGCAGCAACTCCTCCTCCCAGACTGGGTGGGTCTCCAATCCTGAGTGCCTAGGGCCTTCTCTTGTGTCTAGTCACTTCCCCACTTTTCCTCGAGCCAGGCCCCGCTCACCGGTGATGCTCACCACAATACTGGCTACATGCCAGGTCTGCTGTTCCTGGGAGCCCTGTTTTCATGAACTCCTGGGAACACTCTCCCTGTTTGCCATTCCCTCAGACCCTAAGTTTGTAGAGCTTGGGGCTGAGAACCCTCAGCGAATTTGCTTGCCCTCTGGTATCCACGGCCCCGGTAGCTGGTGCAAGGGACCTCAGTTGTCAGCACTGGTGGGAGCGGTAGCCGGGAGTTCTGCGCAGTGGGTCCTGCGCCCCTCCTGATTCCCTGGGTCTGGCTATCGCGCTCACGGGAGAGCTGGGAGGGTCCCTTAAGGTTTCCCTGCTGTGTGGAGAGGGAGGGCTAGGGGGTTACACACCTGTCACTGCTGGTTTCAATGAAGTTATCTCCTCACCGCGTTTTGGTGACGTCAGTTCTCTGCCATGGTGGTATCCCATGCAAATGGTGACAGTTCGTTTCCTTTGCCGGGTGACCAATGCAACGGGTGGGTCCTAACTGTATCTCCCAAGCCCCGTTTCAATCCTGTGGCCACTGCCTATGAAGGCTCAGTTGGCTTTTAACTCCACAGTTCAGAAGGGCTGAGCAGTTGTTTCAGCGGGATCATTAGTGCTGAGTCACAGCAGTATGGCTTCGAGAAGCAGGCGAACCGGAGCTTGAATGCATCCGATCCGGGCTCGGTGTGTGTTCTGAAAGGCCCAGACTGTTCGCCCCAGATCCACTTCAGCTCAGCATTGCCTAGTGATCCTGAGCAAACAGCATTTAGACAGTTTATGACTCCCTATGCCTGCGCAGCTGAAGAGGTCAGAGACTTGAGCTCTCCGCGGCGGCCGCCATGTCACAATGATAACTTTCTTTCTTTGAAATCTGTTCTGTTTGAAATTAATATAGCTTTTACTTTTTTTTTGATTAGTGTTAGCATGATTTATCTTTTTCAGCCATTTACTTTTAATATGTGTCTTTATATTCATAGACGACACATAGTTTGATAATATTGTTTGATCCAGTTTATGTCTTAGTGATGTATTGGAAAATAGTGGGAAAAGGGTGGTGTTCCACATTACTGAATTACGTCTCAGTCTTTCAGTGAGCAGGTGTCTCCTCACAAGTGCTTCTCAATCCTCTTCCAAGCCTTAGATGAGACTGGGTAGGAAGAATTATCTAGAGTTGCAGATTCCTTTTTCCCTAGATCACTCAGGCTCTAAGAAATTCCCAGCAGCTTACATAGTTTATTCAGACCTTTTACAAAAACAATAGAAAATTCAGGCATATTTCAAATCTGTTCTTTCTCTTTCCCACAAGAAGATGGGGATTTTTCCTCTAATATTTATTACGAGAACCTGCAAATCCCTGGATGTGAAACTCATAAAATTGTGGGAACTGAATTCCCCTGAAGTTTTGACTCTCCACCTTAAATTTTCAGTAATTTGTCAATTGAAGTTTAAGTTCTCCTACCCTCGAAATTGCTCTCAAAGAGGTTTCTATTACTGGTTTCTGCTCTGATAAGTTATGCTTTCTCCATATTTACCTGTCTGTCTTTCTATTTTTAGGAGCAATGCTTTGCCTGGCAACCTGATACTTTCAATTAATATAAGAGTTGTTGATTTTTCAGTTTGTTTACCTCCTTACTTGTTAAGACTTTAAGACTCAGTGACAACTTTCAAGCTGTATATATGTAAGAGCAGGCATTTATTTTTGAAACAATGTAAAAGCCTAGTGATAAGTTGAAAATATTTCCCCAAAGAAAGATCTCAGGTTTCAAAACAATAATGTAGAATTTTATGACCATGAAATAATTGTGGGTGCCAATTGCTAAAAATATACAACAGGAATAGCAAGGTCAATAATATAAAAATTTCAGAGTTCCACGCTGGCGATTAATGGGGCTACTTTATGAAGTGTAAGCCTCTCAGAGGCAACTGTTTAATGAACAAGTATAGCACCGTCATTGTTTGAGAAAGGGTTGAAGACATCATAGCATTTTCAAACTCATAATGAGCCTGGATACACTGAAATCTGCTTCAATAATGAGACCACAATGGATTGGAGGCTTGGATCTCTGAAGCAGTCATGAGTTAACCTTTAAAAATCATTGTGAGATATACTTAAGAGAAAAGAGGTGAAAGCTCAGATTCTTTAATCTCATTAATTGGAAACTTCCATTGTACACACTAAAAATCAGCTTCATTATACCTGGAGGCCTCAACTATATAAGAGTAAAAAGTTGTTTTTACCAGAATATTATTTGAAACTAAACTAGAGTACTTAAGAGGGAAAGAGCTTTAATCATTCATGGATCCTGGAAGAAAAAAAAAAAAAAAGAATACAACAACAGTCTATACTGGTTACATTTTATCAGAATTGACTTTTCAACTTTAGCTGGAGGCTGTCATATTTCTCTTGAGCCTGCATTTTTTAATGATGCATTTGAAATTCCAATTAAAAATTCAAAGTGAGAAAATAGCAGAAGTTCTCTGTCCAGTTTGGAAATCAGAGTCTGTGATACACTCTTGCAACATCTTCCCTGAAATGACCAAACTCATACAACAGAAAAATCCAACATTTTATCATTGAGAGTTTCTAATTACAAGTGATAAAATTTATTGAAAGAATATGAATTTGCTAACAGAATCACCAAGTATTTTTGAGATCAGTGTTGGAAAGGAGACAGCATCTACAGCATTTATAAGCTATGAGATCTGCCTACTATTGCTTTATTCTACTTTTCCCCAGTGTCCATGAATGATAAAGACTCCTTCCCTCTTGATTTAAATCCCTCCGTTTAGTTTCCCTCTTGCTATCAATGAATTCTGAATGTTTTAGTTTTCTCCATTGGCAATGAAGTATAGGACACACTAACACAACTCCCCTGCTGTCAAGTCCCACAGCCAGCCCATTGGTCCCCTTCCAAGAAACAGCACCTACGTGTAGGGACATGTACCTGGGCTGCCTGGAGCACAAACAGTGAGCATGGGCCTAAGGCTAAGTGGGCCAGCACCTCAGGTGGAGCCAAGGCCCACAGACCAGTCATCCCTCCACAGCTCACCCTGGCCCAGTAAAGACACTCTCTCTCTATTTTTTAAAAAATATTTTATTTGTTTTAATTAGTTACACATGACAGTACAATGACCTTGACATATCATACATTTAAATCAGATGGGATATAATTTCTCATTTTTTGAGTGTACAGGTTGCAGAATCACATTGGTCATGCAGTCACGTATATACACACAGTAATAATAATGTCTGTTTCATTCTACTATCCTTCCTATGCCCCCATCACCTCCCCTCCCCCCCATCACTTCTCTCTACCCAATCTAAGGTGACGCTATTCTTTTTTTTTTTCTCTCACATCTTCATACATGTGTTTTGTATAACTATGGGAGTCTCCTTCCACCATCCATGCAATTCCCCTTCTTCCTCCTTTTCCCTCCCACCTCTCTTCCCTATCTAGAGGTAATCTTCTTCCCATGCTTTTCCTCCCTACCCCATTTTGATATGAGAAGACATTTGGCATTTGTTTTCTTGGGATTGGCTAACTTCACTTAGCATAATCTGCTCTAATGCCATCCATTTCCCTGCAAATGTCATAATCCTATTATTTCTTAGTGCTGAGTAATATTCCATTGTGTATAAATGCCACATTTTTTTTGTATCCATTTATCCATTGAAGGGCATCTTGGTTGGTTCCACAGTCTAGCTATTGTGAATTGTGCTGCTATAAACATTGATGTGGCTGTGTCCCTGTAGTATGCTGTTTTTAGGTCCTTTGGGTGTATAGTCCAAGAAGAGAAATAGCTGAACACAGCATTGCAGCTGAAGACACCCCCTACCGCCGCCACCAGGCATGCCCAATTCAATGTCCTCAACCTCTGGCTTCCTGGGAAACGGGTAGAAAACAGAAGTAAAGCAAACATGAATGGGATTCAGGGCTAAGCAATAGCATTAGTATTTCCAAACTCTAATTATCATAATTATGGGCCAATAACATTGGTACTTTTTTGAAACTCTGAATGACATGAGTTTGGGCCAATAGCATTGACCCAAGGGGTTGCTCAGGGCAACCACTCTTGGATCCCCTTCCACCCTGTGAGAGTACTGTTTGTATGCATGCTTGAATAAATCCTAATTACACTCACCCTGGTCTCTGGATTTCATTGTTTGAGGGGGAGAGGGGGGGCGAGGAAGAGAGAGGGAAAAGATGGTGAGCTCCTGGGGACGGCTGCAACATGGCAGGATGAAGCCCACCATTTAAAGCTGCAACACTTCTCAGCTATAAAGGCCTACAGCCTAACACAGACCCTTCTCACCAGCAGAAGTGGAGAAATTCTGGTCTCACCTGCTAACAGAAGCAGAGAATCGAGTTTCATCTCAAAACTCTAGTTTTTCCACACGCACTGTTGTATCCAGTAAGTTGATTTTACTGCTACCACCACTGTCACCAAAACTGAGTCCATTATATTCCTGCTGCTGTGTATCACCAATCCCCATTTGGAGATCCCACTGTGTGGTTAAAGTTAAAACGTGTATATTTCACTTTTTTCTTTTGCCGCAAAGGAGGTTGGTTTCTCAGCTTCTATATGGAACAGCAGATTCTAGTTCCTATCAAGGCTTAAACAATCCAAAACTTATTCAAATGATAGGTGAGCAAAAATAAATACAAATTATCTATAATCTAAACATCTATACAAATTACATATAATATAAATATCTATATCTAAACATTGTTTGCCTATTTCTTACCTTTATCACAATGGTCTTGCATATCATCTTGCAATTGTCTTATATTGCAAGCAAAACAACTCACCTCACCACCAAAACAGCACATCCAAAGTCATACCTTTGCCATATCTTCATGATGGATGGGTTTTCATGTTCTTTTATTTTTCCCTACCCAATAAAACTAGTTAAACAATTATATTCAACAATGGTTAAAAGGAGAAAGAAAAATTGAAAAGTATTTTCTCTCTCTCCCAAACACACAGAGACTAGATATATACATACACAGAAGAAGAAAAAAAATGTATATACTCTAATCCTTAATTTTATGACTAGTCACAAGAATGGATTTATTTCTCTTCTCTAGTCACAAATAAATGTTCCTTTTTATCTTTACCCAGCACTTCAGTTAGGTGACCCATGTCTTTAGCCCTAACAGATTTGAATCCTTGGTGGCTCTGCTGTTTGTGGTCTTACGTGGCACTCTAGGAATCCCATGAGTGCCCTTATGCCCCGCCTTGATTGCATAAGATAGCTACATGTGTTACTTCCACAGAGCAGTACTACATGGTGAGACACCATAGCACTTGTTCTGGGCCTATTTTTCTAGTAGTATCATCAACACAAAATGGTGTGTGGACAGTCTTTTTCAACTTCCAACCCAAATTAAATATTCTTGTGTCCCTAGTGAACATATTTCTCCCTTAATATTAAAATATCTAAACAGATTCTAAAAGGCGAACAAATATTTTGTTCCCACAGATCTGAGGCTAATCATGAGAAGACCTGCTGCCACCTCAGAAAGTTGAAATATTTCCCCAAGAGAATATCAGGCTTCTCCAGAAAGTCCCTCCCAAATCAAGTAGATTTCAAGCTGGTAAAAATAGTTTGTCTTTCCTTTAATCTCATGTTAAATTATTTATTATAATATTATTATTATTATTTATTATTTATCATTTTAAATGATACCCACATAATTTCTGATAGCAGAGAAACATGAGCCCTGCTTTACATGTAAGTGTCCTAGGATCAGACAGTCCTGGGTTACTTCTAACCTGTGACTTCAAGTGTGGTCTTGGGCAAGTCAATTATAACCTTTGAGCTTCAGTTTCCCCACATTTACAATGGAGATAACAGAGCCAAGCATGATGTTACATACCTGTAATCCAGTGGTTTGGTAGGTTAAAGAAGGAGGATCTCTAAGAGTTCAAAGGAGATAGCTTCAGCAACTTAGAGAGGCCCTAAGCAACTCAGTGAGACACTGTCCCTAAATAAAATACAAAAAAGTGTGGGGGCGGGGATGCTGAGGATGTGGCTTAGTAGTTGAGTGCCCCTGATTTAAATCCAATCCCTGGTACCAAAGAAATTTAAAAAATAAAATTAAAAAAAAGATGGAGATAACCCCAACTACTTAGGGAAGTTATGGCCTTTTCTCTTGTAATAAGGTCATCAGTTTAAAAGGTTTAGCATATTGCCTACCACCAGGAGTGACCGATTCATAAAAGCAGAAGTAATATTTTAAGATATTTTTAGAATAGTTTATCATGGTCACTAATTGATCAAAGGAAAATCAGGTTTTTATGCTGAAGCAGGGTCTTAGCGTTCTGGCACAAGGGGCTAGGGCATCTGGGATAATGGGGGAGCTCCAATGAAGCCATGTTTTACAAAACCATGCTTTACCATGTCAGCTATAGAATGTCAACTGGGACAGCTTGAGTGTAACATGTGGTTACTAGCCCATCATAGGAACAAGTGGTAGTGATGGGGGTGATGGGCATGGTGCTGGTACTTGTGGTAACAATTAGTCCCTTAGAATAGATAAGAAAAAGAAGAAAATCATCTAAAATATTAAAGGACTCATACTAAGAGAAGTTAAGAAAAAAATATTCCACCCACAATGGGAGTAGTGTAAAAAGGAAGAAAATCATAAATTGAATGCAAATGATGTCCTTGAAATTTCAAAGCACTACAGTTGTTCAATACTTTTGAACAGAATAAAAAAGTGACTCATTATTTTTGGAAATAGGAACACTCCATAATGTTTGGGTTTTCCTTTATGAAACAATTAGTTTTCAAAGGAAATTTAATTTTGTTTGTCAGTGTTTTCCTCTAACCAAATGGAAAACTCTTATTGAAAGTTAATTATATTTCATTTTCTAGAATTTATAAGAAAAGAAAAGAGGAATAAAGGTAGCTTCTGAGCCATATGTTTTACAACAGAAAAGAAAGTAATACTCATAATCAACTTTCAGCTTTAGTTCTTATGTTTATATTTTGAAATAATAGCTATAATTATGCATTCTCCATTTGAGAGTCCATGTTTATTTTAAGTTACATTTATTGAGCACCTATCAAGTGGTGGGTAAACAAGAGGATTCAAAGATTGATCAGGTATAGTGTTTGTGAGGGAGACCAACATTCAAACTCAAATGTTCTCCTACAAGCTGGACAAGGCCCTGCCTGGCTTTCTGACCTCATCTTTTATCAATTTCTTCCTCTTCACTGTGTTTCAGTGTCTGGAGGAGGTCAAACATAAATATGCCTTCGGTTCTTTGCATTTATTCTGTCTTCTCTGAACACTATTTGCATGACTGTCTTCTCAGCATACCTCGATGGCCATCATCTAACAGTTAGTTAAAATAAACAATATCTCACCTATCATTCTCAGATGCCCTGCCTTGTTTTATAATTTTAGAAACTTATTATTATCCAAAAATATTTATATGTTTATGTATTTATTATCTGCCCTCCGAATATAAACTGTATTAGCCCAAGATTTTGATGTGACAACCAGTCTAGTAATATGAACAGTTCTTGGCACACGGTAAAATCTCAAAAAACACTTATTTAATGAAACTGTTAACACAGTGTGAGACTAATTCACCTGATTTTCAAGAAGCAGGAATGCAAAGCAAAATGTAATCATTTAATTTCCAACTACTTAGATTTTGGAATTGCTAGAATGTTACACTACATTTTAAGAAAAAAGATCCATTGCCATTTATGTAAATCCTGTTCTTGAGGAAACAAACAGAATACTACCCCTAGGGCTGGGGATGTGGCTCAGTGGTAGAGTGCCTGCCTAGCATGTGGGAGGCACTTGGGTTTGGTGCACAGAAATGCAAAAAAACAAAACAAAACAATACCACCTCCTTTGATATAAAGAGAGCAACCAAGATCAGAACAAGGAAGAAGAGCATGAGGAAAAGATTAACATTTAACAGAGACGAGTGGGGTGGGAGAGAGGGAGAGAGAAGGGAAACTGTATGGAAATGGAAGGAGACCCTCATTGTTACATAAAACTACATATAAGAGTTTGTGAGGGGAAAGGGAAAAAAAAAAAGGGAGAGAATTAAACCACAGCAGATGGGGTAGAGAGGGAAGAGGAGAGGGAAGGGGAGGGGGGATAGTAGGGGATAGGAAAGGTAGCAGAATACAACAGTCATTAATATGGTATTATGTAAAAATGTGGATGTGTAACCGATGTCATTCTGCAACTTGTAATTGGGGTAAAAATGGGAGCTGATAACCCATTTGAATCAAATGTATGGAAGATGATATGCCATGAGCTTTGTAATGTTTTGAACAACCAATAAAAAAAATATTAAAAAAAAAAAAAAAAAACAATACCACCACCAAGAAAACAAAAAACAACAAAAACAAAAAACTACCCTGGGCATGGTGTATAAACCTGGTCCATGTGAGTTCTTAACAACTTCACTAAATCTCTGTAGTAGATGTGGCTTTTATTAAAACAATAAAATTTAAGCCTCAATTATGTTTCTCAACATTTTCAACATTTGGAGACCTATTCCTAAGGCTTTGAACTAATTTGTACTTATCTGTTAAATACAGGGCCACCCCATCCAGTTCCACGCTGTGAGATTTTGTTAATAATGGTTTATCTAATTTTTAAAGCCGGTGCTCAAAGGGGAAACAAGAACATTTTTTTTCTTTGGCTCCTTGTGGAGAGATAAAATGGCTCCAGGGATGAAAGAACA
Source organism: Callospermophilus lateralis (assembly GCF_048772815.1). Lineage (NCBI taxonomy): Eukaryota > Metazoa > Chordata > Mammalia > Rodentia > Sciuridae > Callospermophilus > Callospermophilus lateralis. The sequence goes on from NC_135318.1 coordinate 64,203,906, forward strand.
ATAGATCAAATGTGAAACCACACATCTAAAGCTGAAGTAAGAGAGCAGAAAAGGAGATAGCCAGGTACCAATGTTTAAAGGATAAGACGCTCAAACTGGAGAAAGATAAAAGAAAGATGGGGAAGAGAAAAGAATCTGCTATATTAACTTTTTCAGAGTAAAGCAGTAGGAAAATTCAAGTGTTTTGATATTTAGCTAGTGTCTTGTTATCACCCAACACTGATAGATAATTGAACAATATTTACAAAATAGATAACTGACAGAAGAAAATTCTAAGTAATATAATAAGAAATGTAAAAAATATTGGAATATCATAATAATAAATGGGTGAGAGAAAATAAAAAGCATAACAATGTTTTATTGATTTCAATAAATTGACAGATACTGTTTAATCATACTGAAGAATAAAAAGACTAAATAAATATGTAACAATTCTTAAGCTAGTTGATATTTAATTCAATTTGAATCAAAATCCTGATTTTTTTAAATAAAATGTTTCTTTTAAATATTCTAAAATTTCTCCAATTTCAATATAAAATTGTAGAGTAAATCTTCTTCAAATAATTTTTCATTATTTACCCCATGGAAAATTTATACTTGAAAAAAATGGAAGAGAAATATAAAGACTACATGGAGACCAATAATAAAGACATCAAGATTACTTAAAATAATCAACATAATTTGAGTAATATGAAACTGCCTAATGATTATATAGATAAGTAAATTGGATGGAAAGTCAAGAAATAAATCAGAGTATACTTAATATATGAGTAAGATGTTATTCTTTTAGATTCGAAATAAATATACAAGTTTTTCAAAAACAATGCCAGAATAATTGATCAATTAGTAATTGATCAACTGCTGAGGGGGGGAAGAAAATGCTTTTCTTACTTCGGGCATCAAAATAATTACAAAATAAGTAAAGAATTAATAATAAACCATGAAAGCAAAATATAACTAGAATATAAATTTGAACATAATTTGTAATCTGGAGAAGTGCTTTTTATACATGACAACTATGGGAGAAATTTGTAATCAGATTGTTGAGGAATTAAAGAGCTCTGCCATCAAAACATAATAAGAAAAAAAAAACACAGAGAATTAGATGAAAATATTTCATTCAAAATAAACCTTTGCTGTTTTTTTTACAGAACTCAAGTCTTATTATAAAATATCAGAACAATTCAGAAAAGTACAAAGGATAATAGAAACATCACTCCCAAACTTTCCCACACATATTTTCCCATAGCTACCATTATGTTTTATTTTGATCTTTGGTGCTGGGGATGGAACCTAGTGCCATGTGCACCAAAGGCCAGCTCTCTACCAACTGAGCTATATCCCCAGCCCCCATAGCTAGCATTTTGAATAAAATTTTATCCAAATATTAATTCTCTGCTTTGAAACACATAAAATTATAAGACTATTTTTTGTTATGGTTTGGATGTGAGTTGTCCCTGAAAAGCTCACTTGTGTGATAATGCAAGAAGGTCCAGAGTAGAAATCTTGGATCACAAAAGTCAATCTAATCAGCGAATTAATCCCTGATGGAATTAACTGGGTAGTGGCTGGAGGCAGGTGGGGTGTGGCTGGAGGAAGTGGTTAATAGGAGGTGTGGCTAAGGAGAGTGGAGTTTTTCTCTCTGCTTTCTGATCACAAGGATGTGAGCTGCTTCCCTCTGCAACCCTCTTGCGCCATGATTTTCACCCTTACCTGGAGCTCTGAGAAATGGAGGCAGCCTTCTATGGACAAACACTTCCCAAACCAGGAGCCTTCAAATAAACTTTTCCCCCTGTACAATTGTTGTGGTCAGATCTTTTAGTCCCATCAGTGAAACAGCTGACTAAACCATTCTTTTTACTTTTTATGTATGTTATTCTGGAAAATCCGCTTTTATCCAAACAATATATTCTGGAAATGTTTCTGATCTCAAAAAATCATATTTATTTTAATACGTGAAATAACATTGAACAACTTAAACAAAATTTCATCCAATCTGTCCCTGTTCCTGTAAGCACTGCATCAGGATAATAAAGTGTAATTATGTTAATGTTTTTTTCCCCCTTGCAAGGTGTCCTGACAGCAGGGATGGTATCCATTGTTATCTCCTACTATAATCCCAAGGCCCAGTTAACATTGAAATATCTGAAATATTTTCTGGGAAAAAGATAGAGGTGGACTAGATGATTTAGCATACCTCATTTGGAAAACAAAATGGGAACCAGAAGTAAAATTTGAAATCTAGATATGTTAAGAACACAAGTGGCAGGCTGGGATGTAGTTATGATTGATTAGCTTTCCTAGCATGTAGGAGGCCTGAGGTTCAACCCCCACTATTGCAAAAAAACAAACAAGCAAAAAGTTTATAAAACGTGAGTGATGAACACAATGGGTGATAAAACAGTTGATTATGGAAATTTATTAGTAAACCATGTGACTATGAACCTGACATATTATATCATTAATCAAACTAAGAGCCAAAATAAGTTTTATAAAATAATTTATTTTTACAACTAATGTAGAGAAATTACATACTGGTTTTTCTTCTACTGAGCATCAGTTATAAAGAAAGTAATAGACAAGAATGTTGCATTTTAATAAAACTGCTGCATTTAATGAAAATAATGATGCTATTATTTTTTTCTTTTGGTTCCCCAGAATGGATCTGGGCAAAAAAGGAGAAGGGGCTCACATTAGAGTCACTGGATAAGCTAATGGCATTTTTGCACAGGAATTTAGAGGCACCCAAATATCAATATGCACAGATTTTATAATAGAGTTAATTCATAATAGAAAAAATGACTAAACCTATAGAAACTGTGGCAAAGAAAAGGTTAAATCAGTCCATGATTGATTAGCAGTGTCTGCATGATGATCAGATTAGGAAATGGTGACAACCGTGCCATTTCTTGAGGATAACATTCTTCAAACTTTCTACGGTATGGATTGATTTTTGTGTTTCAAATTCCAGTCTATCACAGTTTTTTTTTAAATAAAATATAAGGAAATATTTTCAGCCATATCAAATTGCTATAATTTTTCTAAGTACCTCCCTTGATCTGTACTCATCTGTTTGTGGACCAATTATAAGTACTTAAGAAAATGACAGCAGCCTGTGAATCATACTGTGCAGATCACAGTTTTGTACAAGTTTGATAAGTAGGTTCAATTTAAAATTGAAATGTCTTTCAAAAAATTCAAAGCCCAAATATGCTAAATATATATACACGGTTTATTTGGCATATTTTACACTATGGTATATACTTATCCTAATAAAGTCTCTGTGTAATAATGACTATACTCCATAATATGGGAGTTATTTTCCATCATCTGATTTTGTACAACAGCTCAAAGCTGAAAACTTTGTGATTACTTCAGGTTTTATATAGTAAATGCCAAATTGATTTTTAGTACCCTTTGTAATATACTAACTACTCTCTACAGACAAAATATATTGACTTTCACTTTTATCTGCCCATTTCTCCTCTATAAATAAAATGATTATTCAAGTGTATTTTGGGGAAAATGTTAGCTAGAGTTCACATGCATTAGGAAACAAATAACTAATATAATCTCAGACAGAATCTTTTCCAAAGAGCTAATTAGCTTCAGAAATTGGAAGCCAACAGGATTGCCCACCCTCACCCTAGAGAGGCCTTGCTTCCCTGTAATACACTCACAGCTCTGTTAATAGTTAAGAGTCTGACAATAGAAACCCAGAGGTTGAGTTTTTAGTGCTGTTAGACCATCCCAGGGCAGCATCAATTTCTGGCAATGATAACGCATGCAATGGCTTTCCGGCAGGACACAGCCACAGGGTTCCTGGCAGAGCCACTGAGCAAGGTTTTTGTAAGCAGATCCATATCATTTTTGACAGGACTAACATATGGCTTTGAATTTCTGGCCAAAGACTCCTTCGTGGTTTCTATCAGAAGAGACCCTACACGCTCTCTGGCAACACTGCTGAACGATGTAAAGGGTTTAATTCCTGGAACTATATTGCCACAATGATTTGCTATAGAGCAAATTTCAAAGTTGGTTTCCTGCCAACACAAAATTCTATAGGTCATGTCAAGGCCAACATAGCCGTGAGTTTTCAGCCAGAAGATATCGAACTGATCTTTTAATAGCCTTCATATTCACACTTTGCCATATTCCTAAGTGTTTTTCTGTATATCGAGTATAAATGAAATATTTTCCACATGAAAGAATATTGCAGTCCTGTAATGTGTTTTGTGCAGGTGCACATGAGAACATTTGCATCAGTATTCTTGCTTGTCCATCTAATAGAACAAATTGCAATTATTTAAAAATTTCACTTTAATTTGTATAAGAGCCAAAGCATATTCCTATTAACAGTGAGGACGGAAAGAAGAATAAGTTTCCACAGCTCAAAAGGCAATTGAGTTCCTTTGTCCCTTTACTCTGATCACAGACTAATTTAAAAGCTTAGTGACTGCAAATATCTGAAAGGAGGGAGTCCCGGCCTTTAAAAGGTGATTAAAGTTTAAGATATACAATAGAAAGTAGCAGTAAATCCTTCACTGGGAATGATGTATCATGGTATTTTCCTTAAATAGAGCTTTGCATATGCATACATTTAAAATACTGTTCTAACACTGCTCTCATGCCACTGAAATTGACCATGGCATATCACAGTTTCCTAATATTTTCACCACAACTAGATTCAGATGAGAGGTGGCTCAAATTAAAGATCACAGAAGCACTATGTTTTATTCGATTTGTATAAAATACAAACAAATGAACAAAAGAAAGCATTCTTCAGCTCAAACTAAACAAAATGCATTTTGAAAATGGTTATCATTCAAACCAACATAAAACGATGCTGAACTACTTGTCTCAGTATCTTTGGAGTCTCATTTTAACAGTTCATTCAGTGAAAGCTTTTTTAATTTGTTTATTATCTTCCTTATATGATATTGTCTTTAAACTGAAGTGTATTCAAACAAGTAAGATGTATGCACATTAACTCTAAGATATACAATGATTTTGGGGGAAAGGCATAACTAATTAAACTAACCTTCAATAAGGTTATATGTGTGACTCTCATTTCTCTCTTGTTCATTTGGTATGTCTGAGAGACAGAAAGTAAAATAAAAGTTAGAAACAATCAGGAAGGAACATTTTCTGACTGCCATTCAGGACTGGTGCATTATGCTGATGGCTGGACTATATGTATGTGTCTAAGTGAGCTCTTAATTCACTAGAGTACCTTCACAAAGCTTGCAAAAGAGCATGGAAGCCACTATTTTTTCTTTTTTCTTTAACATGTGCAAAGGCATCTTGCGCTAAGTGAAATACAGGTTTTACTTATACTTCAATGATCATTCTAAAAATTTTTAAATTTATTTCACCATACCTGAAACAAAATCTAAGACATGATTATAACTGACACTCAGTATTTCACTCATTTATTTGTCTAATCAATAAATAGCCATTGAATAACAAATGTGTTAGGGACTCAGAGTGTTTAGGGTGCATTGTTCTTACATATCTCAAAATGCTAAACCTTGTTCATCAACCAAAATGAATGAAGTTAGCAATAAGCAATTTTTTCCTTGCCAAAAAAAATAGGTTAAAGAAGAATGGAAAGATAAGACTTACAGCCCAATGATATTGAAAAGTCTCAAAATACTACAAATTGTTTCATTGAACCAGGGGAGATCATGGTTTATTTTGAAAAACTAAGTGTCATGTAGTATATACAGCATTTAATATTTAGTATATACTTATACTGAATTTTCATACTAAATTTATATTCAATTTTAGTGTACATTTGGTATTTAGCACATATATTCAATATAGATTTAACACATAGGTATGCCTCGTAGATTTTATGGGTTCAGATGCAGACCACTATTATAAAACAAATATCACAATAACATTAAGTCAATATGAATTATTTTTAGTTTCCTGTTGCATATAAAAATTATGCTTACATTACACCATAGCCTATTAAGTGTGCAATATCTTTATGTCTAAAAAACAATGTACATAACTTAAAATGTTTTCTTGCTAAAGATTACTAACAATCATTTTAGCAGAAATGGAAAAAAAAGCATCCTATTATAGACTTGTTCCACATAGGGTTGCTAAAAACCTTCAATTTGTACAAGAACAAAAAAACAAAAACACAGTATCTGTGAAGGGCAATAAAGTAAAATGCAATAAAATGAGATATGCTTAATATATCTATATTTTAGTGCAAATAAGATTGGAATGTGTTGTGAGAAAAAAACCAATAACATAAGTATAAGTAATGAATGCTCCATTTTTCAATTTTGTCTTAATGCAAGACCACTGAATTATATCCCACTAAGTACCAATGTTTTAAAACATAATTTGAGAAACACTAAGTGGGCTGTTCCAGACAATCAATGGCTTAAGCCCAAGAGAGGGCAAAAATACAGGAGAGAAATAAATATGGCTTGGTAGAATCACTGAAAACTAGCCTACAAATGACAGGGAAAAGCTTGGTTCTCTGACCTCCCCTCAACTCTAGGTATTGTAACTGGGGAGGCCTGTGTTTCTTGGATGGCATTTATAGCAGACATAGGTCAACAACGAGGTGTCATCTCAAACTTACAAAGTCTGAGATATCAGTAGGTTAGTCAGGCTCTCTGCCAGCTTTGACAGGGGAACAGGAAGAGATGTCCTGGTAAATTGATCCGAGTTCAGTGAACTCCTCCAAGAGTGATGGGTGTATTTCTGCACCAAAATAATGAAAAAACTTTTGAGGGCTCAAATACAAATCAGCCCATTTTTCTCACAGGGAAAGGAAATCCCTGCAAAATTTCAAAGCGCTTATTAGGTAACAAAGAAAATTTTCAGATAATGTGTTCGTATATTATGATATTTTAAGAATGAAAAAAGGATTCTCAGAAGTTAAATGAATAATGCAGGGTTGCAGAGCTTGCACTAGGAGAGTTTGGGTTGGTATGCAGGCTTGGCTTTCTGCTTTCTTCCAGGCAGCTGGCCCTGGCTGGGGATCCCCATGGGCCTTCAGTTACCTTTCTTTAACAGGGGGTTGGGGGTGGGGATGAAAGGAAAAAACATTATCTTCTAGTTATTTCAGAACAGAGAATTTGTTGAGTATATCTTCCGCTTTTACTCTGTATATGGGACCCAGAGTGTCTTTCTGTGGGACTAGGACTATCACATTTCAACATGGAGCCCTGAGTTCCTGAGCACAGTGATCTTTTTTCTTCTTTTCTCATATTTTCCAAACATAATAGCACCAGGAGAAAAAAATATTAGCAATAAATACATTAATTCTGCCGTGTTGTTCTCCCCGAGGAAAATAATTTTAGAGCAACTCTTCAGCATTCATTAAAGCCATCACTGTTCTATAGCATAAAAAATATGTTTGAGTTTCCCATGGTTGTGTATCCAGTAGATTGTCTCCTACTGCACATTTTACCAAACTGTGGTACAACCAAGTTACAGTTTAAGGTAACACATAATTAGGACTCCCAAGAGAAGTGTAAATGAACTCTGACTTGTAAATTGGCTAATTATTTTTTTGTGCTACATCATTAGCTATAGAAAGTCTTTAAACTTAAATGTATTATTGACAGAAAAATACAAGCCTGTCATTTACAAAAGGCACGTTATCATTATTCAAGGGCATGCAATAGCTGAGCCATAAAAGAATTATTTCTTCAATTCTATTCATGTTATAATTATTTTTTTCTGATTATAAGTGGAATAACTATTCATTGGACAAAATGTAGAAAGATGTAGAAAACCACAAAGAAGAAAATAAAAGTGCTTGAATTGAGCAACTCGAGATAATTACTGTTGCCACACAGTATTCCAATATATGCATGCAAATAATTTTTTATGTTCATAAAATTAGGAAAATAGTACACCACTTGTTAGTGGACTGTTTTTTTTCCACTTAAAAATAAATCAGAAGCAGGTCTTTATATAGTAAACTCTTTTATAAATAGGTTGATTGTGTGGACATAAATTTCTAATATAACAGCATTTATTTACTCAATATAGACAATACTCTATTATTATTCATTTTCTTATTTCAAGTTTTTAAACTATTGAGGAAAAGCCTAACAAGAACATACTTATAAAAAACAAAATGCAGTCAACTTCTATGAAAGTTTCTTAAGAAAATATTAATGGGAGGAGTCAAACAATATGTATTACTAAATTCACTTGCCCAAAAAATTATAAAAATATTATGAGTATTCGCAGTAATATAAAATTGTTTATGTCTCTGATATTGCTGAGAGTATCTATTATAGAGACTTTTAAACACCTACAAATTAAGTGGATTAAAGATTTTATCTCACTTTTATTTAACTGCAGGTTCTAGATTAGTAAACGGAACAATTTTCAATGATGTTGTTGATAATCTGTAGTGAGCCATCATTTCATTTTTTTTATTGTATTCATTTGTGCATCTATTCATCATTCATTTATCTATTAATTCATTTAATCCATAGCTTCTGTGTTCCAGCCAGCGTCATTCCAATTACTGGAAATACGGTAGTGAAGAAGACAAACTTCTATGCTCTTGAGATACACTTGCTCCTGCAGGAAGACAGAAAACAAACAGAACATCAAAAGTAAATGAGTTAATTTCAAACAATGTGTGTTAGTTTCCTAGAGCTGCTGTAACAAATAAACACAAACTTGGTGAGTCAGAATAACCAGATTTTGTTCTATCACTGTTCTGAGGGCTACAAATCTGAAGTCAATGTGTCTTCAGGTCCACACTGTGTCAGAAGACTCTGGGGGGAATCTCTTTTTTCTCTTGCACCTTCTGGGGGTACCAGGCATTACTTGGCTTGTGGTTTACTACTCTCATCTCTTTGTGTATCTTTTATCTTCATATATACCCCTGTGTTTATGGATCAAGAGAGCTCATTTTTCTCAAAAAGACACCACTCATTGGAATCAGGACCCACCCTAATCATTTTCACTTAATTTCATCTGTAAAGCTTCACAAATACTGGGGCTTAGGACTTAAACATATCTTTTCCTGGGAGGAAGAGGCACAATTCTACTACTACTACACTAAAGAATAAAGAAAGGTTTGGATCTCAATTTTTATGACAGCGTAATCAGAGACAGGTTGAAAGGTCTACATCAGACATATTGACCAGGGTATTTCTCTCTGGGAAGTTTGCACTGAGCTAAAACCTGAATGACGAGCAGGAACCAGCCATATTCTGCCAAGCAACAACTACAACAATAACGAAAAACAGCCGGTGGCGAGACCTCAGAAGGCAGAAAGCAATGGGGTAAATAAGAGCTGGATCCTGTAGGACTTGACAAAGCAGATGTTCTGGCCATCTTTACTGCTGCAACTGAAAAATCTGACCAGAATAATTTTAGGGGAAGAAAAATTTATTTAGGGGCTCACATTTTCTGTGTTCTTCACACATAGACAGCAGAATGCATTCCTTGGGGCTCAAGGTAAAGACAAACATCATATAGAAAGAGTGTGGCAGACAGAAGCAGCTCAGGTGATGATCAGGAAGTAGAGAGAGACTCTGCTCTCCAGATACAAAATATATACCCCAACCCCCTGACACAATACCCCACCTCCTCCAGCCACACGCCACCTGCCTCCAATTACCACCAGTTAGTCCCATCATGGATCCATTTGCTGATTAGGTTAAAGTTATCATCACCCAATCATTTCTCCTGCAAACCTTCTTGCATTGTCTCACATCTAAACCATAATAGCAGAATAAAGATATTATGATCAATCAGGGTCTAAGTAATTTTCAAAATAACTGTTATTGAATGGTAGGCGATATTGAAATGACTTTTACATACCTTATCTAACAGAAAAATCAGTCATTATATTATCTTCTTTTTGATATAAGAAAACAAAGCCTCAGTCATTTTAAAAAACTTTTCTTAAGGTTTTAGAGATAATTAGGAACATTTGTTATTGATTTGTAATATGATAACTTATCTTCTAATATTTACTTCATTTACATTAGTCTTTGAAGAGTTTTAACCAATGTGTACTAATATAGTCCTACTTATCAATGTATTAACTTATCTTCATATCTACAACTATCATTTTGTTGTATGTGCTCTATGCTGCCTTATGTGATTAAAAAGAAAATGTCACCATCATGGATAAAACTAAATGATGGTATATTTTTTATTTTTATAGTCTTATGCTTTCTTTCCTTTCCTTTTTTTTTAAAAAAAATAATTACTTTACCTATGTTTCTTGCATTCATCTAGAAAATATTTTCAAAATAGAATGCATTTAGGTATTTGACTACAATATCCTAGAAGAACTGTATTGTGATGAAGGCCTGCTCTCTTGTTACAGCCTTTTCCCTAGGCTATTACATACAATTTCTCCTGGCAAAAATCATTTTCAATACAAGGGCATAGTACAAACTCTAGTTTTTGACTTCGACTGACTGAAAATGAATGAGGCTTTGTAATATCCTTCTCTACTAGATTCCTGTTATGCTATATTTCTTTCACCAGGAGGGCTTTTGTAAATCATATTAAAATATTTTAATATTAAGACCTTTATGAAAACAGTTACATCATTGATAACACACTTCTGATTTCTCATCAAAATGATAATTTCATATCAGTTTCAAATTTAAATTTTTATCATCAATGTCATTGGCTTAAATGAAGCATCTTGTTTTCCAAATCAATCATTCACTAACTTCCAAGAAGGTCACATCTTCTTAGTTGTAATTTCTTGATCATGTGGCTAGTCCTTCTGACAGAATTGAATATCAGATAGTATCAGCAAGAAGGAACAATAGGATGTAAAACAGCTTTATTGTCCTGATAAATGAGTTGGCAGAAAATTATTGTTAAAACTCTGGTTGCTGAATTATTTAAAAATATCTGACAATATGTAAAGTTCTCACACATAACAGTGGTATACATAATATTAGGTCAATAAGAACATTAAGAAGGACAGACTTCAAAACAGAAAATGACAGGTCCTTTTTAGATAACTGATTCTTAGTCATTTATGCATTACAACTTAGCTAGATCTCAGTTTCAGTAGATTTCAAGCATCATATAAATTCCAGACTAAAAAGGAAAAAAAAATTTTAAAAAAAGACTATTGGTATAAACCTCAGTATAGAAAACTTACAGAGAAACAAGAAATCCTACCAATTTTCTCACATAGACGCAATTCTGTTTAAACATCTACACTAGATCCATTTATATAATCATAAAATTTGGATGGTTCACTTTAAGTTAGAGATTCTGAGAACTGTGCTCAGAATCTTATAGGAGCTCAGTTATTTATTTTATGCTATTGTGGTTCTATTTTTCCCCCTAAATAGTAACTGTACACACAAATTCCTCAAAACATGATAAATAAAATCCCCCTATTATATACACCAGTGTAAACAAGAAGATTAAATGATTTGTTTTGTATGGTTTATCCTTATTCTTTTCCTTGAATAGAACAGTTTAGAAACTGTAACCTTTTCTTCCCCCCTCCTTCTATGCCATCTGGGTAGGCAAACCCAATTAGCACATGTTGAAAGCTAGCAACACCTTTTCCAACATTTCAAAGTTTTGGCAAGCTTTAAAAGTTACTGTGTCACATAAAAGCTCATTTGGCACATTACAAGGATTTGCAGTATGAATTTATCATATGGAATGATCATTTTCCAAGTACATAGAGAACATACAGTGCAATTGGATTTGAAAAGATCAGTTGAAACAAACTCCATCATTGTGGTTCTAGGATCAATTCACTCAATCTCTTTAATGGAATTCTTCACCTTTGTTACTTATGCAGAAGAAAGAATACCTTCCAGAAAATCCCTGGCCTTGATCTAAGGTGTTCTTATTTCTGGCACTATATCAAGTCACTAAAGGAACCTTAGAAAGGATGGAAACTCTAAGTGTATACTGCAGTTTTTATGAAATCCCCAATTCATATGACTTTCTCATTATACTAATGTTTTGCAAGACTGTCCAGAGCTCAGTGATCATTACTTTTCTTATTGTATGTATCTGAAAGTGGCTACCAGTTGTCCACCAGCTTCTCCTTTTTACCTTGGTAACATGCATTAGAGAAATTCTCTAGAATATGTGCTTATCTATTGTGGTAGATAGGCTATGTTGCCTTGTTCGACACCTGTTCTAAATGTCTTTTAGGGAAATTTCTTTTGCTGCAGAGACCAGACAATGAAATATTACATTTCCCAGACTCCCTTGCACCTGCAGTTCAAGATGTAATTTAAGACCCACCATGCCTAAATGAGTCTGTAATTAAGTTAAGTTGTGAGACAGGCAATAGCCCTCGAAACATCCATTTTTCTGTTGCATTGCAAGCAGCTACAACAGGGCTCTGGGGCTAATAACGATGGCAGTAACTTCATATCCCATGATCAAAACTCAAAGAGCTGGGTCAATAGCTACCCCATTTCTAAGATTCTGGATTTTAGAAGAATTTTCTCTTCTTTTGATGGGGCCAGTTCTATGTCTAATGTCCTTCTAATACATCTCAGCCAGCTCTTCCAGTAATTTGACTGGGCTCCTAAATCCCAGGATTAAATATCTTCTTGTTTAAGAGAGCTAGTTTTCATCTGCAACTGCATTCTGATTCATACAGTCATACTGTACTCCAATGAGATGACTATGTCCTTGACATAAACCCGTATTTATGGAATGATTTAAGCCATGCCACATATTCTTTTATCTCCTTCTTGCACACACAAAGTTGAAACCCTGAGAAATTGTTTTGGAATTAAAAATATCACAGTAGCTCAAGAAAGTGGCTTATTCTAAAACTCCTTGACATCCGGGTAGATCACTTTGAAACTACTTTTAGTGACCTGCCAGTATTAAGAATAAGATTATGGGCATGGAATATACATTTACACACACACACACACACACACACACACACACACACACACACTGTTTTGTTGCTCTATTATAAACCAACTATTTCTCCCCAATCCAATTGCAATAGTTTGCTTAAAACAAAAACTGTAACTGCAACTAATATTCCTATTCTTTAATTTATAGTATGTTGTGGTTTAGATTAGGTATGCCCCAAAAGTTCATCTGTGAGATAATGCAAGAAAGCTTAGAGGTGAATTGATTGTTGTGAGATCCTTTACCTAATCAGTATTTTAATACCCTGGTAGAAATTAACTGGGTGGTTAACTGTAGGCAGGTAAGGTGTGGCTGGAGGAGGTGGGTCCCTGAGGGCATGCCTTTTGTCCTTTTTGAGTGAAACCCTCTCTAATCTTCTGGGTGCCATGAAGTCCTGCCTGGCCTCAGGTCCTGAGGGACAGAGCCAGCCTTCTTCAGACTTAGACCTCTGAAACCATGAGCCCCCAGATTAACTTTCCTCCTTTAATTGTTCTTGTCAGGTCTTTTTGTCACAGCAATGAAAAAGCTGACTAAAAGGTATTACTATATTATTCTTACTTTAAAAATCATCCCTAATACCTAAAAAGTCTCTACGTCTTACTTACTCTTCTATGACAATCATATTTCCTCAAGGGAATCATGATGCAATTAGCCACACCCTAAGTCTATATATGACATTCTCTCATTGCTATTAGTTTCTTCATATGAATTATTGGTACACTAAAACCTACTTGATAGGTTTGAGAGGCAAATAGGAGCATTCATATGTCTAATAGTGATCAATAATTCCTTCATATCTGTTGACATCTGTCTCATTCCAGCTCTTGTTATATCTTATTGGTGCATTGCACTGACCTGGTCATGTTTCTGATGACATGCTGGGGCAGATATTTAGAAAGGACATTACCTAAGGGTCTTTTAGATGAGAAGAGTAGGTGCCTTAGAGGAATATATGTGTTGAATCACCTCCTCCTAGGATTCTCTGAAGGCAGAGGTGAACCTTCAATGATGAAACAAACTGACAAACTTTCCTCTTGAAAACATCTGTGATTTTGAACTTTCATGTAATCCTTATATTTTTCACATATTTACGTTTTCTCAATGACATTATAAGCTGGAACTGGGGTTTACACCAGGGGCCAAACAAGGCTTATTATGGTCTATTCCTCCCAGCATATAACACTGTAGGTTTTGATTGATCTAACCTGACATCAAGGGTGCTAGAATAAGATGCATTCTTGAATAACTACAATGCATTTAAGTTACAAAATAATTCTTCCTGCCCTTATTTCTGTTTGTCTTTTTTATTGATTTAATTTTATTTTTTGGTACACTCTTTAAATAAGACTTTTTATATAAATAGATAACTTATTACTCAGAGCTTTTGCCACCAGAATTGAAATCTGTCCAATGTTACAAAAATAGCTATTTCTGAAATGATGCTTAGTCACAAAAAATCTGATTTACTGGTGCTGAAATGTCACTTTTAGAATTATCACTTTGTCATAGGTGACCAAAGGCCATACTGAATGGGATCAACTTATCATGATTATACTTCAGACTTTCCTAAAATGATTTTTAAGTGGCTGACACATCTCAAGTGCCCTAATAAAGACTGCTTCAAAAATAAATAAGATAAGAATCTATAAATGTATAGTGCATTCAATACAGAAAATTTTGTGTTGTTCTTTTAAAATAGACAAGAACCAATGATAAATCAGTATGTTTAATTGGATATTGGTCCCCATAGTATTTAGTGCATTATAAGATATTGCATAAATATTATTATTTATTGCTAGACCTAACAACTACTAATGTGTCATGTACTACCTACATTAATCTGAAGAGGTAAATGTATAGGCAACTCTGATGAAATTCTTGCCTTAATTGCTGGCATTAGCCAGTTAGGGGCTGAAATGACAATCTACACTTGTGGCTTAAATGGTTAAGCATGTCAACAAGGCAAATGTCCCACAAAGATTCCTTGTTTTCTGACACATCTTGCAAATACTTACGTAATGCAAACCCTGCTCAAAAGACTCAATTCTGTAAGAGAAGAAAGCCAAAAATTTGAGTTCCCAAACTGAATGAAAATGTGTTCATTCCTCCCACTTCAGGGAGGTGTCGAAAAAGACTGTCAGTTTCATAATTATGCCTTTTGAGCAGATGGGTGGTAAGGCATTCTGTGACATTTGAGAAGAAAATAATTTTAAAACCCTAAAAATAATAATAAAGGAACTTATAAATAAAGCGCATGCTCCAGCACACAAGTAAAATATCTTAAAGTAGGAATGGGTTTTTAAAAAAAAATGACTAGAGAACCATTTGTTAGCTAGACCTTTCTATGTTTACAGTACACACACCATCAGGTTTTATAGCAGGTCATAACAAAAGACAACCCTGCAGAAAGTTCCAGAATAGCTGCATGTGTTTGCAGACGATGAATTTATGTAGTATGAATCCACAGTTTGGTCCCGCCTTGAATCAACCACAGGAAATAACTGGTGCAGTGAACAAGGTTAAAATTACAATATGAGGTGGGGAAGTGTGGCGGGGGCTAATTCTCAACTGTTGTTACATTCATCCTTAGAGAGCAAGTAAAACAGAACACAAGGGTGTAACTCTTAGCTCATATTCCTGTCACAACCTGAAGGCTACCTGGTTCTCTGAACTGCCAGTGTATTGATAGATGCTAAAGATTTCTATCCCCTGAATCATCACACCCTTTCACAGCACTGTATTTTCCTGACAGTGTTTTTCGGGGCCCACTGGATAGATGAGCCCACAGCGTTAGGTGTGAACAGTCTATCTGGAGAAGTATGAAAAAGAATATTGACAGGTCTTTTGTGTCAGATCAGAAAACCAAGAAAGGGGGATGGGGAGGAAAGAGTTCAAAACCACATCAAATTTTGGTTGATTTATGGCACAGCCACCTGAGTCGTGAAACTAGCAGAATTGTTCTAATAATTTGATGATCCTTGTCTTATAAGCCTCATACATTGTTTTTATTTTTTTTAAATATGTGTGTAGTATAGAATTATCATAGTAGAAATAGGAAATAAAGATAAGCAAAAAAGAATGAAATAGTGAAATAGGAATTGACCACAATTCTTCTTAGAGGTTTCTTCTAACTATATTTTAATACTGGTTCTTCCTGGTATTTTTCTTTTCTTTTTCTTTCTTTCTTTCTTTCTTTTTTTTTTTGGTACCAGGGTTTGAATCCAAGGGCATTTAACCACTGAGCCACATACCCAACCCTTTTTAGTATTTTATTTTCAATTTTGAGACAGAGTCTCAAAGTTGCTTAGGACCTGGCCAAGTTGCAGAGGCTGGCTTTGAATTTGTGATCCTCCTGCCTCAGCCTCCCAAGTTGCATGGATTACAGGCATGTGCCATCACACCTAGTTTCCTGGTACTTTTTTATATTTGCAGGTCTATGGTGGCAAGACCAAGGTAGTTTTTCTTTTTTTTTTCCTTCACTTTTTCAAAAGCTGCTTTTTCATGTACATTTTGACAATTTAGTTATTATACATTATGATTTTGATAAATATATATTGCTTATTTGTATACATAATATACATACTATAGTATACACACACACACACACACACACACACACACATATATATATATATATATATATATATATATATGCATAATGATTATTTCTATTACATTTTCCTTTTCTTCTAGTAGTACCTACTATAGGTACTAGTAGTTCCTATTGTATTACAGACTATATTACTTAATGTTATTTCCAAAATTTTGCTATTATAAATATTTTGTGATTAATTTTCTGTTAAATATAACTTTTAAAATAAATTTTATGAATTATTAAAATTAGTTTTTTAGAATTCTTACAAGTAGAATTGCTAGGTCAGAGACTATGGAGATGCACATTTTTAAAGATTTGACATACTGCCAAGTTCCTTCCCATAAAAGCAGTAACTAATTTAACCTACCACCAGAAATAATCAAATATTCAGTCTCTACACCTTAGTAAACCTGAACTTTCTCTTTTTACAACTATCTTAATCATATAGGGAAAATGTCATTCATGAGTTTTCCTTCTTATTTGCACTATTTGGTTATTAATGATGCTACATAAACAACATAAATAATTTTGTAGGAAAATTTTATTTTTCATGAATATTGCTTATGACTTTCTTAGGATTTAGTTGTGTATAATAGAAACTTACTAACATTCTTTCAAGCAATTTATACAATACAGGGCTTTATCTGTTTGTAAATTATATTAAGAAAAGGCACAATAAATTGTAATCTGAATGTGTCACTTTGTGGATGGTATTATTTGCCACATTCCCCTTACTAGCAAGTTCACCATGTTCCAGCTGCTGTATTGACTCACTGACTTCGTGCATTGCCCTAGCATTTCGTTTTTGGTCAATAGTGACTGCCTCATCCTAGACATTCTCCCCAGAAAAAATTAACAGACAATAACTGATTGACATGTGGTCATTGAGGTAGTGGTACTGATGCCCCAGACTTCTCTGAAAAGCTAAAACTTGTCTCAGGCATAGGCTACATCTTGCTAAGTCTCTCCCCACTCTAATCTTGCTTTCTTTATTTATTTCTCAAGTGTATTCCCTTAATTAATTACTCATGCAAAAATCCCCATTTAGGATCTGCTTCCAGAAGTTCTGAGGAAACACAATGACAATGAGAACAATACTACAAAACTGGCCCACTGTGAAGGTTGGTGGACCAATTTAAAAGGGGGATCAAGAAGGCTGTCACCCCAGTGCAGTTCAAGATCTAATATACATAGGCACAACAAATGTTTTGGATCCTGCATTTTACTAAAACTGTGGACTGGACACTGGTGAGGACATGGTTTTGAGAAAAAGGAAAAAGAAGGTTTACTGCTTTGCTAGCAAAGGAGAAACACAGAGGAACTCTAGTCCCAAAGGCTGTGATTCTCTAGATCAGGAGGGGGTTGGGGTGAAGGGGTGTTTTAAAGGAACTCTTCAAGGGTTACATTCCAGGCGAGCTCTGGTAAGGGGTCTCAGGGCACCCAGATGTCATGTTAGGATTCACTTGTTAACTGGAAGATATTTATTTCCCAGATCCTAGGCAGGCATCTCCTTTCTGTCTGCAGTGGGTATGTTCTAGGGCAATTAACAAGGGGAAGAAAAGATAACACTGTCTCCATAATTTTATTAAGGAGGGGAAGAGGGGAGAAGAGAGAAAAAAAATATTTAAAAAAAATAAGCCTTAGAGCAATGAGGGCTATATTTAGAAGGTGAAGGGAACACTGTTACATAATCATAAGGACTATTATTACTGCACACAGTGGGTTTGCTTCTTGGTGAGTTCAAAGCCAAGAAGCACAAGGAGACAGTGTTAAAGAAAGCAGTGTCTCCCTAAGCAAAGAAAGCAAGGTGCTTCTGTTGGGGAAACACATACAAATTCACTAAGGAAAATTCATCACCACATACAGAGGTGGGCATATTCTTGAGCAGGCTTTTACAGACATGCTTCTTCACATATCACACATTCAAAAAATGGTAGATAAAAAGGCCTTTGAACAGAAAATTCAGCATTATAATGAGCAAAGTTTACTCAAGGTCACATGAAAGGAGTGGGTCAAGACAGCTTGTCATAAATAAATATTCTGGAAATAGGGAAATTTTAAAAATGTTTATAATTTATGCCTTTTTTATGTTTTTCATACTCAATGGTCTAAACAATTGTATTTAAGTCTCCTACTTTCTGTCCATTATTTTTCTTGTGGTTCTCAAATCTTTGTTTATAAGCGTCATTAAAAAAAATGAAAACCTCATGACAGTTCTGTCATGTGCAGATTGTAAATGTCATAAATGAGTTAGATATTTTTTCATTTCAAGTATCGATTTTAAACTTCAATTCCATTTTTATTTTAATATTGTGACAACTCGAGTAGTTTTGTTTACATGTCTTTTATATTTTTGTGCAGCCTTTCATTATTGGATTTTAATTTTTCCTCAGTTGCCACATTTAAACAGTGACATAGAGTGGAGATTTTTAACATTAATTGAGATGTGTAGAAGAAAAGCAAGCATATCACAATGTGTGAATAAATCACAAAGAAAGTATTATACATGGAAAATGACAAACCCCCCAAATATTGAGACCTGGTAAAGGGGAATGAGAAGGAAAGCCATACATTGAGAACCTTGATCCTTTCCCAATATATTCTTTCCTGAGGAAGAGGTGTTCTTCAAACCTCTGGAAGAGGCCAAAGCATTAATCCTTTCATAAACAAATTCTTTCCAGATACCAACAATGGACCCCGGGTCCTCCATTCAGTCCAGTAAGATAAATCCCAGAGACTGACTGCTGGCCCTAGTCTCCCTCCCATTTTGCCCAGTAAAACAAACCCCAAATTCCTGAGTGCCCAAGCTGACATGCTCATTAATTAAGTCACCTCTCAGTATAATCTACATAAGCCCAGTCTCTTCCTTTGTTTAGTGGCTTATTTTCCACCAGGAAAGTGGGTCCATTCCTGTAGGTGAAGTCCCATTCCTGAATAAGGGCTGAAATGATGGGTGAAGTTTGTGTCCAGCCCGGTCTCTTTGTTCTAACAGAAAGGAGGCAGAAAAAGGAGACATTTTAACAGCAATTTGTCTGACCTCTGGAGGGGCCAGTTCAGATAGTGGAGAGAGTCAGAGGATGCCTTATGGACCCATGAGTTTTATACTCACCCTTATTTCTCTTCGTTTTGTGTCCATCTTATATTACATTTAACAGAAATTTTCAGAGTTTGGCATTTATTAAAACAAATTCAATGACCAATGTAGGGTTTTTACTCTCTTCACTCCCATTTTTTTTTTTTTGGATGATTTATGTTCGGATTTATAGAAATAAGTCTTTCCAGATTTCTAAGAATTGTTTGAGAGTTACATTTCACTTGTCTATAGTGAAATTGCTTCTGTAAATTCAGTTTCAAATGCTTAGTAATTAAATTCATTAATCAGCTAGGTATTCAAACTTTTTTTTTTAAATGAGCTTTATTTTTAGAGCAGTTTAGGTTCACAGGAAAACTAAGCAGATTGCTTTTTCTGTTTCTATGAGGAATGCCATTAGTATTTTGATCAGAATTGCATTAAATCTCTATAGTGCTTCTCATAGAAATAGAAAAAGCAGTACGTGGCGGCGGGCGGGGAGGCAGCGCTTTCAGTACCTCCTCATTAACGGGGTCAGAGAGACGCATTAATACGCTTAGATTCTACCTTCTGAGAAACTTCTAGCAAAATTCCGCTGAAATGAGACCTGCCAGGAATTAGTAGGATTATTGGAGGTGACAGTTTGCCCCAGACGAGTGAATCTCCGCCATGTGGCGCGGAGGTCCAGACCCGCCAGCCGCCGCTTGCGTGGCTCATCGACCGGCCTCCAAGGCGCGACTCAGCAGGCCTGGCGAAGGGACCCTATGAAGAGGTCTCTAACCAAGCCTTCATGAAATAGCGAACCAGGAACCAAAACCAACTGAGATTGGGTCAGACCAGAGATAGGCCAGTCCCACCCCTCCCTTTGTACATTCGGGCAAGGAGCCTGGGGCCGCTATAGCAGAGAGCTGACATCACCAGAGTTTGGCCGACGGGATTCCTTCCCAGTGGAATCCACTTTAGCAGGTGTGTGACTCCCACCCCCACCAGATACAAACAGCCGGGAGACCTCAAAAATCTCTCCGGGGGTGTGACTGTAGGGTCTGAGGGATTCCCGACCCCCAACTCCCCCTACCGCCAGCGACGTGCGTGTGACTGTAGGGGCGGAGGGAAGCAGAGAAGACTCCCCACCCCACCCCCCCCCCCGACCGCCAATGGAGTGGGCTTGACTGTAGGGGCCGAGGGAAGCAGAGGGGAGTCTCGATCCCCAACTCCCCTTACCACCAGTGGCGATACCCAAGGTCTTAGCCACCAGTTTCTGAGGGCATGCCCACCAAAGGGGTCTGGAAAAATTAAACTGTTGGTTCCCAGATCACTGCTCCACAGCACTGGGGCTTAGATGAATGACAGAGAGAGTGCTCAGTCATTCGGGAAATAGGGCATGCGGTGGGGCTGCAAGTGTAACCGATCCTTGGGGAACCGCCTTCGGTGAGCAGGACCTGGCTGGCTGGCAGGAGGAAGGGGGGAGAGGCCGGAGAAGTGAAATGGCTCTGGACTAACAGGATTGAGAGACTCCCAGGAGCCGCCTTACAGGGATTGCTGTGGGCACATAGAGGGCAGAAGCTCATCTCGGAGGGCACAGCTCCGCCTACTGAAAGATAAGAAAATGGATCACTAAGACCTCATTTTTTTTCTTTTCTCCCCTTTTCCTTCTTTCTTTCTTTCCCTTTTCAAGTTTTATTGTTCTTTCTATTCTCCTCTAATCTATCTCTCTCTCTCTCCTTCTTTGTTTTTAAGAGCACCTTCTTTCCCCTACCCCCCAACTTTCATCCCAAGCATTACGTCTTCCATTACGTGTAATTGTCTAAATGCAAATAGGTGAATGTTTCGAGGCTGTCTATAGGGCTCCTAAATAACTACCTACTACCAAACACCCTGATCCAATAGCCTGTTAGTATCCCCCTTCAGTAGAGCAATCTTCCAAAGTAGCCAAGACATACTAACCCTCATACCATCATAGCACCTAACCTAAACATAAAGTGCTAAGACCAAATAACAAATCACTATATGCATACAGAACTCAGAAGCCTTTTATGAATTGAATGAATCAGCTTTAAAGTACAATAAAGCCCTAGGCATAGTCTCCCACCACAAAGGACAGACCACAGAGATATACAAAATCAAAACAAATTTATAGGAGAAAACAGAAACATAGCAGTTAAACAGAGTTGGAAAGTAACGTAAACAACATGAAAAAACAAGGGAAAAAAGGATTATAAACAATGCAGGACAACTTAAATCTATAGGAGAACCTAGAGGCATCAGAAAAATGGACAGAGAAAGAACTCAAGGCATACCTGACTCAGATGGAAATGGAATCTTAGAGAAGTCATGAGACAGCAAGTCGAAACAATGAAAGAATACTTTGCAAACAAATTGCATAAACAAATTCAAATTGCGAAGAAGGAACTCTACCAGGACATAGAGATTTTTAAAAAAATCAAACAGTAATCCAAGAAATGCAGGAAACCATAAACCAAATTAAAAACTCAAACGAGAATATTACAAATATACTAGATCAAATAGAAGTCAGAACATCAGATAATGAAGACAAAGTTTATCAACTAAAAAAGAATATAATCAACACAGAAAAGATGTTAAAAAATCACGAGCAATCCATACAAAAGATATGAGATGTCATAAAAAAAACCAAATTTGAGAGTCATTGGGATAGAAGAAGGTATAGAGGTTCAAACCAAAGGAATGAACAATCTATCGTATGAAATAATCTTAGATAACTTCCCAGATACGAAAGATGGAATGGATTGCCAAATCCTGGAAGCCTACAGGACCCCAAACAAACAAAACCATAGTAGACCAACTCCAAGACACATAATTATGAGGATATCCAACATACAGAACAAGGAGAGAATATTAAAAGCTATGAGAGAAAGGAGGCAGATTACATTCAGGGGTAAACCAATTAGGTTAACGACTGATTTTTCATCACAGACTTTGAAAGTGAGAAGATCCTGGAACAACATATTTCAAATACTGAAAAATAATGGATTCCAACCAAGAATACTGTACCCAGCAAAATTAAGCTTCAGATTTGACAATGAAATTAAAATATTTCATGATAAACAAAAGTTAAAAGAATTCGCAGCCAGAAAACCAGCACTGCAAGGCATTTTGAGCAAAATACTACAAGAAGAGGAATTGAAAAATAGCACCGAAAACTAACAGTGGGAGGTATCTCAGTAAAGGGAAAGAAAAATAACCAAAGAGATAAACTAGCCAAATTAAAATAAATAAACATGACTGGGAGTGCAAACCATATATTAATAGTAACCCTAAATATTAATGGCTTAAATTCACCAATCAAGAGACATAGGCTAGTAACCTGGATTAAAAAAACAGATCCAACAATATGCTGCCTTCAGGAGACTCATATGATAGGAAAAGACATACACAGGCTAAAGGTGAAAGGTTGGGAAAAATCATACCACTCACATGGCCCTCAGAAGCAAGCAGGTGTGGCCATACTCATATAGAATAAAATCAACTTCAAACCTAAGTTAATCAAAAGGGATAAAGAAGGACACTATATACTGTTAAAAGGAACCATCCACCAACAAGACATAACAATTATCAATATATATGCACCAAACAATGGTGCTGCCACGTTCATAAAACAAACTCTCCTCAAGTTCAAGAGTCAAATAGACCACAACACAATAATTATGCGTGACTTCAACACACTGCTCTCTCCATTAGACAGATCCTCCAGACAAAAGCTAAATAAAGAAACTATAGAACTCAACAGCACAATCAATAACCTAGACTTAACTGACATATATAGAATATATCAACCATCATCAAGTGGATACATGCAGCAGCACATGGATCCTACTCAAAGATAGACCATATATTATGCCATAGGGCAACTCTTAGTAAATATAAAGGTGTGGAGGGATAATACCATGCATCTTATCTGATATAATGGAATGAAACTGGAAATCAATGATAAAAGAAGGAAGGAAAAATCCTGCATCACCTGGAAAATGAACAATATGTTACTGAATGATCAATGGGTTACAGAAGACATAAAGGAGGAAATAAAAAAATTCTTAGAGATAAACGACAATATACACACAACATATTGGAATCTATGGGACACAATGAAAGCAGTTTTAAGAGGGAAATTCATTTCCTGGAGTTCATTCCTCAAAAAAAGAAAAAAACAACAAATAAATGAACTCACACTTCATCTCAAAACCCTAGAAAAGGAAGAGTAAAACAACAGCAAATGTAGTAGAAGACAAGAAATAATTAAAATCAGAGCGGAAATCAACAAAATTGAAACAAAAAAAAAAAAACATTGAAAAAATTGATAAAACTAAAAGTTGGTTCTTTGAAAAAATAAATAAGATCGACAGACACTTAGTCATGCTAATGAAGAGAAGAAGAGAGAGAACTCAATTACTAACATACAGGATGAAAAAGGCAATATCACAACGAACACTACAGAAATACAGAAGATAATTAGAAAGTATTTTGAAACCCTATATTCCAATAAAATAGAAGACAGTGAAGATATCAATAAATTTCTTAAGTCATATGATCTGCCCAGATTGAGTCAGGAAGACACACACAATTTAAACAGACCAATAACAAAGGAGGAAATAGAAGAAGCCATCAAAAGACTACCAACCAAGAAAAGCCCAGGACCGGATGGGTATACAGCGGAGTTTTACAAAACCTTCAAAGAAGAATTAATACCAATACTTTTCAAGCTATTTTAAGAAATAGAAAAAGAAGGAGCTCTTCCAAATTCATTTTATGAGGCCAACATCACCCTGATCCCGAAACCAGACAAAGACACTTCAAAGAAAGAAAACTACAGACCAATATCTCTAATGAACCTAGATGCAAAAATCCTCAATAAAATCCTGGCGAATCGAATACAAAAGCATATCAAAAAAATTGTGCACCATGATCAAGTAGGATTCATCCCTGGGATGCAAGGATGGTTCAATATACAGAAATCAAAAAATGTTATTCACCACATCAATAGACTTAAAGATAAGAACCATATGATCATCTCGATAGATGCAGAAAAAGCATTCGACAAAGTACAGCATCCCTTTATGTTCAAAACATTAGAAAAACTAGGGATAACAGGAACTTACCTCAACATTGTAAAAGCTATACATGCTAAGCCTCAGGCTAGCATCATTCTAAATGGAGAAAAACTGAAGGCATTCCCTCTACAATCTGGAACAAGACAGGGATACCTTCTTTCACCACTTTTATTCAATTTAGTTCTTGAAATACTAGCCAGAGCAATTAGACAGACAAAAGAAATTAAAGGCATAAAAATAGGAAAAGAAGAACTTAAATTATCACTATTTGCGGCTGATATGATACTGTATCTAACAGACCCAAAAGGGTCTACAAAGAAACTACTAGAGCTAATAAATGAATTCAGCAAAGTGGCAGGATATAAAATCAACACACATAAATCAAAGGCATTCCTGTATATCAGCAACAAAACTTCTGAAATGGAAATGAGGAAAACCACTCAATTCACAATATCTTCAAAAAAAATAAAATACTTGGGAATCAACCTAACAAAAGAGGTAAAAGATTTATACAATGAAAACTACAGAACCCTAAAGAGAGAAATAGAAGAAGATCTTAGAAGATGGAAAAATATACCCTATTCATGGATAGGCAGAACTAACATCATCAAAATGGCGATATTACCCAAAGTTCTCTACAGGTTTAATGCAATGCCAATCACAATTCCAATGGCATTTCTTGTAGAAATAGATAAAGCAATCATGAAATTATATGGAAAAACAAGAGACCCAGAATAGCAAAAGCAATTCTAAGCAGGAAATGTGAATCTGGTGGAATAGCGATACCAGATTTCAAAGTGTACTATAGAGCAACAGTAACAAAAACAGCATGATACTGGTACCAAAAGAGGCGGGTGGACCAATGGTACAGAATAAAGGACACAGAGACCAATCCACAAAATTAAAACTTTCTTATATTTGATAAAGGAGCTAAAAGCATGCAATGGAGGAAGGATAGCATCTTCAACAAATGGTGCTGGGAAAACTGGAAATCCATATGCAACAAAATAAAGCTGAACCCCTTTCTCTCACCATGCACAAAAGTTAACTCAAAATGGATCAAAGAGCTTGATATCAAATCGGAGACTCTGCATCTGATAGAAGAAAAAGTTGGCTCTGATCTACATATTGTGGGGTCGGGCTCCAAATTCCTTAATAGGACGCCCATAGCCCAAGAGTTAATAACAAGAATAAACAAATGGGATTTACTTAAACTAAAAAGTTTTTTCTCAGCAAGAGAAACAATAAGAGAGGTAAATAAGGAGCCTACATCATGGGAACAAATTTTTACTCCTCACACTTCAGATAGAGCCCTAATATCCAGAGTATACAAAGAACTCAAAAAATTAAACAATAATATAACAAATAACCCAATCAACAAATGGGCAGAGAACCTGAACAGACACTTCTCAGAGGAGGACATACAATTAATCAACAAGTACATGAAAAAATGCTCACCATCTCTAGCAGTCAGAGAAATGCAAATCAAAACCACCCTAAGATACCATCTCACTCCAGTAAGATTGGCAGCCATTATGAAGTCAAACAACAATAAGTGCTGGCGAGGATGTGGGTAAAAGGGTACACTTGTACATTGTTGGTGGGACTGCAAATTGGTGCAGCCAATTTGGAAAGCAGTATGGAGATTCCTGGGAAAGCTGGGAATGGAACCACCATTTGACCCAGCTATTGCCCTTCTCGGACTATTCCCTGAAGACCTTAAAAGAGTGTACTATAGGGATACTGTCACATCAATGTTCATAGCAGCACAATTTACAATAGCTAGACTGTGGAACCAACCTATATGCCCCTAAATAGATGAATGGATAAAAAAAATGTGGCATTTATACACAATGGAGTATTACGCAGCATTAAAAAATGACAAAATCATGGAATTTGCAGGGATAATGGATGGCATTAGAGCAGATTATGCTAAGTGAAGCTAGCCAATCCCTAAAAAACAAATGCCAAATGTCTTCTTTGATATAAGGAGAGTAACTAAGAACTGAGCAGGGAGGAAGAGCATGAGGAAAAGATTAACATTAAACAGAGACGAGTGGTGGGAGGGAAAGGGAGAGAGAAGGGAAATTGCATGGAAATGGAAGGAGACCCTCATTGTTACACAAAATTACATATAAGAGGTTGTGAGGGGAAAGAGGAAAAAAAAACAAGGGAGAGAATTGAATAACAGCAGATGGGGTAGAGAGAGAAGATGGGAGGGGAGGGGAGGGGGGATAGTAGGGGATAGGAAAGGTAGCAGAATACAAATCACTAATATGGCATTATGTAAAAACGTGGATGTGTAACCGATGTGATTTTGCAATTTGTATTTGGGGTAAAAATGGGAGTTCATAACCCACTTGAATCAAATATATGAAAGATGATATGTTATGAGCTTTGTAATGTTTTGAACAACCAATTTTTTAAAAAAAGAGTTCTAAAAGACATTGTCAGAGGTGCTGGGGCACAGAGGGAGACCTGGGAGAACCCAGCACGTGTGGTTTAGAATGAGTATAGTTATATAAACTTTCAAACAAAATACAGAAAAAAAAATAGAAATAGAAAAAGCAATCATGAAAGTCATCTAGAAAAACAAGAGACCAAGAGTAGCCAAAGCAATCATTAGCAGGAAGAGTGAAGCAAGTGCCGTCACTATACCAGAACTTAAACTATACTACAGAACAATAGTAACAAAAATAGCATGGTACTGGCACCAAAACAGACTGGTAGACCAATGATACAGAATAGAGGACATAGAGACTAAACCACAAAATTACAACTATCTTATATTAGACAAAGGAGCCAAAAACATGCATTGGAGAAAAGATAGCCTCTTCAACAAATAGTGCTGGGAAAATTGGAAATCCATATGAAACGAAATGAGATTAAACCCATATCTCTCACCAGGCACAAAACTCAACTCAAAGTGGGTCAAGGACCTAGGAATTAAACCAGAGACTCTGTGTCTAATAGAAGAAAAAGTAGGCCCTAATCTTCATCATGTGGGGTTAGGCCCCAACTTCCTTAATAAGACTCCTATAGTGCAAAAATTAAAACCAAGAATTAATAAATGGGATGGATTCAAACTAAAAAGTTTCTTCTCTGCAAAAGAAATAATCTGTGAGGTGAATAGAGAACCTACATCCTGGGAGCAAATTTTACCCCTCACACATCAGAGAGAGCACTAATCTCTAGGGTATATAAAAACTCAATAAGCTAAACACCAAAAAATCAAATAAGTCAATCAATAAATGGGCCAAGGACCTGAACAGATACTTCTCAGAAGGTGATATACAATCAATCAACAAACATGAAAAAATGTTCACCATCTCTAGCAATTAGAGAAATGCAAATCAAAACCACTCTAAGATACTATCTCACTCCAGTCAGAATGGCAGCTATTACAAAGACAAACAACAGTAAGTGTTAGAGAGGATGTGGGGAAAAAGGTATACTCATACATTGAAAGTGGGTCTGCAAATTGGTGCAGCCATTATGTAAAGCAGTATGGAGAGTCCTTGGAAATCTGGGGATGAAACCACCATTTGACCCATCTATTCCTCTCCTCAGTCTATACCCATAGGACTAAAAAACAGCATACTACAGGGATACAGCCACATCAATGTTTATAGCAGCACAGTTTTATAATAGTTAAACTGTGGAACCAACCTAGATGCCCTTCAGTAGATGAATGGATAAAAAAAAATGTGGTATATATACACAATGGAATTTTACTTAGCAATAAAAGAGAATAAAATCATGGCATTTGCAGGTAAATGGATGGCGTTGGAGAAGATAATGCTAAGTGAAGTTAGCCAATCCCCCCAAAAAACAAATGCTGAATGTTTTCTCTGATATAAGGAGGCTGACTCATAGTAGGGTAGGGAGGTGGAGCATGGAGGAATAGACGAATTCTAGATAGGGAAAAGGGCTGGGAGGGGAAGGGAGGGGGCAGAGGGTTAGCAAGGATGGTGGAATATGATGGACATCATTATCCAAAGTACATGTATGAAGACACGAATTGGTGTCAACATATTTTATATACAACCAGAGATATGAAAAATTGTGCTGTATATGTGTAATAAGAATTGTAATGCATTCCACTGTCATTCATTTTAAAAAAATCAATTAAAAAAAGAAAAAGAAAACTAAGCAGAAGGCACAGAGGTTTTTCAATCCTTTCCTGCCTCCAAACATGCTTAGTGTTCCCATTATATCAATATGTAATATACACTGGATAAAAATGATTAGGCTATGAAAGATTATTATGATATGACATATCACTATCACTCAAAGCTCATAGTTTATATTAGGTTTCACTCTATGTGTTGAATCTTCTAAGAGTTTGGACAAATTTATAATGATATGTATCCACAATTACAGTATCATACAAAGTAGGTTCACTGTCCTAAAATTCTTTTTTCCTCTTATTCATTCCACCCACCCCATAATCCCTCATAAATGCTAATCTCTTTATTGTCCCTGAACTTGCCTTTTCTAGAATGCTATGTAGTGAGAACTGCATAACATGCAACCTTTTCAGATTGGCTTCTCTCACTTAGTCTTATGCACTTAAGTTTCCTGTGTGTCTTTTCATAGCTTGATAGCTCACTTCTTTTTAGTTTTGAACAATATTCCATTGTCTGGATTTCCTGTGGCCTGTCAATTTGCTTCCTGAAAGCAACTTGTTTGCTTCTAAGTTTGTTCATTATGAATAAAGCTGCTATAAAGATTTTTGTGCAGTTTTTGTGTGTGAACATATTTTTTTCAACTTCTTTTGGTAAATATGGAGAAGTGCAATTGCTAGGTCATATAGTGAGAGTATGCTGTATATTTGTAAGAATTGACCAACCTGCCTTTCTATACCATTTTGCAATACCATGAGCAATGAATGAAAGCCCATGTTGTTCCATTCTTAGCCAACATTTGTTTTCCACAATATTCTGGATTTGGGCTGTTCTAACACATTTATAGTTATACGACAATGTTGTTTTAATTTTCATTTTCCTGATGGCATGTGATGTGGAGTATCTTTTAATATAGTTATTTTCTAACTACTTCTTTGTGAGGTATCTGTCAAGGTTATTGGCCCATTTTTAAAAGTAAGTTATTTGGCTCCTTATTATTGAATTTTAAGTGTTCCTTGTGGATTTTGGATCTCATCCTTTATCACATATTTTATTTGCAAATAATTTCTCCCAGTTTTGACCTTTTCCTTTACTCTCCTGACAGCATCTTTCATGGAGTAGAACCTCTAATTATTAAGTCCAGTTTATCAATTCTTTCTCTCATAGGTCATGTGAGCCAAAAGTTGTTCAGATTTTTCTCCTAGGTTATCTTCTAGGAGTTTTAGAGTTTGCATTTACACTTAAGTCTGTGAAACATTTGCGTTAATTTTCGTGAAGAATGTAAAACCTGTGTTTAGGCATTTAAATTTTTTTTTTTTTTTTTTTGCTGTGGGTATTCAATCAATTGTTTCAACTTTTTTTTTTTTGTGGAGGTGGGGAAAGATTAAAGAAACCTTTGTTACTTTGTTAAGTTTAAATACAATATATTTATGTAGATTTATTTTGGACCTACCTTTGATATATTTGTTTATACTTTCACCATGACCACATTATCTTGATTCATGTAGCTTTCTAGTATTGAAATCAGGTAATATATTAGTATTCCACCCTATTTCTTGTTTTCATTATTGTGTTGGCAATTCTGAGTCTTTTGCTTATCCATACAAACTTTTGATTTAGTTTATAACTATGCACAAAATAACATGTTGGGATTTTTTTTGGGGGGATATATTGAAGCTGTAGATAAAACTGGAGAAGAACTGAAATGTTAACAACAATTGTCTATCTTATATATATATATATATATATATATATATATATATATATATTCATTTATTTAAATCTTCAATTTCTTTTTTCTGAGTTTTGTAGTTTTCCTTATGTTCAACTTGAATCCATTTTGTAAGATTTACACCTAAATACTTAACTTTGGGAGGTGGTAATATAAATGGCATAATTCTTTTAATTTCAACTTACATTTGTTCATTGCTAGTGTATAGGAAAATGATTGTTGCTTTTTACATATTAACTTTATATCAGGAAATCTTGCTGTGATCATTTATTAGTTTCAAGGGTATTTTTTCCATTTCTTTCAGATTTTCTACATATATGGTAATGTCATCTATGAGCAAAGACAGTTTTATTCTTTTTTCCTTTCCAATATGCTACTTTTTCTTTTCTTTTTTTATAGCATTAACTAAGACTTTCCAATACAATTTTGAAAAGTAGTGGTGAAAGAGGACATCTTTTCCTCATTCTCAGTCTTGATGTTAAAGTAATCAGTTACTCACTAGTAAGTATAACATTAGCTATGGGATTTTTTTGTAGATATTCTTTGTCAAGTTGAAGTTGTTACACTTTATTTCTAGTTTACTGCATGTTTTATCATATAAAATGGGACTTTTCAAAATGCTTCTTTTATACTTATTATGATTATGTGATTTTTTAATCTGTAAATGTGATTACATTAATTACATTTGAATGTTGAACTAGCATTATGCACTTGGAATTAATTCCATTTATCTTAATGTATAATTATTTTTATACATTATTGAATTTATTTGCTAATACTTTGTTAGGGATGTTTGTATCTAATTTCTTTTTTTTTTTTTTTAAAGAGAGAGTGAGAGAGAGAGAGAGAGAGAGAGAGAGAGAGAGAGAGAGAGAGAGAGAGATTTTTTTTTTTAATATTTATTTTTCAGTTTTCGGCAGACACAACATCTTTGTTTGTATGTGGTGCTGAGAATCGAACCCGGGCCGCACGCATGCCAGGCGAGCGCGCTACCACTTGAGCCACATCCCCAGCCCCTGTATCTAATTTCTTAAGATACCAGTCTTTAATTTTTCTTCTACTTTTTTTTTTTGTATTAGGGTAGTATTGGTCTCATAACCAGTATTACACCTTCTTTGTCCCGAAAGAGACTCTGGAGACTTAGTATACTTTTATCCTTAGTATATTTGGCCTCTAACTAAATTATATCTGTAACATCCCTTTTACTATACAAAGTAATATATTCCCATGTTGCAAAATTTAGGATATTGACAAGCATGAAATTCTGCAAATAACTGTCAAGAAAAAAATTCAGAAGCCTCTTGATTAATCTGTCATTAATACCTCAGCATGAATTTTGCCTCATTTCCTGAGAAAAGTTTTAACTAGAATGTATGAGATCTTAGTCTACCTATTTTAGATAGCTTTTCATGGCTGCGACTGAAAGATTCGACCAGAATAAGTGTAGAGGAGGAAAAAAAGTTTATTTGGGGGCTCACAGTTGCAGAGGTCTTTGTAGACAGTAGGCTGCCTGCATTCCTCAGGGCTTGAGGTGAGGTTGAACATCATGGCAGAAGAGTGTGGAAGAGGGAAGCAGCTCACATATTGATCAGAAAGCAGAGAAAGAGAAACTCTACTTGCTAGTTACAAATATATATCCCTTATGCCTGCTCACAAGGAACCTCTTCCTCCAGCCAAACACACCTGCCTCCAGTCAGCATCAGTTAATCCCATCAGGGATCAATTCTCTAATTAGGTAAAGGCTATGAACTGATCATTTCTTCTTCAAACCTTCTTGCATTGTCTCACACATGAGCTTTTGGGGAACACTTCTCATCTAAACCATAAGATTACCAGACCAGGAAAGGGTGGAACCATTGGTTACAGCTAAAATGTTGCCTAGGAAACCCACAGTGATATTTCCGGATCGTTCTGTAGTTAACCCTGCTCCTTGGCCATGTCCCCTATATTTGTTGACATTTAAAATGGTAGAATGCTCAATTTGAAAAACCTGGACTTTGAGAATTCCATATACATGTTTATTTTACTATGCAGCAGGAGCCCCCAGTGGTGTTGTATAGACCCTGATGGGCTTGGGCATGTCATGATTCACCTGAGAGACTTACTCTCATAAGCAGAGGGAGCTTCTCAGCCCCTGGTTTTATGCCAATTCCCACACATACAGCGACCAATTGACTCTGAAGTCTGCTCTTCGGTTTTGGCTGCTGTGATTACATTTCCTACACAGACAGCTCTCCATGTGGTGGCCAGATTGAGAGGAGTGTCTCCTATCTTAAAGCACCCTCTAGATGATTAACCCTTCTTCAATTCCTCCCTCCAAAGCTCTGGGGAAATCTAAAGGACACACGTGCCTTCAGAGCCTTTCTTATTATGCCATGTCTTTACTGCATGTGCCGAACATCAGGCAGATGTGCTCGTTCTGTCTCCTGCTTATTTTTCTTGAAGTGGTTTGCACAGCAGATGTTCCAGTAAGTGTTTTCTCCTTCATCTCTTTCACAATTCTGCTCCAGAAGAGGCACTGTACGTGTGCTATTGCCCTTTATATTTTTGAAAAGAAAATTATTCAGAGCCCCTTTTCTACCTCAATGGAGATTGCCCTTTTCCTTGGAGGCCTGGGTGTACATTTTTAGAAGAATGTTTCCCATCATGATTTTTTTTTCTTTTTTTTTCCCCCTCTACTTTGAGATGCCTTTTTCTAAAGTCTGATTACTGTATAGTTTTTCCTCTGACTTCAGACTCCTCAACTTCTTGTAACCCAGCAGTAGAGTTAACAGGTCAGTTTGGTCATACCTGCACATTTTATCTCACTAATATTCTGTTTTTCATAACCTTATCACTCAGCCTTTTATAACTGTTTTGCGATTCAAAGACCATCATAAAAGAAATATTTTGCTTACTGAGCATCTTTGTAAATTTTATTAAATGATATTTGCAAAAATTATATATTAAACTGCTATATATATGTGCATTATATAAGCCTAATACCCTATTTTAATAACATTGAATGAAATCCATTAAATGCTGATACTGAAGGCCATTCTCCCAATATATCATGAGCACCTAATACATGTTTTCTTTGCGCTGGTCATAGAGGGGAGGATGGGACCACCTTTTATTCATGTTGTATTCACAGAGTCCAACATCCTGGCTGGCATATAGAAAATATTGATTAAATGTTTGTGGAACATCCTTAACAGACCAAAGTAGCAGCTAAATAAAATAGGCTCATTTGACCATTGAAGGGCAACATGCTATTGTAGTGTGTAACATGACTTCCAGATTCAGAAAATCTGAGATTAGTCAGATACAGTGGCACATTCATGTAATCCTAGTAATTTGGGAAGCTGAGGCAGGAGGGTCACATGTTAAGAGCCAGACTCAGCAACTCAATGATATCTTGTTTTAAAAAAAATGGGGGTGGGGGCTGGGTTGTGGGTCAGTGGTAGAGCGCTCGCCTTGCACATGCAAGGCCCTGGGTTCGATCCTCAGCACCACATAAAAATAAATAAGTGAAATAAAGGTATTGTGTCCAACTACAACTAAAAAATAAATAAAAAGAAAGGGTAGGGGGCTGGAGCTGGGGAAGGAGTTCCTCTGGGTTCATTCCTATGTACTGAGTTGGGGGAGAAAAAAAAAAAAAGAAAACTTGAGGTCACCTCCAGGTTCTGATACCCTATGGATGCATGCCTAAGGTGAATATTATTGAACATTTGTAAGTCTCAGGTTTCTCATCTATAGTTTTTTTATGATATCAAATGAGGTAATGTCTATAAAGCCCTTCTTATGCTACCTGTCAGTTTGAGTCAGCTTTTTCATTTCTGTGACCAAAAGACCTGACAAGTACAATTTTAGAGGAGAGAAAGTTTATCTGGGGCTCGTGATTTCAGAGGTCTCAATCCATGGACAGCTGACTCCACTCCATTGTTCTGGGCCCAAGGGGGGCTGAACATCATGGTAGAAGGGTGTGGTGGAGGTAAGCAGCTCAGAACATGGAACCAGGAAGCAGAGAGAAACTCTACTTACTAAGAAGAAAATTAAAAACTCCAAAGGCCTATTTCCTCCACCACACCCTACCTGCCTTCAGTTACCACCCAGTTAATCCTTCTCACCAGACTAACACACTGATTAAGTCAAGGCTCTCACAACCCAGTCATTTCACCTCTACACTTTCTTGCATTGTTTTGCACAGGAGCTGTTGGGGGACACCTCACCACTAAACCATCACACTGTTTTAGAATGTCTAGCCTATGTTTTAGCTACCAAGCTGTTGCTTTCATTATCATTCTCATGATGTGAGGGACAAAGGAAGCAGACTGCTAGTGTACGAAGATGGAATAATCTCACGAGCTTCCCAGACAATATGAGAAATCAAAAAAACAGCCATCAGAAAATTCAGAGAACAACCCTTCCCTACAAAGACGGAAGGTCTTAAATCGAAGGTGAAATTCTTCAATTGAAGAGTTAATGAGACCTGATGAAATACTGTTCTTGCCAAGCATGACTCATGTTAAGCAGAGATGTGTGAGATAAGATGCTGAAGGGAGAAAATCCAACCAATCAACCGATGCCTTCGCTCAGGTTGCTGCCCTGTGCAATACAGTGCAACCTTGGCTGAGGTGGTTTGCAGAAACCTCTGGACTGTGGTTGGGATGCTGTGGTCAGTCAGGCCAGTATTGAAGCTGGCTTCCAGTGTGTTTTAATTAAGCCTTGCACAATTCCTAAGGAATTGAATAAAGAAAACCCACAGCTACTTTTATTTTAAGGAGAAAGGACTGTTCATTTACTCAATTGAACACATCAGATCTTCCTCCTCAAGTGTACCCAATCACCCAGAAATTCATGAAAAATGCTTAAGTAGTTTCAAACTTGTCCCAAATATTACACAGAAGACATTTCTTAACTTATATATGGTTTGTCTAAAATTCAAATTTAACCGGACATCTTTTTTCTTATTGCTTTTTTGCATTTGTCAGTGCTTAAAGTAGTAACCCTAGATGAGGGGATTTCCCTTCAGCTATTTGGTTCTTACCATTAAAAAAAAAAAAAATTCATAAATTCCCTTTCAAATCATGTCCAGAAGCAGAAAACAAGAACCCAGATAAGTGTGGCCTTAAAGTCTAGGGTCTTCCTGCATTGCTGAAGCTGGCCTCTAACTTTTGATCCTCCTGTCTCAGCCTCTCAAGTCACTGGGATTACAGGTGTGTGCCACTGTGCCTAGCTAATATTTTAAAGTGTATTATCTCTGTTAACCTTCAAAAGAAAAACCTCTCTGTGGTAAAGAAAATTGTCATTCCTACTTTATATGAGGAAATTGTTGCAGGAATACTTTTAAATTACTTGATTCCTTAGAATAGGGATTTAAGGCCAAGTTTTACTGATTGACATATATATACTTATAAGCACTATGCTATTATCTCAAGTAAAGTAACTTAAGATATGTTATAAAAATTACATTCAAAGATTTAAAAATACCTGCTTTTCTCCTGTCTTAATAATGCTTGTCTAAATTTTCTACATTCATTATCTAAATAGGAAACAAATAGCAATATATCACCAATATGACAGTGTACTAGAAAATGTTCAGGTTGGCCTTTGCTATATGAAAAGTCTTTTCTTTGCTTAGAAAAATTAAATTCTAATACAAGTCCAAATTAACTCTCCATTCTCACTTTTTTTCTAAAGAGCCAGTTCTCACGCAGGGGCCAATACTCAGTCCTCTTTGGTCTGTGTCCAATAGAACTACTGGTGCTCCTTCACTGATAAGTGATCACTCTAATACAAAATCACTTAACTCTCACGTTTCAGAAGTTCCAGTGAATTAACGAGACACATATCATAGGCAGATATCAGAGTGTCATCCTTGTGCTCACAGGAATTCTAAAATCTGATCAAATCTTAGACCTAGTTTATTAATGGCTATTTTGAGGTTATATCATTCATTTTTCTGTCTGTTTCTCTTGTTTAAAAGCTTTTAATTCCCCTGTGGCTTTTCTTTCTGCCATTTTCATGTCAGATGGAGTGTGGGCTTTGCTGAGGGACACATTCTTAATTCTTTTCATTATTGTGTCCCCATAATTTGAATAGGTAACATCACTGCCCCAATACTCTTGCTTGGGAACATCTCTAATGCTTTCGTATTCCACTGCCATTTCTGATGTTTCTTCCTCAACCTGTGGCTTTTAATTAAGCACGTTTCACAAAAGTTTACACATCCTTGGCTTTGAGAATTTGTAACTCCAAAGACAGGGTATGCATTATTCCAATTGTAATAATTTTACTATAACTTATGACTCAATTTTGTTTTTCTGGGTTTAACATGTCAGTAACTCACACAAGGCCACCCAATGACATGTGAACCCTCCGTCTTAGTCTATTGGAACTGACATAATAAAGTACTACAGATTGGTGGTCAAAATATACTAAAATACTATAGCAACATAAATATATTTCAGGACTGAAGACTGGGAAGTTCAAAGTCAAGGCGCTGGCTGACTCATTGTCCATTGTAGGTCCCCTTCTTCACATATAGTCATCTTCTCACTCTAACCTTACATGGTGGAGAGTCAAGGAGTTCTCTGGGACCTCTTTTATAAGGGCATAAATCCCATCCTGAGAGTCAAACACCCTAACCTAATCAGCTTCCAAAAGGCCCATCTCCCAAGATCATCACCTTGATAGTCAGGATTTCAACATATAAATTTGGTGGTGGTGGTGCAGGGGTGATAAGCAGACCACAGTGCCCTCAAAGTCAAGTTTTTTCCATTGAAGTCCTGCAGTAATGTTTTTATGTTCTTGGAAATCAAGCCCTGGCTCCTCCCAGGCTTCCTGTTCATGTCAGATTCTGCCTTACAATTTGAGACCCTATATTATGTTGCTCAAATCCTAAAAGGAAATCCACTTCCTGAACAGACAAGATCCTATCTTCTAATTTTTGGAAATTCTATTAATTTTTTTGGAAAAATTATTGTGCAAATATGAATAATTTTTGATACTCATTAATATACATGATAGTGAAAACTATCAGATTAATGTTGAGTTCCTCTTAAAACCCCATATAACATTAGTAAAGAGATTTTTAACAGGTATAGTTTCATTAAGAAAAAAATCCATACCAATATTTTAGAAGCAAAAAGCAGAGAAGAGTGGTAACTATTTTAGCATATAGAGCCAAAGTAGGAAAACTTGAGAAATTACTGAAAAGTCTTAGAAATTGTAAGCAACAGGTGCTCTAGAATTTAGGTTGAAAATGAGGCTAAAAGCAGAAATTTACCAGTTTAGAGCAAAACTGGAATAAGACAACTTGGCAGGAAGCAGGAACTGGCTATTTAAAAATATGGTGTTCTGACTATAAAAAAAAAATTCTACCCAACTCCGTAGAGCTGTCTGTCCCTCTCTTTTCCAGGCATAATAAACTAGAAAATGAATATAGAAAGCACAGTTGATAGCTGTATGCCTTCATCCAACAACATGAATTAGGTCAGTATACACCAAATGGTAAGACAGCCAACTTTCTTCCACCTCAGTGGTCTGTGGTAGTAAGACAGGTCTACACTCTCCTGGCAGCAGATTGAAAAGATCCTCTTTGAGGAATCTGATTAGCTCCAGAAGAAAGACCTGAGAAAACTAATATTTAAAAGACCAAAGCAAAAGCCAAAGAGATAATCTTTCAAAGAAACTCACATCTCGGTTCATTTATAAAGCACTCTTATAAGTTTTCTAAATAGAAACAGAACAACTAAGGATAAAAGATACATGGTGACAAAAGCTTACATAAAATTCAAAGTCTGATAGAAGCAAAAAGGAAATAGAAAATTGGAGGAAACTGGAAAAAAAGAAGAAAAATTTAAAGTTTATGCTAATATGTATTTTACATATTACAGCTTGAGTACACCTTATTCTAAATGCTTGGGACCAAAAGTGCTTTGGATATATATATTTTTTTTATTTTGGAATATTCACATACACATAATGATATATTTTAGAGATGAAACCTGAATAAAAACATGAAATTCACTTACACTGTTTGCATGTAGACCCATGACCTAAAGGTCATCTTTTACAATATTTTTAGTATGCCTGCACTTTGACTGCAACTCAAAACCTGAGGTCAGAGATGAAATTTTCCACTTGGGATATGATGATGGCACTCAAAAAAATTTTATTTTGGAACATTTTAATTTTTTTGATTTTTCTTATAGTTTGAATATGAGGTATCCTTTAAGTGTTCCTCTTAATGCAAGAATATTGAGTGGTGAAATGATTAGAGTGTGAGAGCTATAACTTAACCACTCTATCCTATTTTGAATGGACAGACAAAATAGTGACTATAGACAGGGGTGGGGGGGTGGGTATATATAGCTGGATGAGGTTTGTCACTCAGGGTATGCTCTGAAGGGGTATATCTTCCCTCAACTCCTTTCCACTTTCTTTCCCTTCCCCACCCCCACATCCTATCTGTCTCCTGACCCCACCATAAGCTGAGCAGCATTTCTATTTGGACCTTTGCCACATTAGGTGATGTCACCAGAAGCCCAAAGCAATGGAGTCAAGTGATCATAGAAACCATGTGAGCCCTCCCTCCTTTGTCCTCTAACTTTTTTTTTTTTTTTTTTTTTTTTTGGTCACAGGGGTCACAGCAATGAAGCTGACTAAAACAGAAATTGGTACTAGGGGAGAGGTCATTGTGAATAACTAGACCATGTAGTTCTGAAACCTTTAGAAATGGTTAGCAAAAGGAATTTGAAAATTTTTAGAAACACAGGGTAGAAAAGCCTGAGAATATTGTAAGCAGATCTTAATGGGTGATTCTCACGGAAGTTTCGATGACCAGAATGCCATTAGGAATGCAGATCATGCTCGGGATGTTTCACAGGGTAACAAGGATTCTATTGGAAATTGAACTAGAGACCATTCACAAGAGTCTGGCAAAGAACTTGGCTACATTTTGCTTATGTCCTGAGACTTTGTGTAAGGCTGAATTAAACATCATAGACTAGTTAATCTGGCAGAGGAAATTTTAAGGCAGCATAGCATTCCCTGAGTGGTACTGGAAGCTTTTAGCAGGTTTACTGTGAGAGTCAGGAATAGAAAGCAGACTTGTAAAGCTGGGAACAAAAAAGATGTGCTTGTTGAAGAGATTGAAGACTCTAAAGAGATATTAAGTACTTTGCATAAAGACAGTAGGAAAGGTAACTTGAGGACATCTCAGAAATGTGTAAGACTACATCCTTTACAGGGTCCATGGTATAGAAGAGAAAATTCCTTTGAGAAGAAATCTTGGTAGTGCCCTCCTTGCACAGGGGGTCTAGGAAGTTGTTTCAAAATTCTCATCTTAGATGAATGGATAAAAAAATGTGGCATATATACCCAATGGAATTTTAGTCAGCAATAAAAGAGAATAAAATCATGACATTTTCAAGTAAAATGATGAAGTTAGAGAAGATAATGCTAAGTGAAGTTAGCCAATCCCCAAAAAACAAATGCCAAATTTTTCTTTGATATAAGGAGCCTGATTCATAGTGGGATAGGGAGCGGGAGCATGAGAGGAATAGACAAGCTCTAGATAAGGCAGAGGGGTTGGAGGGGAAGGGAGGGGGGATGGGGTAATTAATGATGATGGAATGTGATGATCATTAATATTAAAAGTACATGTATAAAGACATGAATTGGTGTGAATATACTATGTATACAACCAGAGATATGGAAAATTTTGCTCTATATATGTAATAAGAATTGTAATGCATTCTGCTGTCATATATAAATAAAAAATTTACATAAAAAGTTTTTAAAAAGCAAAAAAAAAAAAAAAAGCATTATGTTGAGTGAAAGAAAAAAAAAAAGATCATGGAGTCCTTTTGTGAAATTTTAAAGGAAGGCCTGGGAAGCCAGACAAAGTGTAGCAGGATCTATGTCCCCAGAGACTTCTCTTGAGAGTTGGATGTGTGAAGCTGTGAAGGTGAAGTCAAAGCTGCAATGGAGACCCCATAAATTATGAAATGATGGTAACATAGATTCTCTACCAGGAAAAGCCGATGGCTGTGGAACAAGCCAAGCTAAAAAGTGCCCAAGTGTATTGCAACCGACAAAGCCAAAGAGGTGGGTCTGCTTGAGCCTTTCAGAGAATACAATGCAAGCCCATGTATCTCAGATGCTGCTTGCAGTTACAGGAAGAGTAATGGGACCTGTTTGCTTGGCTGGATTTTGGGTTTTCTTTGGCCCCATTCCTTCTTTCTATGCCCCTAGTCCTTCCTATTGAAATGGGAATGTTTGCCTTGTGCCACTGTATACTAAACATATGAATATTACAGGGACTTATAGGCAAGAGTTTGCCTAGAGTCTCAAAGGAGACTTTGGACTTGAACTTTGGGGCAATTTACAAATTGTTAAGAGTATGGGATTCTTAAAGGTGAACTAAATGTATTATAAGATGGACACGAGTTTTGGGGGCCAGGACTGGAATGGTATGGTGTGGCTTTAAGGCATCCTCACAGCTCCTGTTAATTCAGGAGTATTTAGAGGTAAAATGGTTAGACGAGATAACTGCAAATTAACTAGTTTGAATGAACTAACTGGGTGGTAAGTGTAGGCAGGTGGGACATGGATATCTTTCCAT
Source organism: Callospermophilus lateralis (assembly GCF_048772815.1). NCBI lineage: Eukaryota > Metazoa > Chordata > Mammalia > Rodentia > Sciuridae > Callospermophilus > Callospermophilus lateralis. The sequence continues at coordinate 64,245,011 of NC_135318.1, forward strand.
TGCTTACTTAATGCTAGAATGAATGAAAAGTCTGGAAAGGAGACTTTGGACTTGGACTTTGGCTGGTATTCTGAATCCATGCTGCCTAACAGTTGCATTAAAATAATTCTGAACACAATATTATTTTAATTAAAAGGTAAGTACTAAATGAGATTATAATCCACTCTCTACTGATGTTCACATATAATGTTTAATCATCATTTTGTGTATGTATATATTATATATACATATATTATATAATATATGATAAACATATAATGTTTATATAATAATTATACTATTATAATAATATACATATATAATATATATCATTCATAACATATATTATGTGTATATATTATATATACATATACACAATATATTATATATTATATATACATATACATAATATGTATACAACACATAATATATTGTATATTATATATATGTATATATAATATATACACACAATGTATATATGGGGGGATAGCATGAATTTTTACCCTAGCTAATAGGGTAAAAATTCATGCTATCCCCCACGTATATACATTTTTTTCCTTGCATTTTTTGGGATGATTCCTTTAGGAAAGTCAGATGACCTGAATATTGAGAGTGAGCAAGCGAGTGTAGGAGCGAGAGAGAGAGAGAGAGAGAGAGAGAGAGAGAGAGAGAGAGAGATATGAATGAAGTGAATGAAAAGTGATGATTTTTTTTTTTCCTGGAAGAATGGACATGCATTTTATCTTAAATGAAGAGTGGTCCCTGTCTCAGATGTCTTTCCATTGTTTACTTAATGCTAGAATGAATGAAAAGTCTGGAAAACATGGAATATGTGCACAAAATCTAAAGAACACACAGAGAGAGTGTAGGAGGATCCATCACATGTCAAAGGCCACATTTGTTTGTGCTGCCTTCTCTACACGCATCTTCAGGGCCTGGGAGACTGGAGGAAGTGTGTGTTTACATGGTGTTCAGCTCTTCTCTTCAGTCCTCTGCTCCGCCAGGCCTTCTTTGGGTGCTCTGCACTACAACTGCAAGGTAAACTGCACCAGATGATGTGGATGAAACACAACAGATCTGATCAGCAACAACACACACAAATAGCAAATAAAACTCAAAGGAAATATCCCAATGCGCCTGATTCAGACAACCTAAAGCACAGCTATTGCTACAGTTAAATGAATTCTCCTTGAGTTGAGGTGATTTTTTTCTCCCGCTGGTATTGTTATCAGGTTTGGCTGACCCTGTGCTTATTCCATGCTGCTTTGCACATTAGCCTGCTGCTACTGTCTCCTACACACCAGAGGGAGCAGCCTTGGAGAAGCAAAGCTACTTGACACAATTTGATAAAACAAAGCAAACTCTTCCCTTTCTTAATGTTTTAGGACATGAAACCCATCAGGTTTTAACACAACCTGGCCCATTCTATTTTGTATTATTTTTCCTTCTTTTTCTATCCATTTCGTAAAAGATGTGCATTTCTCTCATAAACTTTTATATAAATAAATTCATCAATAAAATATATATATTTATATTCATTTAGACACACACAAAAAAAATACCTTATACATAATACAGTTAAAATAGAGTTCTGTTGCAAAGGAAGAAATAGGATTAGTAGGTGGATGCTTAACATTTCAAACACAAATCAGAGAGTTTTTTGTTCCCCAAATAGATGTGTCCACATGAAGATTTGCTGTTTTGTTAAAGTGGCAAGTTTTCATAACTGCCGGCAAATATAGAAATACTTTGGAAGAAAATGGTACATTTGAAGAACTATATTTTCTTCTCAATTACAGTTCCTTTTTCTGTAAATACATCCTAATTTGGAAATAAAAGCCATATTGTAATTTCAAATGTGATTGCTACTTATATAAAGATATCGTCCTTAGTACTTTTGCACTTTATTTGCAAGGTGAATTGTATTTTAAAGTTACATAGTAACAACTTCTCCTGTCTCAAGTAGCTAATGTAATGCTATATTGCCAGGTTCAAAAAAACAAAAAATTCAGCTTTATTATCTCTTGATTGCTACTTCCTTCTTCCAAAACATGGATCTGATTTTATTGCCTCCTCAAATTTAGTAAGTCCCAGAGGTTTAACAGCATCCAGTCCTGACCACTCGTCTTCCCTAATTCTCCTTTTCAATCTCTTTATGTTATTCTTTGCTCTGTGTGTTTTTAACTACTGAGCAGGTGTTTCACATAGGTTATCATAATACAGAAAAAAAAAATCTTATGAGGTATACATTTTAATCTGAAATTTTAACTCAGATTTGCCCAAATTTTGTTTATGTCTCTCTCTTATAGTTCACAAATTAACAAGTGCCCTGGTGATTTTAGTTTTTACTTTTTGTGTGGTTAAGCACACAGGGTAGTTACATGAAAAGTAAAGAAAAATTCTTACTGAAAATCACAGTTCAAGGCAGTTATTGGAAATGATGTCCTATAATAGACACCCATTCAGAAATAAAGAAGAAAAGTCACACAACAATTTAAAGGTCATTAGTAATCTGATCCCAGATGACATCACCCACAACCACATGATAGCCCCTAATGATAAAGACTTTTAGAGAGTCTTTTTGAAGCATTTACACATCGCACAGCATCCCAGAACCAAAGCAATAAAGGTTGTATATTAATGGACAAGTGCAATTCAGTGTTAAGATAAAGTTAGAACTGTTGAGGCTAATGGAGTACTTTCAGGAATAAACCTGTAAAAGCCTCGGTGATCCATCTTTGCATCGCTCCAGGGTCTACACAAAGAGATAGAAAAACAACCGCGCTGCAGGCCCAGACGCACTCTACAGTCGTGCCCATTAACTCTTGGAGAGAATACAGACACCGTCACCTAATGATAACAATTTCCAGTCAATCTAGCAAAAGACATGACCTGTTCTGGGTTTCCTGGAGGTTATAAGAACATTGACTAATTTACTGAGCCAGTATAATAAGATAACCAGATGGAGAAGCTAATGGGCTGAAACAATGACAGTTAAACATTATTTGCTAACATCAGTATAGTAGAGAGTGGAGTACATTATCATTCAGTACTTACCTTTTAATTAAAATAATACTGTTTTCAGCATTATTTTAATATAGCAGTTAGGCAGCATGGATTCAGAATACCAGACTTTTTTTTTTTTTTTATCCTTGCATTTTTGGGGATGACTGCTTTGGCAAAGTCAGACTACCTGAATATTGCAATATTTTGATTCCACTGTTTGAACAGCCTGTTTAATTTCTTGTTTGTCACTATCAAGTTATTTAGCTAGTGGGATTGAAACTAGGGGTACTCTACCACTGAGGTACATCCCCAGTCCATTTTATTTTATTTTATTTTGAGTCAGAGTCTCATTAAGTTGCCCAGACTGGCGTAGAACTGTTTGTTGATCCTCCGACTTCAATCTCCAGAGTAGCTGGAAACACAGATATGTGCCACTGTGCTCAGTATCAAGTTAATGCTTTAAAAGAACAAAAACAAATATAACAATAGTAATAACAATCAAGAAGCTTAAACTTGAAAATAAAATCTGTTAGTATATCTGTTGGTATAATCTCTATAACCTATCTTTGAATTCTTTCTCATAGTGATTCCATAAATCATGGAAATTTTAAATGGCATCAAGCTTCTGTTTTCAAGTACTTCTTGGTTGTTTATTATATCCATACATTAAGGCATGGCCATAAATAAATCCATTTCTGTGATATAACACTCTTCTGTATCTGATTCTATTACAAATACTGTAAATCATCTTGAAAAAATGTTCTCATCAATTTATACCCAGGGTCTGACCACATTGTACTAGACATGAGTGTCTATGAGATTCTTTGTACCACAAAGCCTTGAAGGTATCTTTCTGACTTCCTATCTTTAAGTACCTTGCTTTGATCTTCACTTATGAATTTTTAAATTTAATCTTTTAAAAGAATTTTTTTATCAGTGCATTGTAGTTATACATAATATCATAATAGTGGGGTTCTTTTTGACATATTCAGAAATGCATATAATTTTTTTTCAATCATTGCTTCAATTATTGCATTTTGGGTGTCAATACATAAGTGACAAAAATTGGTAGGAAAAAAAATTACTGAATTTCAATTAAGTAAAGCAACATGTACAATTTCTCATTTTCAAAAAAGTGGCAAGTCTGTATTTTATTTTAAAACTTACCTTATGCTGTTCAAGGAAGATTTGTATACTATTGTTCTTTAAATTTTTATTTATTTTGTTAGAGTGCTTGCCTTGCATGCACAGGGCCCTGGACTCAATCCTCAGCATATAGATATAGATATAGATATAGATATAGATATAGATATATAGATAGATATAGATACAGGTATCACATATAAATGAAAAGAAATATATATATATATATATATATATATATATATATATATATATATATATATTTACCCCCACAAATTCTCTGCAAGAAATTTATAAAATATATATGTATTTAGTTCTTTTTATTTATACATGACAGTAGAATCAATTTTTACATATTATACAAACATGGGATATATCTTATTCCAATTAGGATCCCAGTCTTGTGGATATATACGATGTGGAGATTCATTGTGGCATATTCATATACATACATAGAAAAGTTATATCAGTTATTACACTGCTTTTCCTGTGAACTTTTAACTTGAAAAGATGAAATACATGTCATCAGGTTTCCCTTTTGTCAATTCTTTCCATCACCCACTATTCTTCCTTGTTCTGCTCCATTCACACATTTGAACACATTCTCTCTACATACCTTGTTTTAATCTCTCCCTTTCTTCATCCCTCAATTACCATTCATTTCTCCCTTGTCCCACCTTTTATTCTTACTATATTTTTCTTTATCTTCTGAATTTACCAAATTGTCATTCTTATTTCAGTACTTCTGCATTATTTGAATGGCAGTATTGTTTTTCATTTTCTTTTCTTGTTTCTTTATTTTGAAAGACATACACACAAACAGTGCAAACCAGTGACAAACAGACACAGACACACACACACATAGAAATCAAATTAAAGACTTTTATTCCTGTTGTCCCTCCTCCTTACTAGAAATTCAGTGACCTGTCTGGAATTACTTAAAGATTGGTCAACGAAAGAGTATTTGTGAGAATAACATTATATTTGAAGAAAACTGCTTTTAGAGATGTATTACAAATTTCTTTGTTCATTCACCAGGTGTGGAAGATAATATTCCACTACAGATAATTTTTTTTATTTGTTTTAATTAGTTACACATGACAGTACAATGACCTTGACATATCATACATTTGAATCCGATGGGATATAATATTTCATTTTTCTGAGTATACAGTTTGCAGAATCACTTTGGTCATGCAGTCACATATATACACACAGTAATAATAATGTCTGTTTCATTCTACTATTCTTCCTATCTCCTCAACCCCTCCCCTCCCCTCCCATCCCTTCTCTCTGCCTAATCTAGGGTAAAGCTATTCTTTTTTTTCTCACATCTTCACACATGTATTTTGTATAACAATGAGGCTCTCCTTCCACCATCCATGCAATTCCCTTTCTCCCTCCCACTCCTTTTCCCTATGTAGAGGTAATCTTCTTCCCATGCTCTTCCTCTCTTCCCCATTTTGAGTCACCCCCCTTATATCAGAGAAGACAAATTTAAACAAAACCAAATCCACTTTTGTGTGTTGCCACCTATTGCTACCTCACAGGTTCTCTGCAAGAAATTTATAAAATACTTACTCTATAGTTTTAGATCACAAAACATTAAATATCCTTAAGAAAACTGTCATATACCAAATCCTAAGTCACTTTGCATTCACTGAAGATTTTTAAACTTGACTTGGGAATCCTTATATCCATTCTCAATTGTGCTGACCATTTGAAAATTCTGTGACTTTGCTGGAGGTGTTAATTTTCTCTACATTTAGTTCCACCTGAAAATGGAGAATATAACAGCATTTACCTCATAGACTTATTGCCACCTGACTTAATTTTTGTCTTTGTTTAAAGATTCGTTCTTCACATTGCAATGTCTATGTCATTTAGCCACAATTACACAATTACAGCATCATAAACATAAACACAAGAGTTTCACTGGCCTAAACATGTCCCTTGTGTTTCACACATTCAGTGATCCCGAAACCCATGCCGAAATTCCTGGCAACCACAAATCTTTTTTGATATATCTCTCTGGTTTTACTTTTTTCAGAATTCATACAATATGCAGGCATGAATGGTGTGCAATATGTGATCTCCTCAAAGTGGATTCTTGCCCTGAGCAACCTGCATTTAAGATTCATGGGGTTTTATAGCTAGATCAGATCAATCATTTCTTTTTATCATGGGACACTACTCCATTGTATGAATGTGTTTCAATTTGTTTATGCTCTCATCTCTTGAAGAAAATCTTATTTGATTTCATTTTTTTTTTCATGATTATGAGTGAAGTTGCTATGAACATGTCTGTGTAGATTTTTATGAGGAGATATGCTTGTTGGTCTGTATAAACAGGACTATGTTTAGCTTTGTAAGAAACTGGCAAACTAATTTCCAAAGAGACTGTTCCCTTTTGCTTTAGCAATGATTGAGAGCTCATCTATGTCCTTACCAGCACTTGGTACTGCCTGGTTTTTGGATTTTAGTTATTCCACTAAGTACATAGTGGTATCTTATGGCTGTTTTAATTTTCAATCAATTACCTAATGCATATGATATAAATAATCTTTTCAAACCTTTACTTGTCATCTGTAATATGTTCTTTGGTGGATTATCTGTGTAAATCTTTCACCCACTTTTAGCTGGGGTGTGGATTTTGGAGATATTTGGGTACCAGTAGTTTATCAAATAAATTTTTATAAATACAAATGTTACTATGGGATTATGTCACCCCAAAAATCCATCATAAAGAAAAAGAATAGTAAGTTATTAGTTGGGGACTATTTTATTTTCTACTAGTGTGTGGCTTCTTGTCTTTTCATTCTTTTAACAGTGTGTTTTGCAGAGTGGAAAATTTAAATTTAAATGTAATCCAAGTAATCACTGTTTTAAGGGCCATAACTGGGTGTTTTATCTAAAAATTCATCCTCAAACTCAAATTCAGATTTACTTTTTCAATATCTTCTAGAAATTTTAATTTTGAAAGTGCCGTTTAGGTCTATTGACAATTTGGATTAATTTTGTAAAAGGTATAAAATCAGATTCTAAGTTCTGTCTTTCATATGGGAATTGAATTTTTCTAGCACCATTTATTGAATATGAGTGACAAGAAAGGATATTTTTTTCTGTGTTCTTGATCTCAGGAGGGTAATAACATTCACTTTAGCTAAAGAATTGCCATTCCTATATGCCAGATAGCCAAATTCAATTTTTAAAAAAAGTTCAAATTTATAGCTTACATGAGGTAAATTTAAAAATAAAAGCATTTACAATTGGAAAGCAAGTGTCAGCTTATGAGGGGGAGGTCACTATTGTCTTTTAAACAGAAAATGACCCAGATACCTTGTCTTATTTGCAGACCAGCAGGTCCACAACTGCCTCATTTAGAATCTCATGTTTACTTAGAATACAAAAGAAAAAAAAATCAAACTGTATAATGAGGGTGAGCTGCCTCCAACTCTCAAAAAAAAAAAAAAAAAAAAGATTCTGATTTCTAGAGCCTTCCCTGTGGCCTTGTTCTATGAGATGACTTCTTGAAACCCCATTGGAAATGTCTGTTGGGATAAGTGAGGCATGATGAAGAAGTAAACATTATTGAAGCATTTTATACTTAAGAATGAAAAGTAAGCCTTGTACGCCTGTCTCATAAATATGCTTTCAGTGGAATTTTTTTCCTATCACCATTCAGGAGGTCATGATTCATTTATGAAAAAAGCCTAAAAATGAGCAATTAGTTATGTTTAGAAAAAAAAATGCTTAGACTATGAAACATTATCCTACCTTTTGCTAATTTTGCATTTTGTGGTAAAGATAAATTCAACGGTTAACATTAACATTTTTTAAAATAAATTACATCTACTTTAAAAACTATATAAAGTATTTTATTATCACCAATAAATTTGGGGACTGTTTTTTAATTAGTTTGTTTCGAATGAATAGTATACCCATGGGTGAAACAGACATAATCTGTGTCTTAATTTTAAATTTCTGCTTGTTCTGAAAAGACTCTTCATGGTTTCTTGTTTATTGATAACTGTTTGAAAAGTGATTGATGATAGTTTCACAAAAACTATTACAGTGTGAACAAACAAGTTCTTTGTCAATAAGTGATTTATACATTTGCACTAATTAGTAAGATTTTAGTTAACAAACTCCAGTTTATTTGTCCAGTGTTGGTAGTTACTAATCATTGGAATTAGCTTTTGTATAAAAGGACTGGACTTGAATGAATCTCTGGTTGAAAATGATATCTGTCTTTAACTCTTACAACTTCCTCCCTTCCCCTAATACTCAATGAATTACCACAGCAGTGGGAGAAGGAGCTATAGAAACATCTACAGTAAGAGTAGCAGGCATCCCAAACAACTCCTGGCAGTAATCCCCAAACTAATTAATCTGTGGTGAGCTTGTACTTACCAGAACAGCATGTGCTGAATCTTTTCATCCACCAAGGATTTCACTTTCCCTTCATCTACTGTTGGTCTCATTGATCCTGGGTTTGTATTATTCAAACTAGCAGGAAGTTGGCTCTGTTTGGTTTTTGTTTATTGTTTTGCCCAGACACTTTGTAATGAAACTGCCAGAATATCACTCTTATGTATCAATGTCCTTAATCCTGTTTTCTCTTATCTACCTATAAGCTAGTAGGTCAAATTCCAAAAATAATTGAGCAGGACATGATTACAGTAGATTGGGGGGGGGGGTAGGGTGGGGGTGCTTTCTACAACAAAACCAATGTTGAGTGTACAAGAGAACACTACCGAAGGATAGAAATAAAAATATATGTTTTAGAAATATAGTCATTAATATAATAATTGTTAATATACTAACTTAGTTTAGAATAGCAAACAAGTAATGTGTGAAAGAAACATTTGATCTGTGTGCAAAGAGTATCTACTGTGATCTGTAAATGTGGCAGAAACCAGGATTTGAAAGTAGACTGTGCCAACCTGAGATTCTCTACTAACAATCCCATCAGTGAGACAAAAAGCCATAAACTGATCTTATCTGTATGAGATTGGGAGACCAATGTTTGCAAAAGAGAGTTAGGTAGACTTGATGTGATTTAATTTAAGAAATATGATTCATTTTTAAAAACATATAATTGATGATCATAAATCATATTTTGAAGAAGTGTCTTAGCTTAGTGGTTCATAGCAGCATCATTCAGAACTTTTAGAAATATAATTTCTAAGGCTCTATACCCTTTGCTGAATCAGAAACTCTGGGGTTGAAGACTAGCATTCATTGTATTAAAAACTCATCCATGGAATTATGATACATATTTAATACAATTTAGACTACCTAATCTAATGGTATATATGTGCATATGGTTAGTCATACTAATTAAAATAGCTTAAAATAATACTGGAATAGAATGATTTTTATTGAAAGGAAGAGAGAAGCATCCCAAAGATACAAGAATATAGACAAAATCAAATTGGATCCTTACCTAGCACCATATAAAAGGTTTATTCAAAATCCATCAAAACTGAAATGTAGGACCTAAAACTGTAAAACTCAAAGAAGGAAACACAGTGGGAAGATCTCACAGCATTGGATTTGCCAACTATTTCTTAGATATAACACAAAGTGCACAGGCAGAAACTCTAGAAAAAAAGATAAACTGAACTTTGTCAAAATTAAAAACTTTTGCGCATCATATGAAAATAAACGTGGAATGCAAAAAGACATTCCACAGCATGGGAGAAAATTTCTGCAAATTATATAACATATATAAGGGACTTATAAATAACTACTCCAACTCAACAAATGAAAAAATAAAAACAGTGGTGGGCTAGTCATCTTTGTCACTGAGAACAAAATACTTGACAAAAGCAACTTAGAGGAGGAAAGATTTTTGTAAGCTCATGGTTACAATGGGTTAGTCAAGGCAGAAAGCATCATGGTGGAAGGGTGTAGCACAGGAAAGCTGTTCAACTCACGGTCTTTGGAAGAGGAGAAAGAGAGAGAGAGAGAGAGAGAGAGAGAGAGAGAGAGAGAGGGAGGGGAGAGAGATGGTTTGAGAGAGATGGTAAACCCAGGGCACACCTCGACTGACCTACTTTCTCCAGCTGTGCCCCTCCTCTCAGTAATGCATTCAGTTACCAATAGATTACTCCATGGAGATCAGGTCAGTGTTCTCAAGATGTAATCACTTCCCCAAAGCCCCACCTCTAAACACATGAGACTTTGGGGGACATTCCAGATACAAATCATAACAAATAGGTCACGGTCATATTGGTTTAAGTTACAGATAGGATCTAAGTCAATCCCAAATGTAGTCTTTTGCAGGTAACAAGTACTAGGATCATACCTCAAGGTTGTCTTTCTGGGTCTTGTTCTGTATGATTATAACAGAATATCTGAGATTGGGTAATTAATAAAAACCAGAAATTTATTTTCTCATAATTTGAAAGACTGGGAAATTCAAGTTGAAGCATGAGGTTTGATTCTCAGGCAGCATCCTCCCGAAGGTAACGAAGATTATATCTTTATGTGACAGAAGGTAAAAAGAACAACTCACTGAAAAGTTCATGACACCTTCTTTATAAAGGTCCTAATTCTTAATCCAATCTCATTGACCTTAAGTTTTAACAACCAAATTTTAGAGGAAACACATTAAAACTATATGAGTGTTAAAAGGAAGAAGCTGTTTCCTTTTACGAATAAAATGTCATTTAAAAAAAAAAAGTAGAGCTCATTCAGAGAGAGGCCAGGGTTTTCTTTTCCCTTTTTTCATGTCCTTGAACTGGAGGGGAAAAGAGGTTTGAACTGGAGAAGTTGGTGTAACCATAATAGCGTAGTTTCATTGATTGAAAATTTAAAAAAAATGAAGGTGAAGGAAAAATATTAGCCCACCTACTCTCATTGGCCAAATCTTGGTGGAATTTTAGAATATGTTTTATCTTTCACAGGCCCATCAGTTTGTTTTCTCTAGCCTTGGATTTGGCTCAAAGGCAGATTTCAATGAATACTTTCTGAATACACTGTTGATATATAGTTATTTCATTTGTGTAATGAGAAACACATTTTCAAAGTGTAGGAGATAATACCTTCTAACACCTCAGCACAGTGCAGAATTTGTAGGATGCCTTTGGCAATGTAGGTAAAAATGTAGGTAAAAGCTGAAGTTCAGTTTTACTTGCTTCCTGTTTGGATTCTTCTTATCATTAAATCTCAATACACTTGTTTTCAACACACAACATCAACAAATCTTGGTAGTGTTTCACTAAAAGAATAAATTAATTTTATTATTTGACTTACCTCCCTTATCATCTAGTTCTGTTTTATATGCAACTTATTAAAATCTTTTTTTTTACACCAGTCTTTTCCATTCATTGGCCACAATATCTAAACTTAGGAAATGTCAAGGTTAAGTCCCTCACCTAGATATAGAAATAGAATGACAAAGTATGACAGCAGGAATTGTATATGATATGCGCCTTCTAGTCAATCATGTGTAGCATGTCACTTCTCGTCCAACCTATCATGAGAGCCATTGGATGTATTTGACAGGACATATATTTGACTGTTGGAATGATGGACGTCTCTGAGTGTGTAGACCTGGCTTGATGGGAAGAGATTATGAATGTGTGGCACCAAGGGCAGGTTTCCAGCAGTGAAAACTGAATTTCTACCTGATGCTGCACCAGGGTTCTGGGATATTTGTCCTGTTACGATGGCTGACGGTGTGCATGTGTTTTAACTCTGGCAATCAGTCAATCTGTTCTTGATGGGTAATTGCCAGCAGGAACCTAATTTTTCCACATCAATTGTCACATATGTCTCTAATATTCTTATTCACCGTTAACTAGATTGACGATGTTGTTTCAGACTAGAATAGAAGGAAAAGTTATACTTTTTTCCTAGAAATACAAAACAGCACAACTGAGTTCTGCAAGTAAAAAGCCAGCGAATCTTTGAAGCAGCTATTGAAGGTTAAAATAAATGACAATGTCCAATGTCACATTCATGCATTTATTTGTATAAAATTGCTAATAACACCTTATATTGTACATGAAATAAGTCATGTTCATTTGTGAAACAAAGCTATAAATGCAGTTTGAGACTAGGGCTTTTAGAACCACTTGATGTTGATACAGTTTTGTTTCGTTTTACATTTTAAATCCAATTTAAAATAAACACAGGACTTATTTTTCTTAAAAAAAGATAACAAGTCATTTTCAGTCTGGAAATAAGATGATTATTGATAAAATAGAAAAATCCAAATTACACTTCCATCACAAAATAAGCTCATATATGTAGTTTCAGATACAATCACACACATAATTTTCTACAGCTCTGACTGATATTTACTTTTTAACAAAAAATGTGGACCACTGTTATTTATAAATGATCATTTTAATGGAGTTGGGTGTTCATTCCACCAATTCTCTATTGATGTGGATTTGGAGATTTTTGTAGTTTTTAGCTTTTATAAAATATACTTTAATATATAATCTTGGCATTACGTATATGAAAATTTCTTTTAATATTTTCTTATGATGAATAAGAAACAGGAATTGCTATGATGAAGGATATGCAATTTAGATTTTAATATCTAATGCTTAATTTCTCAGAACTTAAACTTCCAGCAGTAGCATGATAAAATGTCTTTATTTTCACACCAAAGAATATTTTTTCTTAGCTAACTTAATAAATTAAGAAAAAACAAATTTATCTTTACTGTTTTCATTAGAATGAATTGATTACTGATGGATAAAACATGATATGTGCATATTTATGAGTATTCTGAATAAAATGGATATTTAAAATCTTTAACAATTTTCCTGATATATGCAATTTACTTTTTAAACTTTTTAACTTGAGATAATTATCAGTTCAGTCAACATTGCAAAAACAGTACAAATGCTTCCCATATAACCACATCTTATTCTTTTCCTATACTTGTGTTTTATATAGCTGTAGAATAGCATCAAAACCAGAATGTTGACACTGATCACTGATTTGATTTTTGGGAATCCTTTACATATTATGGTTATCATGTAGTTGTAATTATCTCTATGTTGCAAATTAACTTAATGGACCACCTGTTTTGCAAATGAGCTTGAGATTTTTTTATACAGAGTTTAATATTTTATTTAATAGAATGTTTAATTTTTATAGCTCCTGCTTTTAGTATTTTCCTAATATCATACATCTATTTTATAGGGCTGTTAGTAAGAGTAGTACTGGTAGTAGTAGTAGTATTTTTCATAGTTGGGATAAACCCAGGGACACTTTACACTGAGCTATATCTCCAGTCATTTTTATTGTTTATTTTCTCCCTAATTTGCCAAGGTTCTTGCTAAGCTGCTGAGGCTGACTTCAAACTTGCAATCTTCCTGCCTCAGTCTCCCAAGTCACTGGTATTACAGGTGTGCACCATAGTGCCAGCTAAGTGTTGAATGTTTCATTCCCTTCTCTGTTTTGTAAAAAACAATATTAAAAAAACACTAAATTATTTATGCATGTGCAAATGGGCATATATACTCATGAATACTTATAATATGTTGTTGTGGGTAATATAATACTTATAATCTGTTCTTGATGGGTAATTGTCAGCAGGAGTTTTGGATTTTATGTGAATGATTTTTGAGCTGCAGTGTGGCCTTAAAAAAAAAAAACCTATTATAGCTCAAGTGCATTTTTAACTTTTGAAGATGCAATTTTCCCTTCATTATGCTTCTTTTTCAATATCTTATTCCTATTATCACACATTATTAGATCTGTGTGTGATTTGTGATTTTTCAACAAATATAAAAATCCCACTGGGGTTGCAAATACAATAATATTAATTTTATAAATCAGTTTGGAGAGAACATTAGTGCAGTGCCAACTCTTTCACTTTGTAATCTCCAATACTTCTCTTTTTTGCATCTCTTGTCTTGCAAGTTATATGTGGACCAAGTTCCATGGAAGTCTTTTACCTTTCTTGTTTAGGTGAATTTCCAGGTATTTCACAAGTTACATACTTTCTCCTCGCTGCAGTAGTTTCTTAGCAGAGGGTGGCATTTTAATGCCCCCTAATCACTTCCACTCCTCCAAATCTCAATGGAAAGAGTGTTTCTCAGTCATCCTGGACATTGGACAGCCTTCCGAGGCAGCAAGACTTGGAGCAACTCAGCAAGCCTGACTTGCCCTCCACCTTTTTGGAGCTCCTTTGCAGAGCCTTGTGGGTGGCAACTTGGCAAGGACAGTGGCTCAGTGGAGACTCTGGCTCTCACACAGAGATGATATCTCCTGCTTGTTTTGTCCTTGCTTAACCATTAGGTGGTGTTTCCCTGGAGAATTTTCACAGTGGCTATTTATATCCTCTACCTCTATTTTTGGACTCCAGACTCTGTCACTTCCCCTCTTCAGCAGATGACCTGTAGCCTACTTCAGGAAGACAAGAGAGACTCTCTTATACTCTCAACTCCTTGGCTTCCTGTCATCATCTTACCAATTTACCTGAGTCTGCTCCTACCTACTTCCCCTCTCCTTGCTCTAGAATAGATGAGTTGTCTGTCCTTTTTGTAGCTTATTTCTTCACTTGTGCTCCTGTTTTCTTGAAAAACTTGCCCTATTGATTTCCCCTCTTGTGTTTCTTCAATAAATTTCTATCTAGTGGCTTCTCACCCTCAAATTTAGCAACACTCAAGTTTCTCCCATCTTAAAAAAAAAAAAAAATCCAATTTTCGCATGTCATCGCAAGTCGCAGTTCTCTGTGGTTATATAACATTTCTAATTGTTTGTCCTTTGAATTGGTGTTTTCTGAATAGCATTGTCAGAGGGCTATTCATTATATCGATCATTTCAAATAACCAGTGCCAGGGTGTTTTATTCATTCTTAAATGTTTATATTTTCTAATCCAATCGTTTTGCTTTTATCCTTCCTTTTACTTTAAATCTTTCCCCCGTTTAATTTTAGATATAGTCTTTATGAATACAGAGCATGTTCTTTTTTTTTCACTCATTTAATTCAATGCTGACTTCATTTGTTATTATTTTTCCTGTTTGATAATAAAAATATTTGTTGCTTCTGTTTTTCTTCTGCTTTTACCTTTTAGTTGCATCTCACATGCTTTGATATATAGTCTTGTCATCTTTGTTTTTTCTATTAAGACTGTAATTGCAATCTTGATTTCTCTTTGACCCCAAAGTTATTAAGGATAGTGCTTTTAGTTTCCAAGTAGTTTGATTATTTTGGTTTATTTATTATTAATTTCTGAAATCATCTTGTAGAAGTCAGATAATGCAATCTTCATAAGATATTCTTTGTAATCTAACTTTTAAGAAATGTTCACAGACATTTAAAAACAGTATATATTCTCAGTAGGGTACAAAACTTCATATGAAACCATTAAAGCATCATTGTTATTAATCATAATATTCCACCCCTGAATTTTTATATTTAATTATTTTCTTGTGAATTTCAGTCTAACACCTAAATCAAAAATTTTCAGTAAAATTGGAGTTAGGGAAATATCATCTGTATTTGGATTTATATATCTACTTGTATAAATATTGGTAAAAATATATTCATTTTGAAGTGAATGTTAAATCCAAATAATATAATCCTTTTATCTAATTTCTTCACCTGAATTACTGTCTTACCAATTAGCATTAGGTTGTAATATAGTTTGCCTAATATGTTTTTGTTAAATCTCTTTAGTTATTTTTTAAAAAGTTATTCCATATCACCATACAGATGATTTATGTTTTTCCTTGTCTTTGAGAATTACATTTCAGCCAAATTTACTTATAAATGCACTTATTTTAAAAAAACCCTTTGGAATGTTGTAAAATTCAAAAGGTACATAATGATATGTTAAAAGGTAAACCTATTTCTGTATCCTGATCTCAGGTACCCATTTGTTATTCTCAGAAGTGACCCTGTTACCTCATAATAGAAGTTTTATGTGATATGGGCCGTGCATTTATGTACATTTGTGCATATGTATACTTTTGTCAAATACGTTGTAGTATATCAGCATACTGCAGTTTTTAATTTTTTTTCATTTAATATTGTTTTAATTGTCAATAGACCTTAATTTTTATTTATTTATAGGCAGTACTGAGAATCAAACCTGGGCCTCACATGGGCTAGGCAAGTGCTCTACCACTGAGCCACAACCCCAGCCCCATACTGCATTTTTGCCATATATATTTTATTTATCTTTGTGACTATATACAATCCCTATCTGTTCTCAGACAACTGCCAACAATATAGCTTATTTTAAATTGACTATTGTTTTGCTGTGTCATAACTTCTGCCTGACTTCTTCCTTTCAACTCACATGTTCAGTGTAGACCAACATTCTTCTTATTCATTGGGTATGAATTTTATGATTAATAGCTCTGAAGATAGTAATTAAAATTAATCTAAAATTAACATGCACAGGAACAATCAAAATACCTTTCAAAATTAGCACTGTGTTGTATTAAGCTAGGTAATTGTGTAATCAAATTACTCTTAAACCACATACATTGAATTTGTTGACTCATTAATTAATGTGAATAGAGATTTATTACAGGAACATTTGTTTCTTCAGGCTCTTTTGTAGCACAGGTGGAATCCCAGCACCAATCAGATCAAAATGCACAAAAGGTAAATTCTAACACCACATGGTTACAAATGCATGCATCTCTAAACTCGTACTCTTTACTTATATTCCTGTGAAATTGTGCTTTACAGTTACCCTACTTTTAATCAATTTTATGTTCATTAATTCCCATAGAAAAGAAAGTATATCTGTCCTTATAGTATGTCCAAGTATATTCTAACAGAAGCAAAATATTATTTTAATTGGGTACCATGAGAACTGAATCCTTTGCATAGTCTTATGGATTTGATAATTGGAAAAATTTTGCACTGATTAGCAGCTGGCTCCATATGTTTCAAAGCTTATTTATTTTTCTCCACTATCCATATGTTTCTAATGCCAGGTGCTATAAGACAAGTTTGCTCAGTGATTTGACCACTGGCCCTACATGTTCAGCTGTGAATGAGTCAGCAGTGGGCAATAGAATGATTTCTTAAACTCATTACTACTTTGCCAGGGAACTATAACTTAATTATGTACAGCAGTGACAACTAAACACATAAATATGTCCCTCTAAACCTAAACTAAGTATATTCCTTACAAATTGCCCTCTTTGCCTAAGGATTTTTTACCTTTTTTTATTCCATGGAACTCTTTGGAAATTTGATGCCAATAGTATTTTCAGAGTAATAAAAGCATAAAATAATATATTAAAATAAATAATTTTGTGGAAATACAGGCATAAAATATTACCATTATAGTAAAATGTCTTTATTATTATATTAAGTTGCAAAAATCTAATTCCCGTGAGTTCATAAGTGATACATAATTGATATTATGAGATGGTTATTATAATCCTGTGACATTATAAAATATAGGTAAAGCCAATTATTGAAAAACAATCCAAGTATTGCAAATTACGTGTGGTTTATTGTCTCCATTCATAAGTAGAGAAAATAATAAGTAGACATAGACATGTACTTTTTCCCAAAAAATTCATGTATGCACTCTGGTTACTATGTATGGACACGTATGTTAAGACCCTGTGAAATTCAAGCTGCCAATTGCCATGTAAATCCTACTAGGAAAAAAAGGTAACAAAGGGATCTTGATAACAGAACATTATGGTGATCTAAACCAATTACTTTTGCAAATTTTCCAAAGAAATCAATGATAATGTGGTCACATTTTTAAAATGGAATTCTAGAGAGGGTCCATGAAAATGTGGAATCCTGAAGCTAACAGTTCAGTTAGCTTCTTGGTAAATTCATTGTCACTTATCTTCAGGGTAAAACAACATGTGCATTATATGTATATTTAATTTCCAGAAGCCTTTCTCCCCAAGTCTCACCTTTTAATTCTGTAGTTTTTGATAATGGCTCTAATTTCTCAAATTGTTCAAATTCCTTGAAACTTTTGGCATTTTCTCTTTGCTTATCCTCACTGAAAATGTTTATATATGTCCTATATTGGTAGTTGAGGTTACCAAAAACTATGGAAGTTACTTTCTCTACTTTTTATTCCAGAGAAAGATGAGGATGGTAAAAAATATTTACAAGTTCACTTTACCAATGAGAACATTTGGCAGTGTGCACAATACTCCAGGTGGAGTCTTTAAAGACAAGTGAATATATAGTTTCCACTGGGTAAAACCTTTCATGTAATTATTGAATTAGCTAAAACTTGGTGAGAGCAAACATCCTCTACTAACCATACAGTTGACAAATCAGTGTTATCCTATAGAATCCATAAATAGTGCCTCTCCCTGTAATGCCCTTCCCAAGGGAAAGATAATATATCTTCTTCCATGTCGTGGTTTGGATATGAAATGTTCCCCAAAAGCTCACATGTGAGACAATGCAAGAAGGTTCAAAGGAGAAACAATTAGATTCTGAGAGTCTTAACCCAATCAGTGAATTAATCCCCGATGGGATTAACTGAGTGATAACTAGAGGCAGGTGGGGTGTGGTTGGAGGAAGTGGTTAACTGGGGGCATGGCTATGGGATATATATTTTGTATCTGGAGATGGAGTCTCTTTCTGCTTTCTGATGCGAGCTGCTTCTCTCTGCAGTACTCTCTCAGCATGATGTTCAGCCTTACCTAGAGCCCCAAGTAATGGAGCCCACCTTCTATGAACTAAGACCTCTGAAACCGTGAGCACTCAAATAAACTTTTCCTCCTTACAAATGTTTTGGTCAGATCCTTTAGTCATAGCAGCAAAAAAGCTGACTAAAACGAGCCTTGAGATTTGATTTAGGCCAATGTTCATGATTTTCAACAAGGGACAATTTTTCCACCAAGGGGACATTTGTCAATATTTGGTGACAGTTTTGGTTGTCATGACAATAGAGAAGGGGTATGACTTGATTTTATTTTGTACAGGCCAAAGATGCTGTTAAAATGGTCAATGGTACGCAAGATGATCCCTTATAACAAAGAATAATCTATCCCAAAAGTCAGTAGTACCAAAGTGGAAAAACCCTGCTTTAGTTCTTATACTATGAAAAGAAATAGTATTTCCTTCCAGGTGGAAAATTTGAGAGTGATTTCATTAGTCATTAAGTTCTTTAGTAATGTGCCACAGAAAGGTAATAGTGTAAATGTTCCACCAGCCTATTCCTTACAGTAAAACATGGAATATTTAAAAATTAGAGTCTGAAATTTACCCTACTTAGAAGCTCACAATTTTGTTCCCTACTATGCTATGGCACAGACAGAACACGAGACTCTTAGATTAAAAAAAGAAAGAAAGAAAAATAAAAAAAAACTACTCATAGCACAGATGAGAAACAACAGCATCATATTTTAGAAGGTGTACCTTGGAAAAGTCTTAAGAATTCCAGTTAAGGTATTGAACGTTCCCAAATCACAACATAAGTTAATTTCTAGCTTCTGTGGGGAAGCTCTACTAGATTTCTGCTTTTTGGGGGAGATGAATCTCTATTATGACTCAGCACTATGCACATCTTTCTAGCAGAGTCGTTGATGTACTTTACTCTGAACTACCTTTTCAGAAATGTTTGCACAATGAACAGACTTGGAAAAGGTGCTGTCCAACAGTGATTCTGCTTACAAGATGTACATATGGTGGGAGAACCAAATGAAGCAGAAAACCAGTACGGCTTTCTAAAAAGAACTAGAAATTAACTTCTTTTGTGATTAGGGATCCTCAATACCTTTACTGGGATTTTTAAGACTTATTAATTTCTACCAATTTACCAAATTTTCCTCAGTTGACTAATTCCTCAGGTTCTGCTAATGCCCTAATTAATAAAAGTTGTACTTAGTCACTAATAGGAGAACTAAGAGAGGTGTAAAAAGGGGTTGTATTCTCTAAGGAGATATTTGTTTCAATCTGTAAAGAACTGAGAACTAACTTGTAAATCACTTACCAATTACTTGAAATAATGAGTATACTAATTAATATTAGTGCAACTGATATGTTGTAAATATTTTACAAGGGATTTGTTACCTGTCATAATTTTATGTATTCTGTTACATAATAAATCATTTCAAAAGGTTAATGTGTCTTATGAATAGTTTGCAAATATTTGCAAACAATTTATCTCTTATAATAGTCCATAAATAATTCGTGATTTATATATTAACATACACTTATGATCTGCTGTTTACCATAAATATTTAAATTCTTGGAAATTCATTTAAAGCTATAAGCTTTGAAGTGATCTATTTTGCTGTGACTGAGAAGAATAGCAACAAGGCTTTGAAGGGTTTTGTTTTCATGAGAACAGTTTGATACATATTTACAGCTCTGTAGTTATTTAGATTGTGTGATTACTAATGGAGAAGATGCCAAGCCTAAATAATAAGAAATAATTTATAAGATTAAATAAACATCAATTTTCAAAATACTATTTCACAGACTGACCTACATTTCCAAAAGTACCCACATTAGTACCTACATTACTATTTTAAAATCTTTCAAAGATTTTTTTTTTTTGCAGTTGGCATCTCTATAAACTTGAACTTTTTACAGAGTTTTCTCACAAACTTATACAATTATTTAAAAATGAAACAAAAGATTCTCTATCTTCCTTTTAATATCCCTTTAATATGCTATCCTGTTTACTTCCAAACAACTTATCTATTTATTACATCATTTTCTCCTAAACCCACTCAGACCTATGTTTCTCATGATTCTTCCACCAGCAATAAATTTCTCTAATGATAGCAATATTTCTTGTGGATGTAGTGTGTTTTCTGATTAGAAAGGTAACAGAAATATGAAAGTTCTACAGTGATAGAATTTTGAACAATACAGAAAAATAAAAACAAGCAAATATTACCCTCAGAGATATGTATCATCATCACTTGGGTAGATATCTTCCTATTTTGTAATCTTTTTTATTTTTAACAAATATATATTCACATAAACTTTTTGCAGATGGCTCCCCAGTTTAGGTTTACTTGAAGACTTGAGAACAGGCTATTGGCTGGAAAAATATTGATTAATAAGACAAGAATACTTCTGAGGAAATTAACAAACTATAAGTCATGGTGTGTGGTAGGTATTTTTAGCATGATTTAGCTGTGATCTATATAGAGATATATTTTTCATTTTTAGCAAATATACATCTAATTTTAAAGTATCATGATTTCATAGTATGATATATATTTGGATTATTTCTATTCCCTTTTCTCTTGTAGTTCATTTTTATAATTGACAAGTCATCCACCAAAGTGGTATTAGTAGTGGGTCAGAAACGATGGGTCCCAATCTTCAGTTTGAAAAACACCTTTCTAGGAGGGGCCTTCCTTACAAGATTTAATAACAGGCCCTTAGCAACTAATGCAATTTTCTCTGTGAGCGAATGGATTCCTTCAGTTTATTTGCTATGGTTTATCTGCTCAGGACCTCTCTATGGCCACCATGAGGTGAATTTCTGTTGATCCCATCTTTGTTCATAGCAGAGCTTCCCAGCCTGTGGTTGAGTTTTATTCAGTTTAATACCAATTTCATTAATTCATAGGTGCTTTATCAAAGCAAAGCACTCCATGGGGGTTTCTCAGCAGTAACATCACTAACATTTTGTGATAAATAATTCTTTGTTGCGGAGGGGTTTTCTATATATTACCAGATGCTTAACAGTATTTTTGACTTTTACTCGCCAGATGTGAATTATAACCATATGTACTATTTATGACAATTAAAAATGTTCTCAGATATTATATTTGTACCCTGAAGTGCGGCGGGGGGGATCATTTGGGTTGAGAACCACAGCTCCAAATGTGCAGATCTTTAAATAGGAGAAACTTCTGAAGACATAAGGAATGAGCCCACACGGTAGGTCCTGCTGTGATCCCTCTGGTTGTGTTCCCCCTCTTTCTCAGTTCACCAGTCCCAGGGAACAGTGTATTCCTCAAGGCCTCTGCAGCATGAAGTGATACGGTGGCCCAAGCTGGACCCCATGTCACTGCTCATCTGGAGAATACTGACTTGGCTCCTTTAGACTTTCTTTTGTCATAAAAAATGAAGACATATTCTCTGTTGCCTTATTATCCATGGATTGCTTTTATAAAGTAGAACAATATTATTTAGTGGGATATTGTCCAACCCAAACAAAGAATGAAATCATGCCATTTGCAGCAATACGGGTAGAACTGCAGGTCAATGAGTTAAATGAAACAATACAGCCACAGAAAGACAAAACAACATGTTCTCACTCATTGGTAGACACTAAAAAAAGTCAATCCTGTGGAAGGATAGAGCAGAATAGTGGTCATTATAGATCAAGGAAGGAAGGGAGAAGGAGGGACAGCAAGAAGTTTAATAAGGACACCAAAACACAATTAGAGGAGGAATTAGCTCTGATTTCTGCAGCACAGCAGGGTACAACAAACCCATAATATATCTCAAAATAACTAAAAAAGCAAGACCTCAAAATTCCCAACACATAAAAATGACAAATATTTGAAAAGATAGAAGTATTTACTACTTTGATTTGATTATTACATGTTGTGAACATGTATCTACTTATCATAATGTACCCCATAAATATAGATGCACAAATATTATATTTCAATAAAAATTAATTATTGGCACATAGCATTTAAATTTCCATGTTAAAGAGCAATAAATACATAGAATTTAGCAAAAAACATTTCATCCATTTGTTCATACATTCATTCATTCCATAAGAACATATTAAAAGCTGGTGATATAACAGGGAACAAAATGGTCTTTATTTTCACAGAAGTTAAATTGTACCTGTGGATAAAGATTCTTACCAAATGCCCCTCCTTTTTGTTCTAAACATAAGATAATCCCCCCACCAAAAAAAAAAAAAAAACATTTTAAATGAAGAAATCTTCATAGATTTTTATGTGGAGACACACAAACATGATTGGGGTCAAGTTACAAATACTTAATTTTTTTACACTTATTTCACAAGTGTGAATGAAGTATACCTCAGGCAACGATAAAATGTTTATTGTGTTGTTTCCATATACTGTGACACTTTAAAGTCAGACCATCCTATTGAATGGGGCAATTTTCAACAGAAATAGCAGAAAACAGACAGATCTAATCAAGTCCCTTTATTTTTAAGAGCGGAATTTCAATAAGCCAGGATTCCAGACAAAGGTAGGAAGACAGTTTCATTGTAAGTACAGAGTTATCATTAAAATAAATCAGGGCTCTGACATATGTGAACTGAAAATCTGTTCTACCCATCCTGCCTGCCCCCTGCCCCACATCTGTTCCAACACTCTTTTATTCTCCTGTTCTTCTGTCCTTCTCCCAATGACCTCTCACCTACTTTGGATTATGCACATTGACTTCACCTCCATCACTGTCTCCCAGCCTTACCTCTGCTTACCTGAAGTAACTGTTCTGTCCTGCTTTTACTTACTCACAGTTTTTAATGGGCAGGTACTAATTTTAACTTTGAAGTTTCATAATTTTTAAGCATAAGAATGGTTGCAAAGTATAATGACTGAAGAAAAAGGAAAAAAAAAAAAAAGGCAGAAACCACCAAGGCAACTCCACACCTTGAGCCTCTATTCCTACTTAAACACTTATCAAAAGTTTCCAGTTCTTGCCATGTCTACTCCATATACAAAACCGCAAGGTGGAGAGCACTTAGGAATGGCCAACCTCTGTGATAAAACTTAGAATATCATAGTCATATTTCCCTAGCAATTAAGCAAACTACTTGGGAGGAAGTTGCTATCAGACCAGGTTCTGATCCCTAGGAAAATTTTCTTCCTCTGTTTTCCTTTAGTGACACCCAAGAAGGTTTTTTGGAATTTAATTGAGGGATAGCCACAGCAGTCCTCTCAACTGATGTCACCTAAGCTTCATTATTCAGGGAAGAATTCTGATACAACTCCAGTCCGTTGATTGTTGGTTTCATTGTTGAGGAGGACATACAGTATATGTCCTCCATTTACCATCCCTGTTGGTCACTATTATCTTAATCAATGCTAAAGTAGGTAGGGCATCTGGACTTTAGTAAATACTGGGGCTGCACCAGATGTACAGCATCTAAGTTCATTTTACTTAGAAGGCAATATCAGGTTTCCCTGTTCATCATGCTTGATAGCACATACATCTTGACAACTACAGAATTTCCATATTAACCTCATCAGTGGGACAATAGTAATTTAGCAGAGATCCAAACAAGGGTCATCCTACTTCCTGAATATTTTTAGTTCTCTCCTCAGAACCTTGAGAGTGACAGGTCAATGCAGGCTCAGCAGCACTAGTTCATCTCACAGTCTTCTTTATGTTATAACACCTTCACATTGTACTGCCTTCAGATTGTAGTACTGGTCCCAGGGATTGTGTCACGATTGAAAAAAAAAATCAGATGGTTTCTTTGTTTAGCAAAATAGACCCATTCAATTTTGTGGATCTAAGATGTGCTCAAACAGTCATTAATGTTAACTCTTGTGTGGAATAGAATACTAATATTAACAATCAGTTGTTATGTGCTAGGTGCCTTTCCAAGTTCTTTAGATAATAACTCTAGGATTTGGAAATCATATGGTTGTTTTGATGAGTTTGAATCAGATACTATCCCCTGAAATATTTGAAGTATATATAAATATGTCCATTGGTTTATTGTATATATTTGGATTACTTAAATCACTGAAAGGCACTAGCAAATAAGACTCAAAATGTTATATATAATGCTCATTACATTATTTTATCTTGGGTCAGAGAGTTTTATATCATATAAAAACTGATGCCAAATGGATCTGAGGTTGCCTAAGATTCAGGGGATGGCCAAGTCTCAGCTATTTTACCTAAATTGACAGGGATGATCTAAAGCTTGCTAGTAACTAATTCTTCTGTAGTAGCATGTCTATAAATGTACATGCTGCAAATTGAAAATATGGTTAAATGTGATTTTCAGGGCCAAGAGCAGTAAATCTGTCGTAACACTTCTTTTTGAGATTCATGATGCTACACTGATGAATCTGTGATAAATAGGACTTGGAAAGCATAATACTATATTGGGTTTCTGCAGACACTCATGCATGTTGAACATAAGGCAATTCTGAGATGTACTACAAGTGGGAAGGCAGACACATCATTTGCTCTGAGAGCTCCACCACATGCAAAGCTGCTGCTTCGTATTTGTGACTCTCTTGATCTCCTTCCATTCTAGGGAATTATGGAAGGCTTTGGGTTTTAGCTCTGACAAGACAACCAACAATGACTGAGATGGTGACTGCTCCATCATTTCAAATCCCTTAGTACCTAATGATTAGCAGAAGGCTCTGCCAGCCCACAGTGAGCATGTAACATGAATAAGAAATAAACCTGTGCCATTTTGCACCACTGAGATTTGGGAGTTATTAGTTCCTGCATAAAATCTATCTCTCCTAGGCTGATACAAAGTGGTATTATAATTAACATGAAGGTGAATGAATAAGCAAGTTGAGCATCCAAAAACAAATAGAGAAGAGCTTGTAACAGAGGTTTTCATACCTTAACATGTGTCAGAATTACCCAGAGTGTTTGTCAAAACCTAGATTTCTACTCCTCACCCCCAACTAGAATTTTTGATTCAGAAATTTGGGGGTGAGGCCCACGAAACAGTTATTTCTGACAAATTTCCAGAGAAGGCTTCTACTACTGAGACAGAAACTACCCTTTGAGGGCCACTGGCCTAAATATCTCTCAAATAAATATTAATGATGGTGAGAATGTATATATTTTTTCATGCAACAAATCTGTAATGAATGATTCAAATGAGCTTGTTCTCTATTATTGATGTTGATATAACCGAATGAAATTGACTAGAAGTCTATGGCTGGATATAATAGTATACATAAATGTTTTATTTTGGCACTTTAAACATGATATGCTTTTAACTTTCCAAAACTGGAGCAACTTGTGTGTGTTAGTCTACTTTCACTGACCAATACCTGAGGTAAATCAACTTAAAAGAAGGAAATGTTCTACTTTGGCTTACAGTTTCAGTCCATAATTGCTTGGCCCTGTTGTTTGGTCTGTGGCTGAACCTTACTTGACAACAAGAGTCTGAGGCAGAGGAAATCAGTTTGTCTCATGTTAGCAGGTGGCAAAAAGAGGGAGAGGAAGAACTGTGCTCCCAATATCCTCTTCAAGGACACACTCTGATGATCTCCCATTAGGCCCTACCTCCTAAAGGTTCCCCCTCCTCCCTGTAGCACCAAAGGGGCTGGGGATGTGGCTCAAGTGGTAGCGTGCTCTCCTGTGGCCAGGGTTTGATCCTCAGCACCACATACAAATAAAGATGTTGTGTCCGCTGAAAACTAAAAAATAAATATTAAAATTCTCTCTCTCTCTTTCTCTCTCTCTCAAAAAAAAAATTCAAACCAAAACAGAACTGAAAGCATATTTCCTCTTGTCCTATCTACTCTTATAATGTTATCTTGGTCTAATCCCATATTGAAAAGCATGCAGTCCCTTAAAAAAAATTCAGTTGCCTATATGACTCAACATTTTCCTTCTCCCCTACAACTCTCATGTTTTCCTCTTCAGGCTGAACTTACAGAGGGGATGCTCGGGCAGCGCTGTGTCATCTGCACATTAGCAACCAGCTTCCTAGTGCTTTCTGTTGTCTTAAGAGTTAGAGTTGCAACTGGGGTGCTCTGTTTGTTTATTAGTTTGTTTAATGTTGGCCTGGTGTTTTAAATGACCCCTTCTTGACTGCTTGAAATTGTTATGTGAATAGTTGTGTATCTCTACAATCCTAACCAGGATGGTGATTTGCAAGGCATTGTATTTTGAGTATTGCAGGAAGTCCCATTGGGGGTGATTATTCATGGGGAATTTAATCCAAGATATTCCTCTGGCATTTGTGGCTCTGTGCAGGACTCAGGTCATCCTTAAGCTCACCCATTCACCTCTTTGAAACATGCCTTTTTTGGGTGTTACTCTGAATCAATGTCTACCATGTCTGTGAGGGCAGTTTTCATAGTTCTACACTTTCTGATCTGATACTAAGTTAATCTTAGGGGATCTCTTCCATGTTTTCTTAGGTTCCAATGGGGGGAAAAATGACAATTCTCTGCCCGTTAAGTAAAAGTCTCCCTTTAATTTTAGAGTAAGTTTTACAAACAATGTAGGGGGGAAAAAGCAATGATGGGGGTGCTACACTCAATAAAGCTTTGTGCCTTCAGAAATGACCAGAGAAGAGTAATAACTTTTATGCTTAAGTATAAGTGACATTCAGTGGGCATGCATCAGAATAGACACTAGGGAACTGGGGATGCTCTGGAGGATCAAAAAGCAACACTCAAACTGAGCATGGTCCTGTGCACCATAATTTCAGCTACTTAGGACACTGAGGCAGGAGGATCACAAGTTCAGCAATTTAGCAAGAACCTATTTCAAAATTTAAAAAATTAATAAAAAAATTGAAAAGGGCTGGGGATGAAGCTAGGTGGTAGAGCACCCTGGTTTCCATTTCCACTATAAAAGAAAGAAAGAGATAGAAGAGGAGGGAAAGGAATGGAAGGGAAGCAAAGGGAAAGAAATAACAAAGAAAAGAGGCAAAAAATCAATACAGGCTCCCAGATGTACTTCCTGATTCTCACTTCTTCTCTCAAAGTCCCATTCAACTTTTCCTAAATTTCTTTCATTTGTGTGTATTGTATAGTAGGTGTCACTGGCCAAAAACTAGATAGCCTTTGAACCTGGCATTGGAGAACTTGATAAATTTATTTCCATGATCTTATTATACCCATGATTATTCCTATTACAGTTTGTAAAGTTGCTGGGTAAGAAAAATATCTTCACACCATTATTTATTTATTCATTTTTTGGAGAGGACAGGTGTTGGTGATTGAACCCAGGGGTGTTTAACTAGTGAGCCACATCTACAGCCCTTTTTATTATTTCATTTTGACACAACATCTTGTTAAGTTGCATAGGGCCTTGCTAAATTGCTAAGGCTGATCTTCAACTTACAATCTTCCTACCTCAGCCTCCAAAATTGCTGGTATTACAGGCATCGGCCACCATGCCCAGCCTCCATCATGTCATTTATCTGCACATTGCATGTTAAATAATTTATTTTTAATAATAGAGAAGATAATTATTTCTACCACCAAGCTACATTACAAGCCTCCAAAATAATTATCTCATAACTTATTTTTGGATAACTAACAATTAAAAGAAAAAAAATTCACTCCAAGGGTAGCTAATATTTATTGAATATTTGCAGGTGTTGTGCTAAAAACTTTCAACATCTGATTTAGTTCTCACAGAAATCCTAAGAGGTGAGTCATAAGCTTTCCCACTCTGTAAATGAAGAAACATTGGTTAGTAAAAATTGAGAAAAATCATCAAACATCTGAGATATTTCTGATTTCAGAGGCAGAGTCTAACCAAGTGGTCATAAGCCAAAGAAAATTTTAGATGAATTTTAGACATAAAAATTAAGCCCCAGTAAGCAGATGTTATTATATGTGCATATGATCCAAGAACTTAGATAGGTATAAAACCAAATAAAATTTACACATAAAAATTAAATATTAAAAACAAAAAATACTCCTATTTTACACATACACAAAGCTTAAAATTCTTTTGGTTCCAGGCTTCTTTTCAGCATTTCAGAGTCTTATGAGAGAAATAACTCGAGAAATGTGGTCTTGAAATACTGACCAGAATGGTGAGGTATAGACTCCTTCTTCCATGACCTGTAACTATAAAAGAACATTCTAGAAAACTATTTTTGACATAGGAAAACATTAATAACATATTAGAAGCAAGTCAAAGTCAGATACAAATAATCAGGAAATGTAAAATATATATATATGTGTGTGTGTGTGTGTGTGTATGTGCATGTGTGTGCACACACATGCACACACACATACAGACACAACTCTTGAAAATAGTGGGTTTTTTTTTATTACTGAGATTACAAAGAATCTTTGTACCCCCCATGTTTTTACATATGTTCTCTATTTCAATAATAATGATCTTGTAATTCGAGGGGGAGTTTTTAAAATTCCACTGTATTTGAACTGAAATATCTTATTTTATCTGTTTTAGGAATCACAAAAGATAATGTAAGTGAAATGGTAATTTTGGTACATGTGGTAAAGAAAACATGCCACCTATTTGCTATGCTCTTATTTTTCCAGCAACAATTCTCTGAATGTCCTACATTTCAACTCAATTCTAAGACTTAACCACCCAGAATTAATGCCAATTATTACACAGGTTTAAATTTCAATCTCATCTGACTGCCCCTACTTCTGAAAGAAAGATAAATTGCCAGCTATAATTGGGGTGTGCAGCATACCTATATTTCTATCCAACTTGGCTACAAATTCTGGGTTTTATTATCAAGGACTCGATTTAAGAACAATCACATGAGATACGTCCATGGGCCAAGGTGCTGGGGAGGGCATTGGCACAGTTTCCATGCCTCCTCTGGGTACTTCCTCTTCTATACTCACCAATGGACTTCTGTGTTCCCCAGTTGATAAGCTCCCCAAGCCTCATTTCTTTTAAAGAGTTTGAGGAGGCTTTATTACTTAGGCATGATTGATTAAATCATTGGTTATTGGTGATTAAACTCAATCTCCAGATCTTTTTCCTTCCTCAGAGGTCAACAAGAGGATGTGGCTGAAATTAAGTGGATTTTAAGGCAATAAACCTCAGTCTTGAAGTTACCTAGGGTCCTAGCCTATGTCATGTCATTAGTATAGCAAAACACTAGGAAAATTCTAAGAGTTCTTAAGGCTCTGTACCAGAAACCAAGGAAAATATGTGTGTGTGTGTGTGTGTGTGTGTGTGTGTGTGTGTGTATTTCGATACATAGATATGATCTATATGTATATATCAGTCACACATAAAATCTATTCAGTATTTAGTAAAAGATAGATTTCTAGCCATTTATATATAGAAAAATATCTGTTACTTGTAAGTCATGCAATAGAATTTATTTCAATCTCAAATATAAAAATTTTACAGCTGTCCTTCCTAAATGCTAATCCACCAGTCAATCATCATGAACTTTGCAACACAGCAAGTACCATTTTGTCATAGGTACCATGAAAAATCATCTTTCTGTCATTAAGACATTCACCATTTCACAAGCCAACTGACAGTTGATGGGCCATTGCAATTTCGACAGTTATTAATTCTCTCTATTTGGATACTGTGAACCAAAAATGTCTGATGAAATAGCCTGCTCCCCACTGTGGCTAGACATTCTATCACTTAGTCATTTTGGGATATCTTCATCTAGAAATTTCTTAAAAATTACATTAATGAATAAATGCTTAGACACTCTGTACAATTACAAGAGGGAGCAGTTGTCACCAATGCTGTCACTGGCTGCTGTTCTAACACATTTTAAGATTTTAAATAGTGTACTTGTCATCACGACCTAATGGTGGTCAATATGGACAAGGATATGTGGATATAGAGTAGTCAGTCCCCTCTTATCCAAGGAGGATGCATTCCAAGACCCGCAGTGGATGCCTGAAATCCAGGAGAGTACTGAACCCTAAATATCTTTGCATTTTTAAATTAATTTTTACTGTATATATTAGCAACCTCACCTTACAACTTTAAAAACAAAAGAAGTTATGTGAGTTGAGAAATTTTACTTTTTCACTTAGAGGAACTACCATCAGGGTGTTATTTGGCCCATCCAAATAGTCAGCATAACTACTCTGGTACCTTTTGGCTACTATTAAGTTCAATAAGGGTTACATGAGCAGAAGTACTGCAATAGTACAGCACTTGATCTGATAACTAAGATGACTCTTAAGTGACAAATGCATAGATATTGCATACAGCATGGATATACTGAATAAAGGCACGATTCATGTCCCAGGTAAGATAGAGCAAGATTGTAAGATTTCATCAACCTACATACAAAACACAATGTGTAGTTAAAAAAACTTATGAATTCTTTCTTTCAGGAATTTTCCATTTAATATTTTTTTTTACTGTTGATCTTCAGTAACTGGAACTACAAAAAGTAAAATCATGATAAGAGGGAACTATGGTATATGTTTTGAGTGTTCCCTATTGGTTTGTATTAGTATATAAGTCTGGGAAAGTATTACTGTATATTTTGGGAGATAATTTTTAAGGATTTTACTATGAAATAGGCTTTATATGGTATTGCAAAGCCTCTGATTGCATTATTATTTAGGTGGAGAATCAAGACTTATAAACAAATAATGCTAAATAAGAAGGAATTAGTAAAAAGTAAGGTAATAATAAAAGATGTCAAGCAGTTGCTATCTGATTAAGTTCCAAAAAAGCAGTACAAAGCAAATAATAGTAATTTAGAGGAAGAGAAGAATATGCAACACAAATCTATTTTTGCACTTAGAATCTCAATTTAAATACAGTAACAGAAAAGACTACCCCTGATTTATGATTCAATCTGAAAAGTTGTAGAAGTCATATCTCTGGAAATTATTTACATATTTGCAATACCCAAATGTATCTCTTTCATCAACAAAACACCACAATTTCTTGAAAAAGACATTTATAAACCATCCATAATTCTAGCTTCAAAAGGTAACTACCATCAAATTAAAGCTGATTTAAGCATCTGCCACATATAACTTAACAGAGCATTATATTTCATTATTTGCTTGTCCAGGCCATGAAGAAATCACATTAATATTTGGGTTGTTGTCTCAAATTTTTTGATGTATTTGTGTTGTTCTCTTTTAACAAGAGATTGAAAATGAAGGGTTATAAAAGCCTGACAATAGAGTTTTACAAAGAAAATATACTTGAAAAGTAAAATTATATCACCCATGCAGCAGCTAGTCAATATTTCCAAAATTTCTACAAAGAATAGAATTAAGGCCTATTCAGCCATCAAGAGTTGGATCCTCAGAGTACTGACTGTAAAGAAATAATGATTTCAAATAGCTAGCCTATTAGCATACATGCACATAATTTACCTCTCTTTCAAATAAGTGATAGGACCTTGAGAACACACATACATAAATTAACAAAACACTCCAAGCAAAATAATTGATCTTACCTTCAATGGTATACTATTAAATGGCTTCTGTGATTGCTCAGGGGACAATTTCAGGTGCCAAGAAGGGTTCCTGTGTGCTGCCCCTTTGGATACATTCATTTTTAAGGAGGCAGATTCCAAAAGGCTAAGGTGTTCTTTGAAAAGATAGCATCAAAGACAGATTAAACAAGAAAATGGCTTAAAAAGAACTGGACAATAAAATAGAGAAAAACAAGTGTGACCTTGGAATGGATAAAAGCAATCCAAAGATTTTTGAGAGTAGAATATTTACGAAGATTACTGTGGAAAAAAAACAACATTAAAAATACTACTTCAGTGGATGCTAACAAAAATTTTCTGCTGGACCAAACTTTAGTTAGGATCTTAACCTTCTCTTAGCCATATTTGTGTACTTCCTTTTAAGTATTCAGGTTTAGGAAAGAACTCCACTAAGGCAGTTTAGCGAAATTCCCTATCCTGAATATCTGTTCACCTTCAATGTCTGATCATATTCCTCATTTTTCATCATCTCTTAGGTGATGTCTGATCATCCTGAATGGTATTCAACCAGAATCCTGGTAGGTTGGTTTAGCCAGAACTCCCTAACCCTTGATATTCCCTATTGATGATTTTCTGTTCACTGAGACTTGCTTTGCTCCTTGGCTATACATTTCCTCCTGCAAGTGCTGCACTGAATCTAGCCTCTCTCTCCCTGTGCAAAACTCCACTGCAATAACCCCTATACCTATCACAATAGTTCTGAATAAACCCTTTCCCATGCTTTAGCAGGTATCATTGAACATTTTTTTGTGATTTGTTTCACTGACACCAAAGTAACTGACTAAAGATATTTTTAAGGTCATAGAGACATTTAATTGCTAATTAATGGCTGTTTGTGGATATTTTGGAATTGCTTACTTTTAGGCTTAAAATATGCTTTGCACAAGTAACAAAAACCCTGAAATCTCAGTACCTTAGCACAACATTCAAATCACCAGCATTCTTGGATTTCTTTAAGTGGCTATATCTGGAACCTTTTCCTTAATAGTAACTCAGGGAGCCAGGAATGGTACCAGCCACATGAACAGAAAAGAAAGTATGAAAACTTCCCAACTGCATTTAACTGCCTCAGGCTATAATTGACATATCACTTTTGTACTGGTGAGAACACAACCAGGAATCTTAAATATACCCATCAACTATACTGGTAATGGTAGTTTTCCAGTATTCTATAGGAGACAGAAAAAAGATCTCATGAATGAGTAGCATATAGTCTTTACCACTGTACTTTGGGGAACATATGAACAGTTTGGTGAGTTACCAAAAGCTTTTAAAAATATGCATTTGAAAAGAAAACTTACCTCATCCATAGAGCAATTAGTCACCATATTTCCCAAATTCATGCACAGGGAGTAGTACAGCCATGTACATGAAGGATGTGTATACATATATATTTTTGTATTTATTTGATAAAACTTTTCAAATTTGTAAAGAAGGGTTCTCTGGGCCATTTATAAATTGATTAATTTTTTTGTGTAACAGAAGACCTAAGTGACAATTTGAGATATGTAAGCTTACCAATGAGGAATAAAGTAGGGGAAAGATGAAAATCATTCCAAAAGGAAAAAAAAAATACTGATTCTTTAATGTACCATTTAAAAATGTGACCATTGCCAAGTTATGTGATGAAAATTATGTTAAATGTTAGATAATTGAAAGAACCACCAGACAATGCTCATTCTCTTTTATTTTGGAGCGTCTGTAGGTTGAGATTGATGACATCTGACATGCACCAAGAGTGTATGGAAAGGCTAATTACTCATATATATTATAGGGCTTTCTCAGAATAGGGCAAGCTCTCAAGCTTGTCCCATGATGGTCCTGTATGAAGAGGGAAAGAGACTGACTTGGAACCTACACACAGGTGGGGCTTGCATGGTTTGAACTTTCCATTGGCACCAAAGGGGAATGCACTCAAGTTTCTCATCAGCTCACCCAGATGTGGGGGAAAAGGGGAAAGTAAAGGAAGGAGCCTTGAAATTGGTACCCGTCAAACATCAGACAGGAGTCATACTTTGTAACAGTTTTTCTGGAGCTTGTCTGGAGTTTGTTTTAGTCTCATTATATAAACCACCCAGCAAATCCTACTATTTCAATATTTTAAACTGGACTTATGTGAGGAAATGATTTATGAATATTAATAAGAAATGGG
Source organism: Callospermophilus lateralis (assembly GCF_048772815.1). Classification (NCBI taxonomy): domain Eukaryota; kingdom Metazoa; phylum Chordata; class Mammalia; order Rodentia; family Sciuridae; genus Callospermophilus; species Callospermophilus lateralis. The sequence goes on from NC_135318.1 coordinate 64,279,346, forward strand.
ACAACTTAATTTTTATGATTTGAAAAGATTTCTCAAACAAGCTTTGAAAACTTTTACATGCATAGATGTTTAATAGTAGCAAATAAAAATTACAGGAATATAAGATAATTATTCCTTTTCTGTCAAGCAGGGTCCTTGACTGTCCTTGGGGTAAAAACACTCTAAGAATAATCTTTGGAATGTATTCTGGAGCTAGAAAACTTAAAAGCTGTGTTCAAAATCAATATCTTCACAGTACTCTCAGGCAAGAAATTACCTAAAATCACTATGGATTTTTAATTTTTTTTAAGTACTGGAGTATAAACCAGGGATGTTTAATCACTGAACCACATTCTCAGCCTTTTTTATTTCTTTATTATGAGACAAGGCCTCACTAAGTTGCTGGAGCTGGTTTTAAACTTGAAATCTTCCTGCTTCAGCCTCTCAAGTCACTGGAATTATAGGTGTGTGCTAACATACCTAGCCAATTTTTAAATTAATTTTTAAAAAACATTTTCTTGTGATAAGTACATAAATTGAGATTTTTTAAGTGTATAATATAATATTGTTTTGTATAGGTACAATGTAGTAGTACAGCAAATCTCTAGAATTTTTTTATCTTGCACAACTGAAATTTTATACCTATTGATTAGCAATTCTCAATTGCTCCAGTCTCCAGCCTCTGTGAACCAGAACTGTATTTTATTTATTTTTTACTGAATGCCAAATGTATACCAGGTGCCTGTGAGTAGTTCATTGACAATTTGAAACAAATGCAGAAATAGCTTTGTGATCATTTAATATTTAATTTCTGGATTATATAATTTAGCAAATGTTATGTATTTTCTTATACTTGGTATGTCAACTATAACTATCAAGTCAGAAATTGGGAGATACTGAGAATTAAGAAAATGAAATCCAGCTGTGTTTATTTTTTAAATCTCAAATACTAAAAGTAATCACATAGTTTGGGGCTTTGGAGATATATATAATTATCATTAGAAGGAGTCAAGGTGTCATCTAGTTTAAATTCCTAATGAATGCAAACTGCTTTGTACATTATCTCTGAAGATAGTCATCAGACATCCATGTCGAAAGACCTAAATTACAATTTCCATTAACAGATTTTCACTATATGCCAAGACAGACCCATACATTATTTGTAAAAGTGGAAAAACTTGCTTACCTTCACTTGAAGGAAATCTATCATTCTTGTTATGATATTTTTCTGGAATAATCTTCTTGATTCTTTTTTGATAGCACTTTTGTTGTTCTCCAGGGTTCTAATATGGTCCCCATTCCTTTATCAATCTACAACACTGTCCGTAGTTTATTTATGTGATTCTCAAGGCTCACCTTCAAAATCTAATACATACAGCACCATCTTTCTTTTGAGCTTCAGGTTTACCTATCTCATCAGCTCCTGAACAACACCACTTGAAAGTACCTAAGCCCTTAAAACTGAACATGTCCAGATGAGAATTTATGATTTCATGACACAAACCAAGTCATCCCTCCTGCGACTGCTATCTCAAAGAATAGCATCAACATGTGTTAGTTTCTCAAGACAGAATTATGGGTACTATCCTTACCAACTTCCTCCGACTTCTTCAAAATCTTGCCTACTTCCAATGCTTCATCCTGCTGCTTCTACTTCCTAAATACCTAAATATGTGAAGTCTTAAGAAGTAAGAGCTAAGAACTCCTTTCTCTTGAGACATTTTGGCTTTGAGTTATGGTTCTATCATTTAGTACCTTAATCTCTCTATTAGCTGCATCCTTATTTTAAAATGTGATTAACAATAATTTCAAAATCCTTACCTCAAAGTATTATTGTGGGCTATTAAACATAAAACTATTGAATGTATGCATGGTAGATTAAAAACACTTTATGAATCTTAACTGTCCTCTCCATTTTTTCTGCTTTCAGTTCTCACTGGAATTTTCTTAGATGAGTCCTTTGCCATTTCTCAAGGGTTGTATTACTACTAACTGGTCTCCACAGTTTTGATCTATGATCTTCCATTCAGGTTTCATATCAAATTCAAAATATGTTTATTACATTGTCATCAACCATTTATAAGCCTCTGGTTATTACTAATATGATTTCAATGTTATAATTCAAGTCTAAATTCCTTGGCACAGTCCCCCTCCTACATCACAGGATCTATCCTCTGATTACCTCTCCAATTTTACTTGGTACCACCTCTTCTCTAGCTTACTGTGTTTGGGTTCCTTGAAATATTCATGTTCTTTCTCATCACTGATATGTTTCCCTTCTTGAAATATTTTTTGCATCATCAGTCCTACATGCAATACTTCCAATCTTATCAATTATGTGACTCTAATATGTGTTTCAATTCTGCCCATTTCTTCTTTACTGTGGCTCCTATGGCTTGGAATACAATTGCTAATTTTCTTGTCTATGAAAATATGACAAAGATTTGTGGCTGATAAATAGTAACATTTATTAAATATTCACTTCATAAATAAATGCATTTAGTTGAAATCTGACACTGTATACTATCTGTCCTTCTTTGGCATCTGGAAAAAGAAACAAACATGTTCCTCATTCTTAGATTAAAATCATTTCAATCTTTGATAACAGAAACTTTTTGCCTTACTTGAATCTCTTATTGAATCTAAATTTCTCTAATTCACTGGAAAATTCTGGCATGATTTTCAACATCTCAGTAATCTACTCACCTTGCTCTAGGTGAACTTCAAAGTGAAAGTCCCACTCTTCATCAAACCATAATGAAATATTGAGTATTTAGATGATCTATTTATATAAGAATTAGAGCTCTATGTATTGCTTATATAATATACTCTGATCAAAAAACTCTAAATACTTACTTTAGACAAAAAATTAAATACATTTTTAATGAGATATTTTCCAGAAATTGACATTGGTAGTTTTTAGAACTCTACACCCACACTAAGTGTTCCTTTTTCTTCCCTAGGTAAGGTCTGTAACAGATATAAAATGTGTTCTGAAATGTGCCCTGTGGAAAACTAACTCTACAGGTTCTCAATAGCTTTTACTTCAATAAAAAAATGTTCCACAATCTAATAAAATTGGGAAATACTGAATTAAAAAAGGCTTCTCTACTACAGAAATTCTCAAAGCTTTTAATATATTGATGTGAACTGAGAGTTGATAAAATATGCAGCTTTCTCTTAGGGTTTCTTGACCTTGGAACTCTTTTTGTGCAGATTTTATCATGGGACTAGGACAAAATCAGTTTGCAAAATGTTTTTTCTAAGTAATAGATCTCCTTAAAAAATTAAGATTCTATATAAAACTTGGATAATTAACTACTTCAAAGACCTTATTAAGAAATATTTTAATACTGCATGTGTATTATATGGAAAGTGAGCCAGATAGTCTTTACTTATAAATACATTTACAGTTCTGCTAGAATAAACTGGCTCTCTTTATTATGCATATTTTATATTTTTTCTCTCTGAAATCATTTGGTTCGCTCTCATAGATATTGTGTAGTTTTCTGTTTTTGATTTCCTGCTTGATATGAACTAAAATTTATATGGCAAAGACTTAATCTCCAACATGCCTTTTGGAGATTGGGCCTATAAGGAGATAATTAAGGTTAAATGAGGTTCCAAGAATGGAGAACTAGTTAAATAGCATCCGTGCTTTTCTGAGAGGAGACAGGACAGAGCTCACTTCCTGTTGGCCAGGTGAGGACACAAAAAGAAGGTGGCAGTGGGCAAGCCAGGAAGCAAACTCCTAGAACCTTAGTCTTAGATTTTCTACCTCCAGAGTGTGAGAGAACACATCTTCATTGTTTTAAGATTATGCATTTTATTTTGGTGTTTTGTTATAGCAGTCAGAATATACTAATACATTTACTGATTCATCCTCACCTCCAGCATAATTGTGATGGATTCCCTTTACTATATGAAATCAAACATATATTACTGTTAAGGGGCACAACCAACTTCAAGAATTTGGGTAATATAAACGTTTGATTCCAGAATAATAGTCAGATAGTTCTTCCATTATTATCAGTAGAATAGCTTTTTCTTAAACTTGTAAAATCTGAGCATGTACTTACCTCATTTTAATGCATTTGTGTGTGTGTGTGTGTGTGTGTGTGTGATTTTGAAAAGTAAACAATAATGGATAGAGAAAGTCTAAAATTCATTCTGACTGTGCATTCAGCTCCCTGAATCTATAAGAAAACCAAAACGACCTGGATAGGATAAGCTCAGGCGCATGCCTGGTCCTCTCATCTCCCCTTGCCACCAGCATTTCTATTCCCATAAGTGCTGGCCCATAAAACAGAGGAATGAGTGACATCACCAGAGCCTGGTGACTGATCAGGAGGCTGTCAACTCAGATAATAAAAGCTCTCCACATTTTCATGGGTTCTTTGATGATTTATTATAATTTTGATTTACATAGTAGAAACAATGAGCCTAATCTCTTCCAAGAAAAGAAGAATGTCGGATATGGAGAGATCTATTTCCCATTCATGAAACCAGGTTCTCATCATTTTAATTATTCATTTTCATTTAATCCAGATGAGCTTGACATTTACTTTATTATTAGAGAGATTAAAATATATTGAGTCCCTGATTTAAAAAAAAAAAGAAAAGAGCCTCCATGCATCTCAGAAATAAGAATACATTGTGTCATTTGTAAATGCATAAGTTATCTGCAAAGGTACATGCTTTTCTTGATGGTCCTTAAATCAACATTTCCCAAATGGGTTCTACAGAAAATTAGTTCTTCAGGGTTTTTGTTAGGTATTGAATAAGGAAGGGTTTTGTGGTTGGATACATTTAGAAAACTCAGGTTCAATTTTTCTTTATAATACTTATGATATTATTTAAATGTTAAATTTATAATACCTCTGATATTATTTAAATGTTAAATTTGCTAATGTAATTTAGGTGTTTTTTTGTTTCTTTGCTTTCATAGAGAATATTGCCTATTAGTATTGTATAGCATATTTTAGAAAATGTTCTTTATGAAAATGTTTGGGCTTTTCATGTTGCATGATATTATTTGTTTTTAATTAATTTTTATTTTAAGATTAATTTCATGTTAAACACTAGGAAAATATAAAATACAAACTCTGAATGCCCATAATCATCAATCTAGAGAAGAATTATTTGCTAGCTGAAGATATTAAATTAATACATGTAATTAAGCCATGGAAAGAAGCAAATAGTCACAAATTCACTCTGCTCCTTAGGCAGATGAAGAGTTTCCAGCTCTTCATGAAGCAAAGCTATATGTAAAGTAACTATCTGTGCTTTAAGGCATCCTTCAATGTAGTTTGTCAGTGGCCTCAGCCTTACTTGGAGTCTTCTTCTCGAGAGACCTTTTCAGACCTTATCCTAGACCCAGGGAATCAGACATGTTGGTGTGGAACACACAAGTCTCTTTTCAAAAGTCTTTCAGGTAATTTAACGTATGCAAGTATTTGATGACCACTGATTTTTCATATTAGAATCAGAGTGATGACTTGGGTCTTGGTGGAGTAGACAGGGTACTTTTGCAAACATTTTACCTCTGAAGTAGTCAATCTCCAGGAGAGTGGATAGGACAAGAGTCAGCTAGTGAGCAGGACAAGAGAATAGACTGCCTGTCTGAGGGTAGCATTGAAGGCTGGCCGAGGAGAGCACAGTGGGTATTAATGGTCATAAACAGAGCAGGTTTAGTAACAAATGATTGGAATTCACAGGTAGGAATCCGCTGTTTGGTAATATAGACAACACAGTATTCAGTCTTACAAAAACCAGGACCTAGAGGCACATCAGAGCAGGAGGAGGAATTCAAAACTTTAGAGAACAAAATGGTAGGCAGCACTTTTTTTTTTTTTTTTTTAAACAGGGACAATGCTGAGATAATGTCACTACATGTGGGTATTTGGAATGAATGATGTTAAAACTCAGTTTGGCCAGGTGTGGTAGGGCTGTCCTAGAATCCCAGCAGCTCAGAAGGCTGAAGCAGAAGGATCCCAAGTTCAAAGCCAGTCTCAGCAACTTGGTGAGGCTCTAAGCAATTTAGTGAGAGCCTGTCTCAAAATATAAAATGGCCTTGGGCTGTGGCTCAGTGATTAAGCACCCCTGAGTTCAATCCCTAGTACCAAACCAAGTCAACCAAAAAAAAAAAAAAAACAAACCAAACAAACAAAAAACTTAGTTTTCAGGATGTATAACCCAATTTTCTGAAATTGCATGTTTATACTGTTCTGAATTAAAGGAATTAAAAGTTATGTAAAATTTGTATAATGGCAAATATGCATTAATCAGAGAACATGGGGCATTAGAAATTAGGTGCAGAGTGGGAGAGTTTAACAAGGACCTGGGCAAGCTAACGCCATAAGAATCTTGGATTCTTCAAAAAATAAATTACCAATACTGGTTGGCTATCATGGGCCTATGGAGCAGAGTGAATTTGCTACCATTTGCTTCTCTCCATGGTTTGATTACATGTATTGCTTGAATGTCTTCAGCTAGCAAATAATCCTGATTCCAGCTCTTCATTAAGCAGGGATATATGAAATACATTGACTTTCTGTGTTCTGGTTACTATGCTTACAGCTATGTCTTGGAAGTTTGATACTACCACTAAACTCCAAGTGTGTTCTGACAAGCCAGGTTTAAATGTGAACAATGATATTTTTTATTAGGTACACCTCTATGATCTATTTCTCTTTGGCAGTCTTGTTGAGTTACTGAGTAATATTAAGTTATCTTTCAACTTAAATCCCCAAGTTTAATTAAAATGCATGATTGCTGATCATAGGCAAAGGTTTACAGATTGAAAAAATACATTTTCTTCTTTTTTCCAGTTTTATGACATCAGTGATTATGTAGGGTATATTTGCCTCTACTACACTCAAGCTACTGACAGAAGTATGGCCTGAGGCCCAGGAGAGATACTGGGGGCATCCCCCTTGAGCCTTCCTTCCACCCACACTGCTTCATTATTGAATAAAACTACTTGAAATATTATAACTTTATGTACTTTTTATTTTAGAAAGTACTTGGGTTTTTTTTTTTTGGCATCCTGCAAATGATGGCTCTTGTTATTTATATCCTCTGTTTCAGAAGGTCATACATGAAATATTATGAGCAGAGGTACAAGGGGATGAAAATGTAAAGCACAGTTACTCCTATACACATATCCATCAAGCTGCTGACTTAAGATATTTACTTATGGCTTGTTACAATAAGTAAAAGCAAACTCAGCATTACTAAGAATATTTATGAAAAAAGTTAATCAAAATGCTTATATAATTGACTGTTCCAATCTGTACTGTGTCACATTCATAATTGCTTTTAGGCATGGTTTTAATGCCCTTCCTCTATAAATACTCCACGAGACTCCTCAACTTTGAAATTAGAACCTGCATATCCTTCAGAGGTTCAATAAACATTATAGTATAAAATCAAAGTTCTAATTAGGAGAGCATTGAAATAATGCATAACTTTCTTTAAGAGGGCTCTTTAACATTTCAACATGAACAAGAAGTAGAATCGACATCATTCCTGCCTTCTAGAAGACAGTGCAAAGTTTTTATATTAGCTAGAGTCATAATCAGAATTATAAACATTCTTCCATGTTAAGGGAGAAAGAGGGACTCTGGGGAAATCAGATTGCACAGCTAAGTACATGAATGGACCTGAAATGGAATGAAAGTGACCTGCATAGACAAGTTTGCTCCCTATTGTTTAGAGACCCAGACAATCATTTAGCTATGTCTTGGAGTGGTGACTAAATGCAGAAGCCTTGAATCCTGCTTAGTTACATCAGGCTTTCAGCATAAAAATGATTGACTTTGGGGCTTAAAGGATCAATAATCCCATATTATATTCTTAAATCTTCTACTGAAATAGTGTTAACTTAAAAAAATGATGTTGTTTTCTCTGAAAACCTGATGATCCATCATAAAATATTAAGTCTGAATTTTTCAAAAGAGAGCTTTCTTAAGCTAACTCAGGTAAAATCACCATTTGAATATTTTTTTTTGTATTTTGGTTTTAATCATCAGTAGATTCCCAAAGCTCTGTGTAAACTTATTCTGACATATGAAAATTTTTTTTAAATAAGGTTTTTGAAAGTTTTCATGTTCAGACGGTACAATTTTCTCAATGCTGTGTTTTGCTAGTAGTTCACTTTTATGTTTGACTTGAGGCAACTCCTGGCCAAAGGTGTCAGTTTTAAATAGCATAGGCGATCTCTATAGCACTGTTTTAAGTTGTAAGAAACAGAAATAAATTGGAGCCCAATTAAGTCAAATTTGATCAAGATTCTTCAGGTGTGATCTCCAATAAATCAAATCTGGTAGGCATGAGGTATATGCATAATACTGCACACATTAAGAAGTGAGGGAGTTAAGAAAATCCTTGTAATTTGAAAAGACACTTCAAATCCATTGAACAAATCCTTAAAGGAAAATAAAAATGCCAAAGAATTATCTTTAACTTTTAAATTCATAGTCAACATACTTTACTTGCATGGTTAAGAAAATAGGTGTAACTCAGATTATAAATATTAACTGGAAAGTTACCAGAATTTGATAGCAATGGCCATATCTACTGATGTGTGTGGGATGAGCAGGTTTCTCTTGATTGAACTTTCCTTCAGCATGACATGATGTTTTTCTCAGTTAAGATAGAATTTAACTTCAAGTCTAATTGTGAATGGTAGCATGTGAGAACAGTTTTGAGAACAAAACTCATGCTCAGTACCCTATGCTGGTTTACTTTGATATGAGGGTATTAGAAACCTCTTTGGCTATTATTTCCATATAATTTAGAATTAAATGAATAGCAGCTATTAACTTGGTTCTTGTAACATCCAGTAGTACCATGATGTGTTAGCACTCTTTAGAATGTAAAACTTGCTCTAATAAATTATGACATACATTTCATGGTTATGTTTTGTTTTAAAAATGAAAGTAGGCCAGTCAGACCAGTGAGTACATCAGAAGAATGTCCATAGTGAGTCTGGGGAATGTGAAACCTAGTATCACAATGCTGAGGAAGTGAAGAGAAAATGGCTCAACTGTTATGAGAATTATTTCCTTTGTTAAAGAAATACGAAGGAGCATTTTTCTTTTTAGTTAGTGAGAAATTTTTACACAGATCTTCCTCTCCTGTAAGATCATATGACTTATGTTTTTTCTCATGTTATATGATTTTATTAAGGAAGGCCACATGTCTAGAAAAAGAATTGTGAAATATGTTAGCTCATGAGCCATATCTCATTTCTTTTTTATACCTTTTTTGGCCTCCTTGTCTAGCCTTAAAACATACAGAAGGCACTTAGTAGATACCTACTGATTCTTATTGCATTGCCCTGATATACACTAGAAACATAACACAAATATAAAGCACTCAACATTAATGTGAAGTGTGGTATACCAACCACAAAATAATATATTTATTTTTCAACATGTTTTTCTTTTATTGATAAAAACTACACAAAAGCTAATTGATCATCAATTTAAAAAGCAATGTTACACATCATGTTGTGTTTAGAAATTGGTCAGGTTGGCGGTTTCACTCATGGACCACATGGCCATTGTTGTCATCTACCCTTGGTCCCCGTGAGAATAATTCTGTTGGTCTTCCCACTCCGAGGTCTTCAAAGGTCTCTCTTTCAGGCTGTCTACAGTGAGGGCTGCCAATGGGGAAAAAAACCAAAACTCCTAATACTGTGTACAATGTTGTCCTGCAGGAACATTCAGTTTGATTTATTGAATTTTTATTCCAGTAGTTTTATCAAACTTTGTGGCCAACTTTATTTGTGGTCTATGGTAAAGCAAAGTTTCTTTTGGTACAACATAAGCTTTAATGCCCATGTTTATAATAATAATAAAAAAATAAAACAGAATCACTTGACCAATAAAAAAAAAAGAAAAGAAAAATTAAACCAACCAAACAAGAACATAGTATTTTTAAAGGGAAAATAAAATGAAAGCAATTGAAATAAAGTCTGTGAGTGTTACACACAACTAACAAGGAAAACCGTTTTGTTTTCCCAAGTTCCCACCCACCCCTGTTTACCTGCCCCCTGTGGTTCTCCAGCCCAGGAACCATGCAGTGTAGAAAAATCAAATATACAAACAAACCTATAGATAGCTAGGGTGAAATCTATTTTTATAAGAACTTGACACTCTGGACTATTTACATAGTGTCATCCGGGAGCATTTTTGTTTGTTTTATATTTTAAAGCAAAGAAAGTTTGGTAGTTCTCCCGGTTATGCTGAAGGTGCATCCGCTGCCCTCTGTAAGCAGTTTTGGTTTTTCTTTTCTCTATGTCATTTATGTTTGTTTGTTTGTTTAACAGGAACGATGAGCTTGCTTGATTGCGTGGGCTGGGACACCCATATCTCCTTTAGGATGAAAGCCCTCCCTACCCACGGCGAGGTCCCCCAGTGAGGAGTTGGCTTCTGCACTAGTTTGTTATTCTCTCCAGGTAAATGGCAGGTGCAGCCGACCTGGCGATGGTGGCGATGAAGCTGTGGTCTCGACCAAGCTCCAGGCTGGGGCTCTCCTCCTGCTCTGGAGACACTGTCTCATAGCCCTTGTTGACGTGCAGTGGCTGGTGAGCCTGGCAGTACCCGATCACCGGCTGGTCGTAACTGTAGTAGGGCAAGGGCTTCACGTGGTGTGGAATCTGCATGGGAGAGACGGAAGACGAGTTGATAATAGAAATGTTTCAGAAAGGTAAGCAGATTATATTTTTGTTCCCCATGCTGTTTCAAGACATCCATAATGGATCCAACGACTAATAAACACTAGTTAGCAAGAAAAAAAAAATTCATTCAGGATGATTTATATATGCTTTGCACATAAAATCATAGACAAAGAATCTACAATGTAATATCATCTATCATGGTAGCCATTACCATATTCCCCATTACAGAAAGTCAGAAACCACTTAAATGTCCACCAACAGAAAAATTTAAAACATTATGTACATCCATGCATTCAAATGCAGAAAAGCAGACATTACAAATATGGGTTGTGTTGGAATAGGGTAAGACATATTAAGTGCAGAAAAATTAAAAAGGTGAAAGAGAATGTATGATTCATTTTCTGTAAATAAAAATGTAATCATGTATATTTTACATATATATTATAAACATGTTTATTTTCATTTGTACTTTTCATTTCATGTATTTCAAATCTCTATAATGGGCACGTATAATTTTTATTTAAACTTAAACAATAATCCCACAAATCATTTCTAACAGTTAATTACTTAAAAATATTATTCCAAAGAACTCTGGGATCATGGGAAAAGACATATCTTTGTGTTAATAACATGTACTGTTATTATTTGTGTTCAAGCTAAGATGCTAAATGTGTGTCTACTGAAGGTATAATAAATGGTCTACAGAAACTCCTTTAATAGGAAAACCTGAACATATTAGAGTACTTTTGATTTGCTCTGCAGCTTTTTATTAAACCATAAATTTTTGATTTAAAAAAGTATATTCTAATGTTAGAAAAAGAAAATTGATGATTGCTCAATTCTTGATCTCTTTCTAGAACAATTGCCATAACCTGTTAGATCCAATTTGACACTGTTAATTAGGGATCCAAAGATGGTAGAGTGTGATTGCATCACGGCTCTGTGAAGTTAGAAGTTGTGGCAGTTTTTAAACTCCTTTCTCTCAGCTTCAGCTCCACTTTTGTTGTACACTTTATGATGCCAGAGTTGGAGCTTTATAGACTGCATTCCTTTTACCTGTTTTAAGCATGGGAAGGCTTAGAAGAAGGAGAGTAACTGCTCTCAGTGTAGGCTGTCTATCTTTTCCTCCTGCAGGGATTCACTCCAACAATACTACTTCATTTTGTCTCTTTCATTTAATCCTATAGTAGCAGGTGATACCTGGTTTCAGTCTTTCCAATATTTGTAACATAGGAACACTTGTTAAAACTTAACTTACACCCCTCCAGCCCCTGCCCCATCACACACACCAGATACCAACACTAGAGAAATATAAGGATCATCTCCCCAAAGCCCTTTCTCCAAACTTTTAGGTTTAGTGATTTCAACATCTTCCTTTTGTGCCGTCAACCCTACATGAGGAAGGAGTGGTGACTACTTCCTGAACTTGTCTCTGTGATACCTTGGCACTATACTAGTCTTTTCATTAATTAATAATTCTATATCATATTAGCAATTCTTAATTAGCCTTATTTGTTAGAATAACTGATATGCTGTCTCCTAACTGGACTACGTTCTCTAACTAGAACAGAGAGTATCAGAATAAAGTTAAGGGTATATTGTTCCATTAGAGTTTTGCTTCAAATTGACATGCACACATATTTGTGTATGTACTGGTCACATTGTGAATTTTTAAAATCTGGAGATCACAGTTAAAGATGTTTCTGAAAAATACTTGATCAAATCACATATTCAGATTACAGTTTAAGTCTTTGCAATAGTTCAGAAAAAATTCCCGTGCTGCTCTTAATATTCTTTCTAAATGCATATGATTCAGTATTTTTCATGATGAGATGGGAAATTAAATTTATATATATACACACATATATATACTATTGATTTATATATTTATAATATAAACATACTCTCTATGTATACACACACACAGGGAGAGCACTTTTGTAATGAGGCACATTGACTTCTAAGGAAAGCAAACATTATTTTCAGCAAGATTTAATAAATAGTGATGAATCAGAAATAATAACAGAATTTCTCACCAAATTGTTGTTATAACCTTGAATACACAAATCCATCCTCAAAAAAAAAAAGGTTTGTAAAAAGTACATACTAGGTTAATTGTGACTGATATAGAGATGTTGTAGACATTAGACATTTATTGGTGCTGACAGATCAAAGAACAGATTTTAAGGCAACAGGTTCAAATTACTTGACAGTAAATACAAAGTTATGTCTAAACTACCTCACCACAAATCTGCAGGTTTGATATTATTTCTTATTTATTTAAACCTCTACATATCTGTACAGATTCAAACATGAACTGTTTGCCAACAAGCTCTATCTTGGGAAATCTCATAGGATTTTGTGCTGTGTCAGATAGAAAGAGAGATGCATGATTGGTATCATAGGTCACCACAACTATGACAAAGCACATCAATGGAAGTAGATACTTTGTTCTGGCATTCTAGCCAGGATAAATATTTTTGAGAAGACCTACCTAAGAGTAAAATGATCCATTCTTACTTTTTGTCATTAATAGGTAGATAGGTATAGCTTGAAAACATCCTAAGATTTCAACACATTATTTCCAAAATACACAAATACTCACCAGGTATAGACATTTATTCCACACAATTTCATTTAAAGGAATGACTGGTTTTCTCCAAATTAGCCAACTTACCAAAACAAAAAAACACATTAAAATTAATATTACTTCCGACTTGTGCCTCTTCCAATGTCTTGTAGCACCCCAAATACTCTTTCTCCAGTCATTGCAAGAGCACATACTTGAATCCACAAACATGTGTTAGTTAATATGACAGGAATTAAGAGTCTTCTAGACCCTTCTGTGTATCAGTAGCTCATAGGTGAACAGCATTGAATTTCAAATAAGAATTAATACTTCCATAGCTGAGAAATTCTATTTGTCTTCAAATTAAATTGACTCAAATGTCAAGGAACCTGCATTAATTACAGAGTTTTGGGGTTGGACAGGTTTGTTTTGTTGTTTTTGCAATATACAAGGATTCATTTCATTTTTCTTATTGTATTTTAGACAGGCTTAGAACCTCTTGCAAGACCAGAAATCATTGTAAAGTTGCCTTCTGCAAAACTGACCAATGGCAAAAGTTCAAAAGCCAAGTGAATTGGCAAGGTTTAAAAAGAGAGTACAATGTTTGTTCATTTACTCTTAAAGTCTATTCTGTAGGGCATTTGTAATCAACAGAATTTGTGGTTTCTGAGCAGCTAAGAGACTGAGGTCTTGTACTTTATAGTAATAATGTACAGTACATTAACCACCTGGGTCCCTATGTGTATCATTGTTTCCTTTCCAGTAGTCAAAATAAAGTATCTTTTAAGCTTCCCTGAAATCAGTTCTGGTATTTTTGTAAATGTGTTCTCAGAGCTTTTCCAAAGGGTCCCAGTGCTCCCTCAGCTCTCTGATGGGCTTTACCGGGTAGCTCAGCAGAACACCCCTATTTAAAGACGTCCTCGATCCCATGCTTGACTACACATTGGCTGCATTGGAAGCTATGCTTTACTTACAGACAGTGGGTGTGGTACACAGAATTAAAAAAAATCATATCAGGAGAATATATTTTATTATATTGAAATTTTGCCATTCACTTCTCTGAAGGATATGAGCGCTTCAATATGAATCACATTTAAACATCCGTAAAGGCATATTTCATAACTAAATCAGAGGTAAGTTGCAAGGCGGATGAACCATCATTATGACTAATTATAAGTCACTTTAATTCTTTTGAGTTTCATGTGAATCCTCTGAAAATGGGGATAATAATGACACCTCATTTACCTCGATAATAAATTTCAGATAACCCTGAAAGGCCTCCCTGATTCTTAAGAAAGAAAAAGAATACAGTGAAAGGACATATTCTTATGCTTTTTTTATTTGATACTGACAGCATCTTTTCTGGAAATGTGCCCTGTCTTTTGTCTTATAGTTTCCATTCAGAGAAATGCAGGCCATGAGGGTCAGAGAGTGGCTCATTAACCAAAGGCTTTCAGTCCTACTTGGTGCACTAAGAAGCTGGAAACCTTGGCGTGTGTTCTGGTTTTCTGAAAGCATCATTTACCCTTTACCAGGATATGTTTTCTTCCAATGCACTGAAGGGAGTAAAAACTTGACACATTCCTCTCAATTACAGAGTCTTGTAGTGTTCATGATTTAAAGAGAGAAGTCCGGGGGGAAAGAATATTTTTGAATCTGGGAGGAACAATGAAATTTTACTCATGTAGAGCTTCAAAATCTGCAAATTGACTTCCATCTCATAATTTTACATCTGTAATAATTATATTTAAAATGAGAAATGAATGTGTAGAGTAAATGTGAGAGAAATATGAAACGGATTCTTTATATATTTGATCAAGGTCTTTTGAAGTTCAATTTTTGTTATGAGCATGAAATTCCAATATTGTTAACCTCTTTTCTCAAAGGTATGAGCCTTAGTTATAAGTAGTTTAAGAGTTTGATCATTCTTAAATTACCTCGGACTATCATTAGTCTTATTTATTAACTTTTCATGAACATTGTTCACATTTCAGTATGAGCTCCTTCAATTGAAGTCATAAAAGGTTGATTTTCAATTTCCTAAATGACATTTGTTCTCTAATTTCCAGAATTAAAGGATAGTGTCTGAGTATTCAGACCGTTTAAAAAGTACCATCATATAAATCCAGATGAAAAATTCAGTATCCTTGAATTGCTTAATGAAGATGGACACTTGGTTTATTGGAAGTAAAATTGATTAAAAATGAAGGGCAATAGCTAGATGAGTGTATAACTTCAACTTTATTCTACTCACTCTATTAGTATGTGACAAGATTGGAAAAAGAAGAAGTACATGTAAACAAGTTTGGGTAGTTTTTTTTTTCAGGAATTTTGATTAAAACTGATAGAATCTCAACTCATTTAAGTCAGTTGAATGAAACTGACGCTTAATTGGCTCATAAAATACAAGAAAGGATTTAATAGCTAATTTGAAGGATGAACAAAGGCACCACTGAGTCTTAGGAACACAGATGTCACTAGATTTTTTCCATCAAACATGCATGATAGCTTCATACCCTGAGTGCCAAATAACTTCCTACACCTGACTGAACTCAAGACTGTCACAGCTCCTGAGTTTTGTGTATTCCATCCAAGATAAGTGATGAATACCAAATCAATTTATCATACTACATCATCTAATCCCATTTACCATGTAACATTCTTGTTTATTTGAAAAATGCAGGCTTACTTCTCAATTAGAAAACATCAATAATCTAAGCATTAAATTCTGTTCAATTAAAAGTCAAACTTCCCAAAGAACATGGCATTTCATATACGATATTTGATATTTGTTAGAAGGCTTATTTTGTGACACTACTTTGAAAAAAGTATTTTGAACTCAAAAGTTAATAATTGTTCTTCTATGTCTGGATGGAAATTTGAGCCCTGACCTTTGAGTACTAACTCTCTAACTTACCATTCAACAAACAAAGGCTATTCTACATAAAGGATGTTTCTCATTTTTAGTTTTTGCTTTTTGCCATTCCTAAGTCAGAACACCAAGAAACCTCTACAAGGTAGAGAGGATAGTGCTTGAAAAAAATTCTATCATATAATTCAATGAGGCTGTAGGAAAAGCTGGCTTGGGTTGCTGAAAGTTATTTTCCATAATCCACATCCCTCAACCATGTGATGTTTTTAGTGCTGGAGAGGAAAGAGAAGAATGGACTGAATACTTTCCTGGCCATGAGTAAAATCAGGGAGAACATTAGAGGAACAGAAAGAAGAGGAGCCTACATCTCATTCCCATAACTCACACTACAGAACACTAGGGAAGGAGAAAGCCCAAACCAGAAGACTAGACTTCCATTTACAAAATTTCTGTATCTGCCATTTTCTTTTATCTATTTATCATCTATCTATCTATCTATCTATTTTTGAGTCCAGGTGTACTTTACCACTGAGTCACAATCCCAGTCATTTTTATTTTTTAATTTTGAGAAAGGGTCTCACTAAGTTGCTTAGGGTCTCACTAATTTGCTGAGGCTGGCTTTGAACTCACAATTCTGCCTCCTCCTCCTCAGCTGCTGGGATTACAGGCATGTGCCGCTGTGAAAGACTCTTCCGTTTTATTTTTTGGTGTTCACCAAATTCTTTCCTTCACCAATAGCTCTTCGTTTTCTCTCCACCCATGCCAAAGCTGATTGGTTCATTAATCAAATGAAACCTCTTTTTAAAAAAATGCCATTTCTGATATCTGATATCTTAATACTTGATGCACACAAAGACCTGCCTCAATAAGAAGTAGCTAAAATAGAAAAAAAAATTTCCAGAAATAAAAAAGATTCAAGAATCCAGGAGATGATAAATCCAAGAGATTATAGCAAATAGCAAAATTTACTAAGAATAAATGAAAATAGAAGTTATGTGAAACACATTATTATTGAATTTTGTCATCTAAAATATTTCTTGGATACATTATGGGTATTCACTTATTTATCAAATGAAAGCACTTGAAGAGTCTTATCCTTTCCCCATTTTTTGAAGATAAAATAATAAATATGAAAAAATCTATCATAAAAATTTTAAATAATTTATTTCATTTATTGTCCCTTGTTCTAAAAAAAAATCTTCAAAGAAAAACAAAACAGATAAAGGTCAAATTGATAACTTATTCACTTCTAGTTTGTTCAGGGGCTGAAATGTGTGTAGTAGCTCTAGCATGTGAAATATACAATGCTAAATACAATAGATGTGGCTTTTTATATTGCCTGGACTATTCAGGCCGTTTTCAACTTTAGTTCTGACGAAAGTTGCTGTGTAGAATTTGTTTTTCTTGTTCTGTTTTTATTCAAGGGTGGAAATGTGTACTATTTGTGCACTCATGGTTGTCCAAATTTTAGCTTTCAAGTCAGTAGTGGGATATCAGAACAGAACATCCACTTGCATCTTTATTGCTCTCCTACTAGGATCTGTTGTCTATGAGGTGTCAAGAGAGTTGATTAAGTTAATGAATAAGGTACTAGCTGTTCTTTGAAGTTAGCTTTGACTCCATTAACTGGGAATCTTATTACATTAGCAGCCCTCTCAGCATTCAGTGAGGTTTTGGGCTAATGAGCTGGATTAATTAGCTGGTATTAATTTCTAAAGGCTTTCCTACTATAGTTCTGGCCTCTAAATTAGGAAGAGGAAGTCTTCCCCAACAGTGTATTGGAAGCAAACTTCCTATCTAAACATATCTACATTGATTTGCTTACAAAGTATTTAAATAAAAATAGAGATGATGAAATTTCAAATTACATTATTTTTCTCCTCTTTGGAAAAACAAATGTGGAAGTTTCAGTAATATATGATGATGCACAAAAGACAAGTTTTTCCTAAGATGGTGATCCTTGTGTGGGTCTAGATTCCTTCTTGGAAAATTAAATACATACAAAAGCAAACAACAAAAGAAAATTATCAGCATATGCAATTGACTCAATTTAAGATGGTTTTGTTTTCATCCCTTCTAGCAGTTTGGGAAAGGAAGTGAAAGCAGGAATATCTGCACCAAGGAAGTACTATCAACATTGGAGACAATTTGCACCCAAGCCCCCTCTCACTTTCTTCAATGTGCAGAGCAGCCTATTCTATCTTCCATATGAATTTGCATAGTATTCTAATTGGATTTATATTAAACAATTTATCTGCCATAAATGGGTTTTATACAAAAATGTGGCTCTTGATTAACCAGAATGTAACTGATGTATTTTCCCTTGGAAGACATATTCAGTTTGTGACTCTCCCAGTGTATCTAATCTAATAATACAGTGGGCATACATTTAAAGTTAGAAATTATTTAACAAATACAAAATTGAAGTGTAATTCTCATGAAAGGGAGGTGATTGAGTTTCTTCCAGGCATGTATCTTTGTAAAACAGTATTGCATAACCCAAGGTAGAACTCTAGAACCAACTAATAGACACAGAAGGAGGAAAGGCCCAGAAGGTTTTATACATAATTGGTAGGATGAAATGACTACCCTGATTCTAATACCATTTAAATTAAACTCCTTGGGAGACTGGCTGTTTCTAATGAAAAAAAAAAATCTTTAGATGTATGTTTAATTATAAAAATAGAAGATACCCATTAAGAAAATGCAATTAAAATTTTTTTTTCTGATTGAATATATATTAGAAAAGCATAAGAGAGTGATTCATAAATAATACTGGTTTCATACTTCATATGAAATATCTAAAGGTCTAGGTCAATGCCTGGATCTCTGCCATGGTGTCTATACTATTAAGGAGTAATTATATCAAAGTGAATTTGCCATCATAGTTCATGTATTTATGTGTTCATTCATTCATTCACATGACACATATTTATCACAGGGCTTGGCAAACCTTTTTTTATAAAGAGCCAGCAGTAAGTGTTTTAGGCTTGCGACCCATACAATATCTATTGTAACTACTGAACTCTGCAACAACTACTTAATTCTGCTTTTATCTATGAAAGTAAACTTAAGCAAATGTGAATGGATTAGCATGACTGTTTCAATAAAACTTTATGTACACTGAACTTGAAATTTCATTGGATTCTTATGTGTTACAATATTAATCTTTTTCTTTCAATTTTTTTTAACCATTTATAAAAAACATTGACCATTTAATTCATAGTCCATTTATCTGTGATCTAGGCACTGTGTTAGGTTCTCTCTCTCTCTCTCTCTCTCTCTATATATATATATATATATATATATATATATATATATATATATATATATATATATAAAAGATTAAGTACTATCAACATTGGAGCTTATTAAGAACTGACAGAGTGAGATGAACAGGATTACACTTCCCTGTGTTTTAGACCACCGAATCCATATCAGCAAAACAGAGAGAAAAGCACTCCCAGCATTGCAGATTTACACTGAAGTTCTAATTCTTCTGTAGAATAAAGCTCTCAGTGGCTTCCAGACAAAGAGTGAGACTCATGCAACCTTGGTACTTGGAAGTCAGACTTGAACCTCCAGGTGGAAGTCTGAGGTCGCCATCCAGGGCATTTTGATCAGATGTACTCTAGCAGGATAAAAGCCCAGTGACCTTTTAGCAAAGATCTTACAGGACACTCTTAAGCCAATGAACCTGCCCTTGAGTATATGATGGCTTCTAACACAGGACCCAAGAGAACTTTGGTGATTTTGTAAAAGTGGTTAGGTTCAGGGGTCATCTAATCATAAACTGATTCCTCCCACCCACACTTTTTCTCATGGAAAAGTTAAAAATAAGCCTTCTTTCTATTTCTCAATCTCACTAAACTGTTCCTGTGCCTGGGTCTTTGTACTTACCATTCTCTTTGCATGGAATAGCCTTCTTCTTCTTCTTTTTTTTTTTTTTTTTTCCTTCAGTGGGCTTATGCTAATCTTTTGAGTCTCAACTTAAATGTCATGTTTCAGAGAGGCCCTCTCTAACCACCTTGTCTAAAATGCCATCCCACCCCCATTTACATATGTAAGCCATTCCTTGTTTCAATTCCCTGTTTATTTTCTGCTCAGCATTTATCAAAATGTCGAATATTCTTGACGATGTGTGTCTTCGCTCCTTTACTCTCTGTTTTCCCCGCCGTGTAAGCCCCATGATGTCAGTTTCTGACTTGTCTGCTGTTGTCTGCCTAAAACTCTTCAATAAATGTGCCATAAAAGAATGTATAAATTTATGAGAGGTATTTGGTGGGGAATTGTGTTTTATTTCAAAGAGATAATACCTCAAAAACAGTAAGCTGCTCCCTCTTCTTTTTTTCTTTCTACTGTCTCCCACCCATTCTCAGCTATGAATTGAAACAGGAGGTCTAGGATCACACTCAGACATATTTAATCTACAAATGCTTACAGGCATGACATTGTTATGAGAGCTAAAAACATTAGAATTACTAAAGCTATCCATGACCTTAAGGTTTTTTTTTTTTTTTTTTTTTTAAAACACCTATAACCTGATATAGAAGACAAATGTGAGCAGAATTTTACACTATAAAATGCCACACTGGAAGAATTTGAAAACCTATGAGGAAGGAAAGAAGGAGGCGGGATGATTACCAGATTGTTTCTAACCCAAACAATAGATGTCTACAAAACCACTAGGAGAAAGCCTGCAAAACACAGAGCTATACACAGGCAGTACTTCTGGGTCAGCCATCGAGGCACGGCTGTATATGTGCCATGGTGTATACCGTGAAACTACTCTTTTACAAATTTTAGCACTCTGTCCAATCCATTCACAAGTTGCCCTGGTACAAAATAGATTCCACACCCTTGATCTTTTCAGACCTCATCCTCAACTCTCAACCCAAAATGGCCTTAGCTTCTTGCAAAGGAATCATTCCTACATTATAATGAGCAGTAGAGACTGACCATGACCCCAGGGTGGAAGGGCAGGACACTGCTACAGCTGCTGCCTCTGCTGCTTCTAAAAGTCAAAACAATCAACTCTTGTCTGCCATCCCTAATTTCAGAAACAGGGAGAAATGCAATGCTTCACCTTCCTTTCATTTGCCATTTGAGACCTTTTCAGCCATGTAGACTGCCCTTAAAGCAGTGGTGATCAGCCCTGGATACAACTTTGAGACATCTGTAGTGATTTTAAAACTCCTTTTTTTCTGGTCCCTATCTCACATCAATTAAATAAGAATTTCTTGGGTATGGCCCAGGCCACTCTATTTTAAAACAGCATCCCTGGTGATTCAAATGTGCATTCAAGGTTGACAGCAGTGCTTATTGTTAAATTTAGGTTGCTGTGGCTTAAAGATGTAAGCCCAGCAGGGAGCACCAGCTATGATTTACCTAATTCCCTATTCCTGCCAGGAGACTGCTTGACTTAAAACAAAGCAGACTACTTTCTAATCACAAGCCAACAAACATGGTGTGCATGTGTGTGTTTTTGATTTACCAATTAAACTTTCCTTTTTCATAAGTTCAATTCGTTACTACTGATTTTATTCTGTCTCACCAATTTGAGCTTATTCACTTGGTCCCATTCATATTCTTATCAGTGATTATACTGCCATCTTTTTAGTTATCATCAATTTGGAGATACACATACATAGTTTCTACTATTTTTTTCCCCTGAAGTTTGGGCTAATTCAGTTGGGTAAATTGAACAACTATCATTATACTCTTGTTTTCTAAATAGCTGCTTGTAGGTGAATTTACCTTGCCTTGGTAGCGAAGTACCCATAAATGTTCAGTCAGCTGGAGAACTCCTTTGGCTAAACATTTTCACAATCCACTCCTTTTATTTTTTTAAAGTAATTTAATTTACTGGGATGGTAGTAATAGCCCATTCCACTTTGCACTATGGGGAAGAAAGGATATTTTTATCTACTTAAAAGCTAATAAAGACTCCCACTGTTGAAAAATATTCAAACCTTCCAATTATTTCCATCAAGCGATAAATTTAAAAGAAAAGAAAAAAAGAATTAAAACCCCAATGTGTTAGCAAGTAAGCAATAATGACAAGGAGAAACTTAGGGAAGGATCATTAAATTCATCTTTGCTTTCAAACAACCTGATGCTCGTACACATAGGGGGCTATAAAAGGATGTCCTCTGACACTTGAAATAATAAGAGTCAACACATAATTGATGAAATGAGCCATCTGTAGTAATAAATCATAGGAAGGAATTATCTATATGTGCAAGACTACATAGAACAGCTTGAAGGAGTTGATTTTTCCATCCTTTACACCTCTCTTAGTTCCACTGCTACCCCCAAGTTCACAGGGTTTATTTACTTGTATCTCACCACTGTGCTCCAGAACACCACCGTGTTCACCTGCTTATAGTTCACACCACTACAGAGCTGACTTTTTCAAACTCCTATGACCCTTATTTCAGAATGAAGCTAAATTGAATAGCTAGATAGGTTGACCATACTCCAGAGGAGTGGAAAATTCTACCATGCTACATTTCATTGTGTTTCTTGGCCAAAATACAACCTTTTCTGGGCATCTATACCTGTCTACACTGTTTCTATAATCTTCTTTCTCTTTTCCTCATTTCCAGTGTTCCCACCCCATGTCCCTCCCTGACCTCTTAAACTCTAATTTCATCACTAAATACTCTTTATCCAAAACCACATCAAGGAACATGTATAGCTTCCTCGGCTGTTTGTCATGACTGAGGTACCTTGTACTTTTGACCGTGGAAGCAGGCCACTTGTCATCTGTCATGTTCTAGTTCTGCATGTTTCTCCTAGACCCTGACTTGTGGCCATTTAACCCTAGTCAGTGTACCTTGCCTACATTACTCTCTTCCCACTGCTCTTTGGATTTGGCAGCTCTTATTTCTGAATTGTATTTTAACACAGATGTGCCATTGTTTTCCAGGAAGAAGGTTTAATGTATATTATTAAGAGTGCTCAATGGAACAAGTAGTTTTTTACACTGCCAACCAAGTTGTGGTTTGCTGGTTTATTACAGAAATAGAGTTATTTATAATAAAAAAGTTATAAATACTTTTATTTAGGTTATTTAAGTAACTTCATTAAGTGATTATAAATAAGTTTATTATTTCTCATGAACTTAAATTCTCAAAAGAGCACCTCTTGGGACCAAGATTAGCAATGGGATATTGATAAAAAAAAAAAGAATTCATAATATCTTGGATGGATTTAATTTTCTGTGCCTTCCAAATGGCCATTTGCCTGATTTGTATTTAGGGTACTAAAAACATGGAAATGACTCATTATATTTTTAACTAAACATGCAATGAGACCACAATGATTCAGATCAACTAGCAGAGGATCCTTTGATAAGAATCATGCATTATGGAGTATAAGAACATAATTCATTTCATTGAGTAAAACAAGAAATTTATACTTAAATAACCTAGAATCATCAAGCTACCAGTGTATGTAGACAATGGTATTTCTCAACTCTTTCCTTGACGGGTAGAGAGGTTATATAATCTGATAGTACAGATGTGCAGTCCGGAACTGGAGAAACTGAGGAGATTAAAAGAGATACTGAAAAGGCATCCCCTTATTTTCTGTTGTCTGTTAGAGGACTGGATAGATCAGAAGTTAATGAAATGGTTCATAAAAGATTTGTGACACACTGGGTGTAAAACACTGCATACACTTGCCAAAGAGTCTGTTCTCCCCCCGCCCCTTTTTTTTCTGGAGAAGATCAGAGCTCATACCCTTGATCTAGTAAGTGGCATTTTTATGGTAGAGCACTATTATGGATGGAATGTTGCATTCTCTCAAAATTTATATATTGAAACTCAAAACCTGAGTGTAACTATATGAGATTATAGAGCCTCTAAGGAAGTAATTAAGGTTAAATGTTGTCATAAAAATGTCTCCTGATCTGATGGGAGTAGTGTCCTTACAAGAAGCAACAAAGGGCTTTTATCCTCTCTGTTTCTCTCTCCCTCTCTCTCTTTGTCCTTGCAAAAAGAAATCATGAATACACAGAAATATGGTATAGGGAAGAGTTCTCAAATTTAATCGGCCTTAATATTACCTTAATCTTGGACTTCTGGCCTCCATAATTATAAGATAAAGAAATAAATACATTTCTGTTGTTTAAGCCGCCAAGCTTGTTCAGACTTGTTATGGCAACCCAAAATGACACAGATTTTCATACTGTGATTTGAGTCACTGCTATAACTAATACCTAAAAATGTGGCCATAACATTGGAACCTGGTGACAGAGGCTAGATAAGTTTTGAGGTACATACTAGAAAAAGCCTATGTTGCTATGAAGACATTGTTGGTAGAAATATGGATTTCAAAGGTCATTCCCGGTGAAGTCTTAGATGAAAATAAGGAGCAGGCTTTTGAAAATGGCAGGGTCCTTGTTCAAGGTGACAAAAAACTTGGATGGACCATGTTATAGTTGGTAAAAAGATTTAACGCAAAATATTGTGGATGCATCCTGGGTTTCTTCTAACCGCTTATTGCAAAAGGTGAGAGAAGAAAGATGGATTGAAAAGGAATTGTTAAGCAGAAAGAAACAAAACTTAAACATTTACAAGATTGTCAACCTGTCTTTATTCTAAAAAAAATGAGAAAGTTATAGCAGAACAATCATTTGGTAAAGACATTCAGAAACAAAACACATTTGAACTAAGGAAGAGAGAGAAAAGGGAACAGAAGGCAGGCTGCTGGACTGCTGGGATTCTACAGGATGGAACAACAGAACTATCCAGTAGCAAATATGCTTTTCTCTCAAGAAAAGGAAATAATGAGCCTGAGGTGATTTAGGAATCATCAGAATTGAGACTCTCTCCACATCCTCAGGGGAAAGGCACATTCCCACTTGAGGTCAACATGTCACAATGTTGCTTCCTAGAGCTTTGGGGAAAGACCCTAATAGATCTGTAGGTGTGGAACTGCTGCCTAAAGCCCTGGAGGCCACCACTTCAGTTGGTCAAAAGGGAACGCCAACCCAGTATGCTTGTAAGGTGCGGTATGAGACCAAAGGAGATCATTACTGAGCCTTAAGATCTCATGGAATATGCTTTGCTAGGCATTGGACTTGCTTAAGACCCATTATTCTTTTCTTCCTTCAAGTTTATCTTTGATTTTGGGAAGGGGGATGTCTATCCTATGCACACCACACCATTGTATTATGGAAGCACATACCTTGCAGGATTTCTCAGTTTCTGAGTTCTAGAAGAATTTTGCCTTAGGATTAATCATACAACCAGTTCCTCTTGTGTATGACTTCAGTGGTATTTGGATGAGACTTTGGATCTTACAGTCGATGCAAGAATAAGTTAAGATTTTAAAGACTATGAGAACAGAATAAATGCATTTTGTATGCAAGAAAGACATGAATTTTGGGTGGTCAGGAACAAAACATTATTACCGAATGTTGTATCTTCCCCAAATTCATATGTTGAAACCTGAACCATAAGGATGGCTATACTTGGATATAAGGACTCTACTGAAGAAATTAAAACTAAGCAAGAGCATAAATTTGGGGCACTGATCCAATAACAGTAGTGTTGTTTACCAGATGAGACATCAGACAGTTCTTTCCTTCTGCTTTTGTCTCTGTCTCTCTCTTATTTTCTGTCCCCACATCAGTAAGAAGAAGTAATATGAGCAACAGCAATATGGGGGCAGTCTACAGGCCAAAAAGCAGAGACCTCAGAATGTGGGTCTCTTCATTCTCTAAAGGAAGAGTTTGTGCTAGCCTCTATTTTGTGAGTGTTAACAGCACAACTCTGCTTGTACCTTGATGTTGGACTGCAGACCAAATAACAAAAATTAGTTTCTGTTGATTAAGTCACCCAGCCTATAGCATTTTGTTATGGTAGCATGAGTAAATGTATATGGGCACCATCACCATGGTGTGCTGCAGCTTTGCATAAAGACATGTGGATGACTTCATAATGGTGGAAGAAATGTTATTGCAATGGATAAACCATTTGGGGAGAAAGTATTTAACAATGTTCTGTACATGTCAAGAGACAATTTCTTAAAAGAGGGATTAGTAAAATCATGTAACTTTATAATGGAATATAGGGATATAATTTGGCATTTAGTTGATTTATCGATTCGGGACCAAAGGGAAGACCCCCCCAAGGATCAGCATATTGGTTGTTACAATATGCTGAGATCTTTCTATAGGAAAAACTCCTTTGTGTTTAGAATAATGATAATTCATATCCTTCTTTCTTGAACATTATTACGTTTTAAATGTGAGGTGTCCCTGAAAAGCTCACATGTGGGACAATGCAAGAAGATTCAGAGGAGAAATGATTGGGTTGTGAGAGTTAAACCTGATTAATCCCTGATAGGGATTAACCAATTGGCAACTGAAATGGTAGGGTGTGGCTGGAGGAGGTGGGAATGGCTTAGGGGTATATATTTGTATATGGCAAGTGGAGACCATCCTCTTTGCTTCTTTGATCATCATGTGAGCTGCTTCCCTCTGACACACTCTTCCACCATGATGTTCTGCCTTACATTGAGTCCTAAGGAATGGAGTCAACCTTCTATGGACTAAGACCTCTGAAACCATGAGCTCTCTAATAAACTTTTCCTCCTCTACAATTGTTCTGGTTGTGTTTTTTAGTCACAGTGGTGAAATAGTGGACTAAACAAACATCTTCCCCCATCCTCCATTTCTAAATGTTGTTTTGATAGTTTTTAAATGAGGTCAGAGCTGTAAGGGGTTATACATGAGTGGATTTTAAAATTTTCTTTTTTATGCCTATTTTTTTTTAAATGAACATTCAAAATTCAAGCTGGAGACATTTAGATCTACGTAAGTATTGTTGCCTTTATTGTCCAGCTGGGAACTATGAAATTAATACATTTTCTTAAGGTCCTACAAGCCATAGTATTCCTTGTCTTTTTATGTCACCCTAAAGTATCATGACTAGTGAAAAAGGGTCCAGGTAATCTAACTTAATGCATGTGTTGGCACTACAAATTGTTCACCCTCTTTTTTCTTCCTTGGATCCTTTGCCCACCCTTTGCTGCCTTGCCTTGTACCCATGAAATCTCATTTCTTGCCTAGACTCCTTCACCTTGCTATCTGGCTTTGCTAAATGTCAGTAAATAAGAGATGTTCATCAATGACAGGAGTCGGAGGTCAAGATATTTACTGCTTTCCTATGGTTCTGGAAGGTCTGGTTCCCACTACAGCAGTGTTTGCCAATATGAGGCAGTTTGGCCTCCCAGGGAACTGTTGGCAATGTCGGGAGGCATTTCAGATTGTGGAGATGAGGATTTTTTTTAGCATATAGTTGGTAGAGGCCAGAAATACTATAAAACATGCTGCAATGTGCAGGACATCCCCACCTAATACAGAATTATCAGGTGTAAAATGTCAAAAATGCTACTGTTGAACAATCTTCTGGGTACGCTCTCTCCTCCCTCTTTGTCTCTCCTCCTCCCTCTATATATCTACATTATAAAGACATAAAAAGAATAACTCCTATTAGATGAATCTGTGAAACTTATCTGTAGTGTTCGTATCTGTAGCTCCTTCTACATCTAGCAACACGGTACCTTCACTTTGCTCCTCAGGCCTTACTAAAGGAGAGGGAAAAGAACTCTTTCTGTTTCTATCAAGATTCTTCAAAAACCCTTGAAAATTTTCACTTAATTTCGCTCTCATTTCTATAAAATTCCCTTCATTAAACTCTCCTTGGTTAAAATTCTTAAGGGTACAGTCTTTCTTTCTGGGATTCTGGCTCCTGTGGAATTTAGGTCCACATATAATAGTTGACATTTCACATTATGTTCAGATTGTTTAAATTAGAGGTGAAATGGCAAACTCTTCAACTAGTCTTAAGTGTTTACATTTATTGAGGATGTTTCTGAGCCTCCCTTCTTTATAAGTCCTTGATGAAAATTAACTCATTTGATGTTCACAAGAGTTTTGTGATTTGGTTGCAAATCCGATTCCCACTTTAAAAATGGTAAAATTAAAACACAGGAGTGACATGTTCTGCACAGGTTCACAGACTGAAGATGGCTCTTGACATTCATACCTAGACATTATGGCAAACAGGCATCTCAAGACAAAGAAAGCTGTAGTTGACTCCAGTTAGCTAGTCAAATGGGAAGCAATGGCAAATTTTCAGAGTGGCATCTGGGGCCATTTTGATGGCATTCCACCTTCCTTGATTCTCTGTCCTTAACTTCTTCCTGCCTCCTGTCCTTCCCTTTTATTTTTTGTTTTTCCTTCTGCATTATTCTTGCATGCATCTGTAACTTCTACTCCTTCTTCTCTTTGCCTTTGCCCATTTTTCTAAAAGTTAGGTTTGTTTCTGGGATCTGAATGTTAAAATATCCTAAGTTCTGTTTTCATTGAGAGTAGCACTCAAACCATCAGGAACAGAATATTAAATTATGCAATATAATAGTATGCATGAAATATTAATTAAGCCTATTCTTGGGATGTCATGAAATGTTAGGCATAAAATTATTTAAACATTAGTTTTCCAAATGCCAGTGACTTGATATGACAATATAAGCCGATTTCACCAGAAATGCATAACATATAATGAATTGATTGATAAAGACTATGCTTAGGCAATACAGAGGAAAAAAGGTTTTAATTATAGATGTGCATATTATAGAGCAGTAGGAAGGCAAAGTGATATAATTTATGTAAGAGCTTTGGTTTGAAAACATAAAATGTTGATTTGGGGAAGTAATAGTCTCTCCTTCCTAAAGAATTGTGGCACACAAGTAAAGTATTGTTATTGTTTCACATGCAACGATCCTAAAGATGGTAACTTCTTCCCATCCATTTTTCACAATAAATATCTATTAAAATAATTAATATCAAAAGCTGAGTGTGGATGACACTATGATAAATGGATGCATTGATGGAAAAATGAAACAAGATTTTGTTTTAGAGTGAATATTGGCTTTTCATTAGGTCAACTCAAAATATGTAACATGTAAAAAACTATCTAGAATTGACAGCTTCCTTAAAGAAGTTTAAATACTAGTTCTAAAGATATACAAGTTATTTTCCAAGGAAAAATATCTCAAATTTCTATGAATATTGAGAGCAGTATCCAACATTCTTTCCTATACTTGTAAATGGAAAGACTTAGGACTGGAAACTTATGCTTTTAAATTCAAAGCACTTTTCTACTTTGTCCTCTCATGGGCAAAAGGATAGCCTCAAATATTAAGGAAATAAAAGCTCTGTATTTGTTCATGATGATTTTTTTAATGACAATATCTCACGTGCAGGATAAGAACAGGAATATTCTCACTTGTCTTTTCAGAAACTTCAAAGAAATCAGGATAAGGTTCCTTCTACCTAACAGTCTTCAGGGTTTTAAAAATAGGAGGAGTAAATTCATTGCACTGTTCATTCTTCGTAAGGTATGGAATGTGCTGGGGTGCATAACACTGAAATTCACATGAAAGTGACACAAAGTTACATTTTGTGTACATCACTTTAATTAGTGTTAGAGGACTTTCAACAAAGTTATTGAATGAAGAATCTTGTGGTACTGCTTAAGAAATAGTCATGTTTCTTTGAGGACTTCCTCATAATCACCTTCTAGCTTTAGGAACATTGGGATTATAAAATATGTACTTCATTTCATGGCCATAAAAAGAGATAAGTGAAGGTCATTAACCTTATCATGGAATGAGAAGGGTCATGCTACTTCTTGGGTTCATAAACTGTGACGGCTAATTATGAAACCTCTTTACTTTTAGACTAAGTCTACCCTAAGAGATTCACACAAACAAAGAAGTATCCAATGATTACACCATATTTTTCTTATTCCCAGTCAGGTGCAAGATTAAGAAAATATCCTGCTAAATAAAATGAATAAATTAACTTGGAAGATATTTGCTGTATTCTGTGTTTTATGTAAACAGAAAATCTTTTCTGTTGAGGATAGTTGATGTGATAATATAACCTAGTTGCAGAAGTATAAAGATGACTTTGGGATTTGAGATTCCCCTAGAAAGAAACCCATTTGCAACTGAGAAGAAACCCCACTCTCAGAGTTGCCACATGCACCCAAATCCTTCAGCACCTTGCTTCTCCAAGTACAGCCTACAGCACCGACCTTGACAGAAATGCAGAACCTCAGATCTCACTTCAAACTCACTGAATCTGAATCAGCATCTTGAGAAGGCTCCTAGTGCTCAATGTTTATATTAAAATTTGTGAAGCACTGCTTCACAGATCAGTTGTCTCGCAGTAATCATCTACCAGAACAGCAATGGTATTTACACTGAATTACAGCCCTGAGTTTTCCCCCACCATGCCTAGATCAAAACTGCAATAAAATCAAAAGTGATATAATTGATTTTATAACTGAGAAGTGCTTCTTTCATACAAATAGTTATAACATCAACTATTAACTTGTTTGAAATGCAAATAATTACACCCCATCCCAAACCTCTGGGTTTGAGACCCAGGCATCTGTAGTTGCATAGGCCGACAGGTGACTCCACACAGAGAGTGGCTGCAGGGTGGTATCTGGAATTTGCAAACAAGCAGAAAATAGACACTCCAAAATGTAGCTTAAAGGGAAAATGGATTTCTTCCATGTGAAAAATGCTGTTTTAAAATATTAGTACAATAATATGTGTGGACTGGACTACAGTTACTGTACTTTCTCCAATTTCATAAATTCTTGTATTTCAAAAAGCACAGTAGGTTCCTTTGGGAAACCTATTTCCCAATATGGTGACTTTTTGCTGTTTTGAATACCCATTCCCATTGTCTGTATTGACTATGTCATGGTTTTTACTTTGAATAATTTTCACCAGAGACCACAGGAGAATTACTTTATCTATAAGGGTTTGGAGAGTAGGGATTGTGTCTTTCTCTTGTATAACTCTCAGACACCTAGAATGATGTCTGTGACATCATTGATGCCTAATATATGCCTTCTAGATGTTCATGTTTTTGTTTGGGGTTGAAAAGGCCCATTTTTGTCTTGTTCTAGTTTGATAATTTATTTTAGTTCATTCTATTTTTTTTTAAAGATGAAACATTATCTGTAAGGCAGTTTCGAGATCTTTTATTTCAAAGTAAGCAATATTCAGTACCTCTCCTTTTATATATTAAGCACTAGGAAAAAAATCTAATGTCATAGAAGGTCTTTTACCCCCCAGTAGTACAATTGAAACATTTGACATAACATAAAATATGTCTCCATTTTCATGCATTTAAATTTCTAATTGTTTCTAGGTCCCTTGGAGAGCGTTTCTAGGTCAACGAAGTACTCACACTGTGCTACGTTACACGTTCCAAGAGTTCAAGTTAGTCTTGACTCTGTGACACTCACAAAATAGAGTGCTAGCACAGGTTCTTCCTTTATACAATAGTTAGAAAAAAAATCCTAAGAAAAAAATGTGACTATTTGACTGTCAAATACAGCTCTTAGATGCCTGGCTGACAATGATATTCTTAGCTCCTTAATATTTATTTCCCCTTCTTCCAGGTTGCTTTCTAATCCAGTTTTAATACTAGAAGAATTTTTTTTAGAGATGACAAATTGTTAGATATATAGCATTACATTATGATTATTGACTTCTAACCCTCATCTCCTCTCACTTCCAATGTAAAGAAATGATTAAAGGATGAAAAAAAATGAGAGGAGGGATACGGGGTTGGAATCATTGTATCAGCTATTTGGACACAGTACAAAGTACCATCCACTTGCCATGACCTGAGAGGATGTTTGTGAGATTTAATGCAACAGGAGCCAGACAAGAATCAAAACAATGGCTGGCTCAGAACTACTCAGTATGATTTAGATGAGATGTGGCAAAATCCCACTAAAATGACCTTATTTGTAAGAATGAAGAATGAAGGTGAAGTGGGACAGCAGAAAAGGCTCCATGCAGAATCCTTTTAACCACTGTGATTCCACAGCATTCCTAAATAGCTGCCTGGGAGATCTGAGGCCAGCCTGTCACTTAGAAGAGCTTTGTCCAGAACACTCTGCTGAAGCAGCAAGAAGGCTGCATGCTGTCCCTGGAATCAATAGCAGCTGTACTGAAAATCAGTTGTGTCTAAGATTGCTTTCCAATGTGCTTCCTGTGGACCAAGCAAACAGGGAAGACCAAACTTCAAACTTTAGCATCTTTCTCTTATTATACACCAGAGATTGATGACTTCCATTGTCCCTCTTGGTCTGGTATCTGAGATTCTGTCTGTTTTATTAGCAGCCCTTTACTGTCATATTGAGGAGGTCTTTAACTGTCTCCACATGTACAATGGAAGATTTGAGGAAAAGCAATTCAGGTTATTTTGAGGAAAAAATGCTGTCTGGTATTTCCCTTATCTCTTCAAAGAAAGAGGGCAAAAAGGACAAAATAAACTTTAAACTATGAGAGGCCGGGTATAAGACAAAAGCAAAGACTTGTAAGGGATTATGTAGGAATGGAGTTATAAACTGAATGCTCACACCCTTCCCTATTTATATGTTGAGATACTAACCCCCAGTGTGATATTAGGAGCAGGGACCTTTTGGAATAGTTCAGACCTCAGGGTGGAGCAGTCATGATAGGATTAGTGTTTCATAGAAGTGATCTCAGGAGCTCACTCTGCTCTCTTACCACATGACACAGTGTGAAGATAACTGTCCATGAACCAAGAAGCGACCCCTTCCCAAATACCAGATCTGCCTTAACCTTGGGTTTTCCAGCCCCCAGGTTATAAGAAATAAATTTAAAGTTTCTCAGTCCATGGCATTTTGTTGTTGTTGTTGTTGTTATGGAAACCTAGTATATTGTATAAAACATTTTGTGGGGCAAGTCAATTCAGACATGTTTCAACATCATTTCCCACAGGAATATGGCTCCATTCCAGAAGCTGAGTTGGGTGAAAACATGTTAATTTCTAATGAAGTAGATTCAAAACAAGGAAACAATTAAAAGCAAATAAAAAATAAAAATTTAAGTTGAATAATTCCCAAAGATGCACTGTTTATACAAATACGGAACACATAATGAAATACATAAATGCAAAATATTTTAGAAAAAATATACAACTATAAATACAAAAAGAAACTGAATAATTATGAAGAAGAATCTAGGAAGTTTAGTCTTGAATTCAATATATTTTACTTATTAGGCATATTTATAGAATTCCTAATTCCATTAATACCAAATATATCTTAAATTTGAAGTAGTTATAGATAAATGGAAAAAAATAGTAGTATAAAGAGAAGCACATTACATTCGTTTTAAACCACTGGTCTCAGAGATTTTTAAATCATTACTTGGGAGACTAAATTGTACAGAGTTATCTTAAAAGAATAGATCATATAGCAAAATTGTTTAAGCCCTTATTCAGAGATTATAGATTCCTTGAAAAATGGCTTTTACCTTTTATTGTTTTTGTGTTCTTTTAAAATATATATGCAGTATATAAACTATATGCTTGGTTAAGTGAAAGTTTTATATACAAGAGTGTTCAGAGAAGCATTATTTATACAATGGCCAGGGCTAATCATTACTGGGAAAAATTCATATACTACCATCCTAGAATGAATAAATAAATTGCATTTTTGTCATTTAGAGGAAAATATAGAACCTTATTGTTTTTAGATTTAGACAGGAAGAATGAATGTAAATGTATTAACCATTTGTTTCAAGAAACTAAACAAACAAAAATAATAATAAAATTAATACATAAGGGAGATTTTTAAGAGATTTTCTTAAGTGATTTTAATAAATTATTGGATCAAATAAAAGTAAAAATAACTATAATATTATATGAATCATTTAAATTATTCTCTGAAAATATGTATAAAATATGAAGCATGTATTTCCCTTCTGTTTATTTATATATTCTAATATTTTCTGCAGTGATGACACATTCATTTATCAGTATTTAATTGCACCTGTCACTAAGTCAGACCCTGGGAGGTGCACAGTAGAAAAAACAGACAAGGTTCCCGTCTTAGACAGTTCATGGTCTGTTGGAGAAGAGAGACAGCACATTAGTTATGTTAGGAAGTTGTGGTGGTATCATGAGAAGGCAGACAGACACTTTGTAATCTGGAGCTGTGATATTACATACCAAATAAAGGGGTCAAATTGGGGAAGATGAATTTTCTGGCAAAGATGAATTTTCTGGCAAAAGTAGGAGGCACAGGAACACTATACATTTTCAAGGTACTGAAAGTCATCCATGGTGACAGTGGCTGTGTATCTGTGTGTTTATATGTGGGAGAGAGACAGGGAAAAGATTGGGGGTTAAATGCAGGTGGAGGATCAGATACAAAAGGACTTTTAAGACTCAGGTATTTGGACTTCAACTTAAATTATTTCTTTTTCTACCATGCAGATGTAAACATGGGAACATAGCGGGTAAGAACCACAACTGTCCATCCTAAATACAGCTTGGACTCTAATGACTGAAAGTACTTGCCCCTTCCCCCCTCATCTCTCTTACCACACCTACAACTTAATCTCCAAATTACCATGTCTTTATTATTCCATTGCTTCATTGGCATATCCCTCTTGCTCCAAGAATCTTGGGATCAGTCAAGTAAACTAATGATTCAATTTTTCAAAAGGAGGCACCAGCAGGAAATTTTTGTCTTAAGATTCTTTGAGTCCCTGATCTCAAAATGCTCGCCCTTTCTACCAATTTTAAACTGTTATGTGACAATATACAAACCTGATACAGACATGCTATTGAAAGACCACATTAAACAAAACTTCAAATCCTTAATAAAATTCTACCTTCCCATTTTTTTTTTTCTGTCTAAAATCCTATTCCACTGCAAGAAATAAACTTAGCCTTGTCTTATTATCATCAAGCTGTGCTGGTGATATGGGGGGAGGTGGCTATCCACAGAAGAAATGGTGTTACTTTCAAACATTTAAATTAAGACAAATAACCACTGAAGGGCTATTTTATTTATTTATTTTTAAATTTTTATAAATTGTAGTTAAAAATATATATAATGTATATATATCTAATATATAACATGCATTTTAGCCATTTTTAAATCTTACAACTCAGTACATTAAATATAATCACAATAATATCACAGTTCATCCCCCAAACTTTTTCTCTTTCCAAAGTGAAACACTGCACCCATCAAATGACAACTCCCTTTTATACTCCCTCTCACTTCTGACAACCCACTATGTAGTGTAGATTTTGCAGAAAATGCTAATATAAAAAGTCTCTTAGGAAAATATACCAGGGGATTATATTGTGATAAAATTAACTACCTTTTATTGAGTGAAAACTGTGTGGCATGCATTGGACCTTCTGCCCCTTTCTTCTCAACTTTAGAGTGACTCAGTGGGTATTTTCAGTACCTTTATGGATGATTTAGCTGACATTATCTATAGTGCTATTAGCAGTGAAACCAGGATCAAAAATTCGGCTCCTGTATTACATATTTCAAAATACCATTTGAAAACGTTATTTCCCATTACAGACTTTTACTCTACTTGGATATTTATTGCAAACAAGTTGCTTATCTGAGATCAAAAAGTGGACAATGAATTCAATGGTACTCTGTATTTTAACTGCAATCTTCAATTATGAACATTTCATTAAGTAGAAATTAATTTATGATACAAAAGACTCATAACAGAAATGCTCAGTAATAAATAGATTGTTCATTAGGAAAAATGTACAACTAGAGGATTAACAAGATATTTTGAATTTTAAATAAAGTTGCTACTTGAATTATCTATTTAAAATTATTTTAGGTGAGAAAATGTAAATATTGATTTGGGAAATTAATCTTTAAATAAAAGTTCCTCTTTTGAACTAAAACAACCCCCAAAGCTATGATATATTCATATTTATATGTGTTAACCTTTAATCCTAGCTATAGTTGTGTCACAACAAAGAAGCATAGGTATCTCTAGATGAATGTTTTTGGAAAATAATTCAGTCTCTTCAGTTCAATGCATTATTCAGATAAATAACTAATAACACTTTAATTCATGCTTTTTAACTCTATGCAGACTTTGAAAATTATTATGAAATAGCATATGTAATGTTTGAAACATTTTCCATACGTATGATCATATATTAACTGCAGGCCATAGATTACTATATTCCCATTAAAATACATCTAACATATATAAGTATATGAATAGATATGTGAATGCCATGTTTTTAATTGGGCAATTAGACGAAGCTGATATTTAGTTTCTTTTTTAATAACTATAAAATTTAAAGGTGCTTCAATTTCAAAATTAGGTATTCAGTGTAATTGTATTCATTTAAGTTGTATTTATTATTTAACTCTACTGATTTTGAGATGAATGTAATGTTCTCTTTATTTCATGCATGAATTGCTTCCTGTGATCTATTAATATTCCACCTCTAAACAGCTTTTAAAATACCATAAGAGTGCTGGGCAGTCATTTTGTCAAGACTGAATATCTGTGTGATTTTTTTTAAACTTAGTTTCACAAAAATTTTAAATACTGTAAAGATAGTTAAGTAAATATTCCTTAAAGAAAACTATTTGCTTAGCCCCAGAACATCATGAATGCTTTGATTGCATAATCAGTTATTTTGCACAAAACTAATTCAATTTAAATAGAGGCTTGCAATAAACTGAGTGCCAGATTGCACTCTAGATTTCACAACAGCAATCTGGGGTTTTCATTTTATTCTATCCTATCAAATTCCCTATAGACAACTTTCTCTAGTTGTCACTCTTATAATATGGCTGCAATCAACATTCAATTTCCTAATAGTTTAGAAAATTAACTATTTACATATCAGTTCTTTGGAGATATCTTGCTGCATAGTTTCTCAAAGAAGGAAGGATAAACAATTAATTGAAACTTGCAATCTTGTTGATAATTAACATCTGCTTTTTGAATAGTCGCATTAAATTTAGGAATGAGAAACTTCTGCAATGATTAATTTGCAGTATTATGAAAGTTTTTCTCAAGTGGGGGAGGGACTACTATTTTCTTTCTCAAATTAAGCATGTGGAACAAGTGCTCTTATAACACTAGTAGAAGAATTAAGCAA
This sequence comes from Callospermophilus lateralis, assembly GCF_048772815.1. Lineage (NCBI taxonomy): Eukaryota > Metazoa > Chordata > Mammalia > Rodentia > Sciuridae > Callospermophilus > Callospermophilus lateralis. The sequence continues at coordinate 64,316,487 of NC_135318.1, forward strand.
AACAGAGCACCAGTTTATAATGATATAATTTATAATGCCAACATATTAATATCATATTTAAGTGGCACAGGAGAATTCACGAGAGTGAATTTTGGTTGGGAACAAAAATAGCAGCTGCTTTGATATCTTTGGACTACTTTGGCAACCAAGATCTTTGTCTGCTGAATGTAGACTATATTTATAGTGTTCCAATTAACTACAAATAATTTCTTTTGAACACGTTTTAATAACATTCTTCACAAAAGGCCACTAAGAAGTATAAATGGTTACATGGCATATCTTAGGGTATTAAGGTAAGAAAGTTCTTCTCATATATATACATTCAGTAAATAACTAATGGTAAGTGAAATTGATTCTGATGTACAAGAAGCTTAACAAATTCTTATTTAAACCGATAGCATGGCTTTAAGACATCATGTTCTCGATTTTATTTATGATGGATATTAAAAGACAAAGATCAACCGGCAACTACAGAGTTGCTGGAGGAAGAGGAAGTCTTGTCTGTGGATCAACCAAAACCAAAATGAGTTCAGGGTAGAAACACCAGCAGCAGAAGTTAATCAGTGATAAACTTGATTGATTCCTGCACAACATGTACTTCAGCTGAGTGGAACTTCACTGCTTCCTATCTTTTTAATAGTTTGTGAGTCCAGAAAATGTGAGCTATGGGAGTATTTTGGAAAGCTCCATCTTCAACTTTTACCTGAAATTCAACTGCATCTAGGAGACCTGGTATAATTGGTTGCGGGGGGAAAAAGTACAAATTATTTCATATTCATAGAGCGATTAAATGAAAAAAAATTCTACCTATCTGCCTAAATAAACTATGAACCATTAAAAATAAGCCACACAGAAAATGACATTTTACAATTGATCAATTTTTCTTAAATTGTAAATGTGAAAAGATTTCTTTGGTTAAGAAAATTGATATATTTTCATGCAAAAAATTTGAGAAAACACAGATGATGAATAAGCAAACTATTATCTGATTTTCCAAGATTTTCCAACATTTGTTTAGCAGCATTTGTACAATATTTTCAATTCAGTCATGGATTACATTATTATAATACTCTAAAAATAAAAGTAGCTCTCATTGAATTTAATGAAAATTATAAATATATGTCATGCAACTCTTTTGGTCCTGGAGGGAGTTGTCTGATTCAATTTCCCATTACCTTTTCTCCACTGAAATCTACAGAGGAGCCAAATAACAAGAGAACTAAAAGCAGAGGAGTAATTTGGTTTCAAAAATATCTGGGGGAGATGCAGATTAATTCAGACAATTTTCCCACTTCTTTGATTCAGCTCTTTAAGTGACCCCCTTTCAATTTCTTTATCTTGTGTCAACAGGCTACAAGATTGTTGCAAAGGAATACATCATTTTATTGGTTGACAAGCCAAAAATAGTTTGCTTAAAGAATGCAGAGCCAACAGGATTTTCATATTGCTTCCCTTGCTGTTTCTTTTCTTTGTGTTGATAACATCAAAGTCAAAGCCACCCCAATCAGCAAGTTCCTGACACTGCTATTGGCTGAACACAGTGAAAAGTTGTAGGGGAGAAAAATGTGACTGCCTTTTTTTTTTTTTTTTTTTCAACTTTCTGCCCTGACTAGTGACTTTAGGAACTTAAAGCATAATATCTAAGGGAAGGATATAGGAATGCCCATAGCTGGGGAAAGTTAATATGTGGAAAGGCAAATGGAAGGTCAGTGTCCATGTTGTAAAGGAAGCAGTAAGCTGTCAGGCAGATAAAGAAACGGTGTGCTATAAAAGGGAGAAAGTGGAAAGTAAGAATAGAAGTTTATTGGATTAGACAAAGGGGAATGAAGGGAAGGAAGGAGGGATGGGATAGAGAAGACAGTAGAATGGATCAGATGTGACTCTCCTATGTTCATATACGAATACGCCACAGTGAATCTCCATATCATGGACAACCACAAGCCTGGAATCCTAACTAGAATACTACATGTGTGTATAACATGTCAGAATGCACTCTTCTGTCAGGTGTATCTAAAAAGAACAAATAAAAATAAAGAACAAAAAAATAGTTCTGGAAAACATCGTGGTTGGGTGGAGAAAGTTTACCTCAGAGATAAGTCAGGGTGCTGTTACATTTTGGATCATAACTTTTCTTTGAAGATCCATGTGACAAAGGCCAATTTCCCCAGGATGATACTATTGGGAGGTGGTGTAACCTTTAAGAAGTGGGGTCTAGTGAGAGATCTTCAGGTCAATGGGGGTGTGCCTTTGAAGAGGAGAGTCGGGGAGTGGGACCCCAGATCCTTCCCCTCCTCCTCCCCCCTCCTCCTCCTCCTCCTCCTCCTCCTCCCTCCTCTTCCTCCTCCTCCTCTTCCTCCTCCTCCTCTTCCTCCTCCTCCTTCTTCTTCTTCTTCTTTTTTTTGTCCTGACCACTAGTGAGAAATGTTTCTTCCCTCAAGTGCTGACTCACCACAGATTCCAAAGTAGTGGGGACAAAACATAAGACAAAAATAGACTTTCGTTCTTTATAGATTGATTACCTAAGGTATTTGTTTTAGAAACTGAAAGCTACCTAACACAAGGGCCCAACTGACCTGAGATTTGAATTTGTGTTAACGATATAGCCTGCCTTTATTGGCAATATTCAGTCCAAAATTATTTTTGTCTCTTTTGCCTCCCTCTGTACTGATAGGTGTAGCCTGCTCTGCCTTTTCTTGTGTATTATGTTCTAGTCCTTCAAACATTTCCAGAGTTCAAGATTGTCAAATGGGAAACTCATTATCTACTGAGGTAAATATGAAACATTTAATAATTAAGTGTGCTGTTAAAAATGGAGAGAGGGAATTAAAAACAGGAAAAAGAAAGAATGTATGGAGTTAATGGCAAAATGTAGTGCATGGGTTAAATTGAATATGTATTATTTTTTTTTGTGTGTGTGTGAGAAGCTCCAGAGTTCTTGGAAATACTTGTGATTCAGTGGAAAACTGCATTGTCTAGAGCACACTTTACTGGCACATCTGATTCTGATGCAAGGGAGTTATTTTTACAACCATGAAAACTTACTCTTCTCTACAAATAACAAATCTATTCTGTCAGATGGAACTTCAGTTGTCTTCCCTTACTCTCTATGGAAAAAGCCAGTTTCTCTCTAGTTGCAAATTCATATCACCAACCTTTTACTCTATACAAATCTGTGCTTCTCTGGCTTCTTTTTTTGAACTAATTGTAGCATCTGACATCTTCATTATGAATTATGGACGATTCTCAACACATGTTTACTTGTGTCTCCATTAGATTCATGAAGTTATCATTTTAAAAATACTTTCTTTAACAGAGTTAATTATGTGTTAAAATCGCTTAGAACTTGCCTGGTGTAGGTAAAGATGAATTAACTTTGCAGTTTTTGCTACTGTTGGTATAAGAAAGCATTCTTGATTCTAAGTGCCTGGGTACGATCATGATTACAACCAAAGAAGGTCAGAGTTTAGTGAGAAAATCAACTAAATAAGTAGTTCCAATACAATGTGTTAAGAAACATAATTGAGGTAAGTACAAGGTCCTGTAGAAATGTGGACAGAACAGCAATTGACTGTGGCTTAGGGTCAAGAGAAAAATGTGTGGGTGGGAGCAACCTTTGAGAGATTAGTAAAGGAGTTAACCAATCATATTATTTGCCCCAGATATCCCTGATGAATAACTATAATCAGATATTACAGTTTTAAACATAGAATCAGGATAAAAGCAATGAGTGAATAAGCTCTTTTGTACTCAATCAGAAAGAAAATGAGCTTTTACACAAGGTCACATTTACTAGTACTAGAAAGTCAGCAGAGACCCAAAGTGTAATGTTCTCTACTTAACCCATGTGGATTTAGCAGTGTCTGAGATTAGCCAAGGAAACATGAGAGAGAGAATTTCAAAATAAGTGCAAAGAAGCTTATAAATCAAGGTTAAGTTTAGATCAAAATTTAATGCTGGTTTTTTAAAGGTAATCACATGTGAGAAAAGTCACTACTTTTTAGTAAGATTTTGTACTGCTGAGATCTCTGTTCAATGTCATTTTATACCTCCACTATCAATATCACTTCAGCAACAAGACCCTGGGAATTTGTTCAGGGAAGGGGCTATTATTAATGTTGTTTTATAGTTGATGGCTCTGAAACACACAGAAGTGTTTATACTAAAGTCTGTGATAATAATGATAGATGATTTTATCATTTATCATGTCTAATAATGATAAATGTTCTTATTCTATAGGGTTTATAGTTTCCAAAATAATTTCTATATGTAGTATTTCCTCTACTTCCCAACTACAATTGCAACAGAGATTTTTTCATATTTTCAGATGAAAAAAGTTTAGTCCTCGAGAAATAAAGTCTTTTACACAACTAATAGTTGACACTCTGAATTTCTGGTTCTGCAATTTTGTTCTTTTTCTACCAACAGTTGCTTCTCAATAAAGAAATAAACTGCCGGGCATGGTTGTGCACACCTGTAATCCCAGAGGTTCAGGAGGCTGAGGCAGGAGTATCACAAGTTCAAAGCCAGTCTCAGCAATGGTGAGGTGCTAAGCAATTTAGTGAGACTGTATCTCTAAATAAAATATAAAATAGGACTGGGAATGTGGCTCAGTGATTGAGTGCCCCCAAATTCAATCTCCCGTACCCTCAGAAAAGTAAAAGGAATAACCATATGCTTTGCTTAGAAAATTCAAGGGGTCATGAAGTTCAGGTCTATGAACCCATTCAGGAAAGAGATAGCTTTGAGATTAGAATTAGAAGAAGCTATGACATTAATCTTCATTTTATTTAAATGCCAGGAGAATTACAAAGGATGATGACCAAGGATCCAATTAGGTCAAGAAAGAAAGCAAGTCTCTTTCTTGCCTTTACCACCCCATACTATGATATTGGGAATCATAAAGAATTATATAAATTCATATTTTATCCCAGAACTGATACATGCAGTGCATTTTGGACCATTTAAAACAAATTCATTGCAAATTTTAATGAAAGGCACAGGATTTTGATCTAGTTGGAGAAAAAAAAAAGCATGCAAATATCAAGGAGACTCATAGCAACCCCCATATACAGTAGTATCCTTTATTCAAAGGGGATACATTCCAAGATCCCCAATGAATGCCTGAAACCACAGATCATACAGAATCTTAGTGTATATACAAACATGACCTTACCACAATAGTAGATCAGAAACCCTAGATGGCTACTAAGTGACTAATTGTCAGGTAGCACATAGTATGAATGCAGTGGACAAAGGAATGATACACTCTGGGCAGGATAAAGTAGGAGAGTATGAGATTACATCATGCTATTCTGTATAGCTTAGGATTTAAAACTAAAGAGTTGTTTATTACTGGAATTCTCCATTTAATATTTTGGACTGTGGTCAATCACAGGTAACTGAAACCCCAGAAAGTGAAACTGCAGATAAGGTTACACCAGTAACCTTATTAAGTAGTTTCAATAATGTTAATGGTCACCCAAATAATGGATGGTATAAGCATATATATTGACTATCTTCAATGAATCAAACCCAGAATTCCAGTTTTTCCTTGAATTCAGAATGGGCTATTATTATAAGTTACATACCTAGAGTATCGACAAATTTTTCAATAACTCTCAAATTCATAGAATGAATCAAGTTGTGCACTTTGCAAGTCAACCAGCCATACAGATGAGGTAACTCGATTTCAGCCGACATTTCACTGACCCTCCCTGTCTCCAGAAAAGCACCCTGGAATTGAGCTACAACTATCCAAGAGATGCAACCTCTATCTTTATTCATAATAAGGCACAATATGTGTTAACAATGGCAGCAATCAAAAACAACATGAACCATGAGGAGAACACAGGAAAAAGTGACTAAGTAGATGAGATTCACGTTTAGGAATCTAACCTTCTTGTTTTATATCACTTCAGTTGCTCTGCAGTCCCTTGTCCTCACCAACAATCATCTCCATCTTTCAAAAAAAATTAAAAAAAAAACATTTGCAAGGGATAATTGCATGTGTGACATACAGTTCTTCTTTGGGAGGCTCTGTCTTGCTATATAGATAGCTGAAGATAGAAATTTAAAAAATAATTAGACTTTGCTTTTAAGTTTGAGTGGCATATTACAAGAGGGTTTTTGTTTGTTTTAGGAGTTTGTGGCACCTCCTTCATTCATGCCATTCCCCATTTGTTCTTGCATATGTCACAGTTTTGGAGACTCCAGGGTTGATCCAGAGGAGTCACATTGTGTGCTCTCTAGCCTATGGGTAAAATGCTTCCACGAGATGAAATTCAATTCATGGAGAACATATTGATGATCTCTTGCCATTCTTACTATTTTTTCATTTCCTGATAGTTAGTGGAGACTCTTTTACTTAGGGTAATTTCAAATTCTCTTCTCTTTAGTTCTTCATTATCTCACTTTTAAATGGTCTTGTTCTCCTTTGCAGTTTCCAGAATCAAGGGTCTCCTCCTTGGTGTAAGGTCTGGGGGCTCTTTCCCCACAGCTCCACTGGAGGGAATTGGACAGGTGTTCTCTCTTGCTTCTTCATTAGTTCCTTTCATTTTTACTGCAGGAGATGTTTTCTTATATCAGATATTTTGACTTACTCTAAGAAGTACCAAAGCAGATTTTTCAGACTTAATGAAGGAGACACCAAAAAGTTGAGCTTAGTTCACTAGACTTCCTTTCTTAGGCTATGAGTAAGAGTCAAAACTCATGATAGTGAAGTATTTGGCTCTAACCTGCCATCCATATTGTGATGCTTGCCTTTCTACTCTGCAAGGCATTCCTGGATTTCTTCTGTTTCTCATGTCTTATTTTTTGGTCCTCCAAGAACACCAAACATATTAGGAATTCCCATTCTTCAAAGGGGCAGAACACTTTCCCACTCTCTACTGGATTATTTCAATAATGCTAGAATGTCTTGTCTATTTGAAAAAACAAAACTCCTCCTTTAATTCTCATTAAAGTTTTGATACTCATTGGCAAGTTTTGAAACACACTGGAAATATTTTTGATTGCAGAATTGGAATACATGTCTCATAGGTATTTATCAGGGGATGCATCAGAGAATTTATGGAAAGGTAAATGAGAACATCATATGGATATTGAAAAATCAAGGAAGAAAAAGGGCTCAGATGTTTAAGGAAGAAATTGGAGGCTTGTACTTTAGCATAAATGCTCAGAGAATAACAAATCCTATCTACTAGATATACATAGGGAAGCACAATAGTATTAGAAAAACAGCAAAGGCTGCTGAATTTTATACACAACTTTCTGGAGTTGTGAGGACCAACTAAAGACACAATTTCAGTGCCTATTATGTTCTCATACAGAAAAAATGTCATCATGCAAATGGGTGAACGAATCATGCATGTGGAGCTGCACAGTCCATAGATACACAGCAGATAGGCGCTGCAGGCTTCAGGGCAATACTTATTTATTTTGCCAACAATATTTGTCATAGGAAATCAAGTCAAAACATTGTAATAAGCTAGTTTTCAATTTAAAATGGACTTGCAAACCCCAGAGAGTTTTTGAGGAAAAGCAAAATATGAAAACCAAACAAGAAATTCCTAAGTAGTTTAGCATATCACCCTCTCATGTTTCTGTATCAGATCTGGGTCATAAATTTCATTACTTCCCAGTTTTCTCTATTGTATAGTTCTATTTCAGAAAGAAAGTTGGCTCTTGTTTATCTAAGCATACAAACCAGGGGGCAGGCAGAATATCTAAAATATAAATGCCCATATTTATAGAAATGATGTTTCCCAGTTATGAGAGAGAGAGAGAGAGAGAGAGAGAGAGAGAGAGAGAGAGAGAGAGAGAGAGATTGCAGAGTTAGAAGAGATCATATGCATGGTTTTTATGCAATACTCCATCTATATTACTATTATGTCTCACTATTAAAAATAAGTTGACTCAATCAACTTAAAATAACTGTGTCTCACTATTAAACTGTGTCTCACTATGTCTCACTATTAAAATTAAGTTGACTCAATCAACTTAAAATAACTGTGTAAAAAGAAAGTCAAACACTCTCACTTTAAACATTTAATAATATATTAACCACACAGACTATGAATATATGAAAATGGAGTAATGTCATTATAGAATGCTAATATTCAACTCCAGGAAAATGATAGATATTATTTACAAAACACTCTGTTAGGAACCGTGCATAATCTAAAGATAGGAAGACATATATCCAAAGGTGTGTGTGTGTGTGTGTGTGTGTGTGTGTCCTATTAAACTATAGACCTATGGCACAGTGTATGTTATGCTAAATTTCTAGTAAGTGTTAGGGGAAAAAGCATTTCAGATAACAGAAACTGCCTTAGGAATGATAATGCTGCTAATGTCAACATCAGGCATCTAATAAATACATGGCGGGTACCTTCTACAGATCACTGGACCTTTCTTTGTGCAACTCTCTCTCCTCTAGTATTTTTCTGTAAATTCAACTTTTTAAGAACTCTCAGTTCTGCCTTGTCTCTTCAGATAAGGGAGATAAGTTGGCTCTGCTTGGATTCCTCATGCATGGCAGCTGGGAAACACATTCAAATAAGTAATCTGGAGCAATCAGAGAACTCACTTTACTTGTTTCCTGTCTCTCTTGGATCATTCTTATGCATTGCTTAAAATCTGGTGTCTGAAAAATTTTAATTTCATATATTTTGTTTGGGTTTTTTATTTTTTTATTGTGGGTGGATGGGTGAATCCTGTGTCTGCTGTTCCATCCCAATGGAAAGTAGATGTCCTTATTGATTTTTTAAAACAAAAAAATGCCCATTTTCTGGTTATAAAACTGAGGCTTTAGCACTATTGAATAACTTTCTGAATTTAACATAGAATATGGAAGTATGAGTTAGTATTCCCACATAAGTCTCTAGGAAAGTAGTATCTAGAGGTCCCTTGAATATGGAGAATTGTTTATGCCATTTACCCTCCTTCATTAGTATTCTTTATATTAGTTTACTGTTCTTTGACTCTTCCTCACCATCAGAGAGGTTAGATACCAAAGGCAGGGATCACAGGTTAGCCAACAATTTGTCTCTGGCTGCTTTTCCACTACAACCCTCTTCAGCAGATATGGCAGAAACTATCTAGAACATAAAGTCTAAACTCCAATTGGTCCTCTAAATTTGAGGTTTCCGCACCAAGGATTCAACCAGTTGCACACACACACACACACACACACACACAAGTATATATAATTATTATTAAATTGTGTCCATATATAATTATAAAATTCTTATTAACGTGTTCATATTGAATGTGCACTGACCTTTTATTCTTGTTTTTATTCCTTAAACAATATAGTATGACAACTATTTACACAGCCTTTACTTTATGTTAGGTGTTCTAAATATTCTAGAAATAATTTAAAATACATAGGAAGATGTGTATAGAATACATGAACACACTATACCATTTTATATAAAGGACTTAACATCCTTAGATTTGGGTAGTTACCAGGTCATGGAACCAGTTTCCCATGAATACCAAGGGACCACTGTACTTACTATTTATCTCTTTACAAAAACATTTTAGCAACTCCTAGAGAAAAGAAATCAAGAAGAAATTCAGACATCATTTTCTCTAACCATTTTACTTTTATCTAACACAAATTGTATTTTGTTGATTTATTTGTGGTCAATATCTAGATATTGAGAAGCTATACCGTATTTTGATATTAGAAACCTCTGATAGGTTATTTACAGTGTTCTTCTCTGTGTTGTTGGTAAATTTTAAGGGGATTCTCAGGAGATGGCCCAGAAGAGATAAATGAGACTGTTGTAAATGAAGGGTCAACAACTTGAGGATTGGAGCCTGAGCAGAGTATCTTTCATTTCATCATAATCTGGGAGAATTTGACAACCTATGCAAACTTATAAACAGCAGATTGAGATCTAGAAGGCAAAGTGCTGACTGAGGATAAGAAAACAGACCTCTGAGAAACACTTTGTATTGTTACAAACCTGAGAGAAAGTCACAGATTTACATGTCCTATTAAAATATTAGTTGGGTAATGATTCTTCACATTGGCCAGAGCAAAGTTTTCTGAAATCTCAAAATGCTAATACAGAAATATTCCATTTACATTTTGGAGAGGATTTTAAAATTGATATCCAATAGTGATCTGTATGAGCCAAAATTTGGATTTATATTGAATGCTAGGGAAGCCCCACTAGGAACTAAAAATTGCAGGAGTAGCTGTCTGTCTCCTGAGCGACACTACTTGGAGTGAAGAACATCTGCTTTTAGAGAGTGATTGATGGGGCTAGAGGTGATTTCACTTCAAAGTAAGCAGAGATCACTATGTAAGCATGCAGCTTATTGAGTCTGACCTTGTTAAATTATCTGAATATGTCTTATACTACAAAAAGAGAAAGAGCCCTATCTTTAGATCAGAGATAAGTAATACCTATATTAATCTGAAAGGAAGCCAGGTCTCAGAAGGAGGAAAGTGAGCCCTAGGAAAAACTGAGGATGGATTATACATCAAAATCTCTAATGTTGCCAAAATACAAGCTGGTTACTTATCAGGTATCTTATTTATTTTGTTATAATTTTGAATGAATTGTTTCCTGCTCATTAAAGTCACTTATTACTGATATAAAATATTTTCTACTATTTCTTTTATTTAGCCTAATTAAATTGATTTATTAACTATAGATTATTTTTATTGATTTTGCTAACCAGGGCCCTGTGCTTTTTTTTCAAATAATGATAATTTTTTTCTCTTTTTCCAGTGTTAAAAGTTGTTCCACTTTTTTTTTTACAAGATTTTTCAGCTTGGTATTATTTTGGTTTTTTTTGTCTGGCTTTGTTAAATATGGGGTGCTCTCTTGTACCTTCTAGGATGTTTAGCATCCTCACAACCAGATTCCATACCATTCATACCCCAAATGTGACAACCAACATGATAATAGACATTATCAAATATCCTCCTAGAGTGGCAAGATTGTCTTAGTTGAAAAATCACAGTTCTAGAAGAGTTATGTTATGTTTGAGTATACCACAGTGAATCCTACTTCTGACACATATGAGATATACTGATAATAATAATTAAATACACAGTGCTCTTATAACATTAATGTTAAACTGGACAAACACATGAATAGGCCATGACAAACATAGGAAAACGTACTCATATCCACTAATAAATAAAGAAATTAAAGGGAGAAGTTTCATTGACATTTTAAAATTTATTTTAACTGATAAACAAAAACTGCATATTTATCATTTACATATCTCTTGAACTTATTTCTTTTAACTGAAACATTGTATCCTTTGATCAACACCTCTCCAAACCCCCATCCTCAGACCCTGATAACCAGCATTCTGCATCAATTTTTATGAGTTCAACATTTTCATGTTCTAAGTATCGATGAAATCATGCAGTGGTTGTCTCTCTATACTTGGCTTGTTTCATTTAATATAATATCCTTCAGGTGCATTCATTCATGTGGTCACAAACAACAAAAATTCCTTCTTTTTCAAACCTGAGTAGTATTCAAATGTAACTACCTTTTCTTGATCCATTCATCCACTGATATTCTGTTTCTGCTCCTTGGGTATTATGAATAATGCTGCAATGAACTGGAGAGTAGGGATATTTCCTTGCTATACTGATTTTATTACCTTTGAACACATATTTTAGGAGGCCAACACCACTCTGACACCAAAGCCAAAGAAGGACAAATGAGGAAAGAAAATTACAGGCCAATATCCCTGATGAACATAGATGCAAAGATCTGGACAAAATATTAGTAAACCGAATTTAATAGAACAAAAACGCATTCAGCAAGATCAAGTGGGATACATTGTAGGGATAAAACATACAAAATTTTTGAATGTAATATAACATATTAATAGAATAAGGACAAAAACATGATCATCTCAATAGATGCAGAAAGAGCATTGTAGGATATTTAAAATACTTTCATGATAAAAACTCTCAACAAATTAGGCATATAAGAAATGTACTTCAAGGCAATAAAATCCTTATATGATAAATCCACAGTTAACAACACACTTGATGGTTAGAAGCTGAAAGATCTTCCTCCCAGAGCAGGAACAAGGAAAGGATATCAATCTCATCACTTCTACTTCACATAGTATGTGAAGTCATAGCTATACTAATCAGACAAGAGAAAGAAATAGAAGGCATCCTACCTGAAAATTGAAAAAAATAAATAAATTTACCTATTTGCATATGATTTGACCTTATAGAAACAATCTTCTATTTATAATGGTGCAGCTTACTGTCTTTTAGCTATACAATGCTGAAAGTGGTACGCATTCAGAAGAAATCATAATTTGAATTTTGATCTTTTCTTGCCCTAGCAAGTTGAAATATGATTCTATCTTGTAATGATGGGCAGTGGTGCCAAGCCACAGTTTCCTGTTCACTATGCCATCATAAGAGCTAAGAAACCAATATTCTATAGGGTTATGTATTGCTGAGTAATGATATTTTATAGGTAGGTATGCTAAGTGCATCCTTATCTGTGATATTTTGAACTTATAAATGGCTTAACAGAATGTAACCTCATTATAACTAAAAAAGCGTCTGTATATAGAAAATTCCTGAAGGTCTGATTAGAAAACTTTTTAAGCTAGCAAAGACAAGAAGAAAAAATCAGTTATGTTGAAGGGTACAGAATCACCATGCAAAATTTACTTTCCTTTCTCTACAATAACAATGAACAATTCTAAAAACATGAAGAAAACAATGCCCTTTACCATAGCTAAACCTCCTTAGGAATTAATTTAGCCAAGAGGGTAAGACCTGTTTACTGAAAACTACAAAAAATTGATGAAATAAATTGAGAAAGATGCAAATAAATGAAAAGGTTCTAGATTCATTGATTGGAAGAAATAATACTCTTAATAAATGTCCATACTACCAAGGTGACCTACGTAATCACTGAAATAAAAATTCCAATGACATTTTTCACAGAATAGAAAAAAAAATCACAAAATTTTTAGGGACGTATAAAAGACTATGAATATAAAATAATCTTGAGCATAAGAACAAGCTGGAACCATTACACTCACCCAACTTCACAGTTTACTACGGAGCTATTAAAGTCAAAACAGTTCTGCACAGAAATAACAGTTGACCAATGGAAAATAATAGAGGGCCAAGAAAGAAATTTATGAATTATATCCTTTGATTTTTTACAAAAAAACCAAGACACCACAATGGGGAGATGATGAATTCTTTAATAAATGATGTTGAGACAAATGATATCCACAAGCAGAAGAATAAAATTAGAATCTTATTTCTCACAATATATAAAAATCAACTCAAAGAGATTAAAAACTTAACTGCCAGATCCAATACTATAAAACTACTGGAAGAAAATATAAGGGGAAAGTTTCTTATTATATTTGTCCTGTTACATATGCCCCCCGAACAGACAACAAAAGTAAAAAAAAAAACAAAAAAACACACCAAAAAACCAAATGGGATTATAGCAAACTAAAATCTTTTGTAAATCCAAGGAAACAATCAATAGAATGAAGAGACTACCTACAGAATAGTAAGAGATACTTGCAAACCACATATTTCTGATAAGAGGTTAATATCCAAAATATGTAAGGAGCTCATAAAACTTAATAATAAGAAAACACATGATCTGATTAAAAAAGGGCAAAGAGTCTGAATAGATATTTCTCAAAAGTACACATACAAATGGCTAATAGGTACATTAAAAAATGTTTAAAACCATCCACAATCGAGAAATATAAATAAAAGCCACAAGGTACTACCTCACATCTGTTTAATAGGTATTCATAGAAGGAGGAAAGACAAGGTTTGGAAAGGATGTGGAGAAAAGGGCAGTTTTCTCCTATTGGTGGGCATATAAGTTAGTGTAGTCATTATGGAAGACAGTGTGCCCTGTGATCCAGCAGTATCATTACCAGGGTATATACGATGGAAATAAGATCAACGAGAAGCTTTCCAAAGAGGATATGGTAGAAAACAATGAATGCAGCAGACCTAAGAATGCTACCCTCAGAAAAGTCTGCTTGTACTGTTGACACTTAGCTGGCATCTGGTAACTTGCATATTGGGAATCTTTCCACCAAGTATCTGATACAAGTGGCTAACCATGCCTACAAGATTCATGCAAATATATGCAATGCCAAAAACCTGCTTTGCTTCTTGGTACCAAGAATTTTGTTATGTGACAAGCAGAGGATGTCTCCCTGACCATTTTCCCAATGAAAAGGTTGGCTATGAGTCTTTAATGAGCTTTCCTCATAGTTGACTTTTGACACATGTTGTCACAACTCACTGCTTAAGGAATTAAGCAAGTCCCATGTGATCCCTTTGGGAGAGGGTTCTTAAAAGCTTGTACTTTCTTTCCTTCAACTTGCTCCATGTAAACGTTTCCTTTTTTGATTTTGCTTTGTATCACTTTGCTGTAATGAGTCCTGAAAACCCTCCTCCTAAACAAAGAGGTGACCTGAGGTACCATTAACATAAACAGATAATTTTGTCAATATTACCATATTTTAACTATATAACCATTGCCCAAATGTAATCTTCACACTGTATTGTTTCAGTCCAAAAACGTTTTATCCTGTAATCCTCACATGACATGTATATTTTTTGTCATGATGTTTTTAAAGGTAAACAGCTCAGCAATACATTCATCAGTGGCATATGGGCACACATTTGTCTTCTGGAGAACTGTGAACCTTGAGCTTAGAATTCTCAGTGCATATGTATCCAGTATAGTTCTGAAAGCCGACTTGCATGATTTGTTTAGAGCACTCTGTTCTGTGAACAATTCTTATATGAATGGTGCTGAGGACGGTGCATCAGATAACAAAACCTATGATAGTGGTGTAGAATCTTCAAACAACAGACTGAATTTTCTCAGTCCGTACTCTGCAACACTGTAGTAAATTTTCTCAAGAGGAATAGTTTGATTATAATGCACAAATGAATAATTACTAATGAGTTAATTTTTTTTCCCCAACTAGAAAAATGTTCACTAAGCTATTGCAAAGTTTCCCTAAACTATTGTGAACTAAAAAGTATAGGGAACTGGGGCTGGGGATGTGGTTCAAGCGGTAGCGCGCTTGCCTGGCATGCGTTTGGCCTGGGTTCGATCCTCAGCACCACATACAAATAGAGATGTTGGGTCCGCCGAGAACTAAAAATAAATATTAAAAAAAAAAGTATAGGGAACTAAAAAGTTTCCTAAACTATTATATGTCAATTTGGACTACTCCATTATAATGTATATTAATGAATATTTGCATACAAAGACAGTTGAGTAATAAATGATTATTAAGTAAAACTGTCACAATTTCCCTTCTAACACAGTTTCACATGATGATTGCACTCCAGTTTTTGTGAAAAAAATTGGAATAAAATCTGTGATGATTATATGGTTAAATACAATATATAGAAATAGGCATCTTCTTGTGAGGATTTTAATTGGTTCATCATTTCTGGAGAACCATTTGGCATTACATAATACATAATTTACATAGATGACATATATAGGTTCTAGGAATTAGAACTGGTATGGTGGGCAGACCATTATTCAGCCTACTACTGTTAGAAACCTAGAGGTTGGGTGTGGTGGTGCACACCTGTTAATTCCAGAGGTTCTGAAAGCTGAGGCAGGAGGGTCTTGTGTTCAAACCAGCCTCAGCAAAAGCAAGGCACTAAGCAATTCAGTGAAAGCCTATCTCTAAATAAAATACAAAATAAGGCTGGGGATGTGGCTTAGTGGTTGAGTGCCACTGAGTTCAAACCTCGGTACAAAAAAAAAAAAAAAAAAAAAAAACCTAGAATACATTTAAAAAAACGAGAATATAAAAGTGACAAACTTATGACAATGTGATCACAGAAATGTAAACTTAAAAATAATAAAACTTCAAAATATTATCAGTGGAGAAAACTTTATTTCATTTATTTTTATTTTTACTTAAATAGGATTGAACTCAGAGATGCTTTACCACTGAGTTAAGTCCTTAGCCTATTTTACATTTATTTTGAGTCAGGGTCTCACTAAGTTGCTTAAGCTTTGAAAAGTGGCTGAGTCTGGCTTTGAACTTGCAATCCTCCTGCCTTAGCCTGGTGAGTCCTTGGGATTACAGGCATGTGCTATTGTGCCCCATGTCAGTGGAGAAAAATTATAAAAACACACTTATAAAATGCACTGCAAGTGAAATGTTGGCAAAGGAGCTGCCACTTTATAGGAATGTGAAAACGAACACAAATCTACTTGCAGTATGGAATCAAAGCTTAGTTTAACAGCTAGCAATTCTATTTCAAGGAACTAAGTCAAAGGAAATAATCTCCACTGTTTATCTATGGAAATGCTCCCTGAAATACTGTGATGAACAACAAAATTCAACTACAAGGACAAATTAAATGAATTGTAGCATAACCACATCATTTGCCACTGTGCGAATTCTGCATGTTTTATGGTGAAGGAATCTATAATTATATAGAATAGATAAATAGGTTCCCAGAATATGTATTATGAACTTCATAGTGATCTATGTAAATAAGCCAACACACATATATGTGTATTAATACAATATATATTCACACTATAAAATGAACATATAATATATATAATATGCACATATAAGCTATAAAATAAAATCTTTACCATACTATCTTTTATCTCTGTCATAATCATTAGTTTTGATTTTTTATTTTTAAAGTTTTAAATTTATTTCTATATATTATTCTATTCTTTATTCTAAATTATCTGTAATGTTTATTATTACTTTCTAATAATAAAATATTTCTCATAATATAAATAATATATGTACTATTTTTGTTTGTTTTGCAGTTCTGAGGTCTCATGTATATTTGGTGAATGTTGTACCATTAAACCATATCCCCAACTCCAGTATATTGCTTTTGAAAAGCACCGAACAATATATAAGCCCACAGGAAAGAGAAAAATGCCACTAAACTCTCATTACCCTGAAGACAGCATCACATGTAGGGGTTGCACTTTCTTTTATCTCTTGATAAAACACACACTATTTTTAAATATGCAAAATATTGTTGACATTATTTTTGTAACCAGTTTTATTTTCCTGAAAAGTATCCTAAAGTCCACTTTCAAATTCCTAGAACTGGCACAGGATATTTTTGGAATATACTTTCACCTGCCTCATTGGTGTAGAATATCATGTGTGTGCTCACCATCCTTTTCCACAGGTCAGTGTTAGGAAATTCACAAACAATACAAATTGCTGAAAATTTTCATCTGGATTTTTTTTTTTAGTTCAACTCAGAAAATAGATGGCAATCTTCTTATTTTAAGGAGATGTTTTCTTCCATTTCTTTTTCATTTTAGCAGAAACAGTAAAGAATTCAAATTATATAATATCTCTGTCCTCCAAACCAGCTGTGTTTTGTGTTTGTCAGATGTTTCAAGTGATTTTCAAACAGCTGGGTTTTTTCCAACCATATTTTACCCCAATTATCTTTCTCCATGATCTTCAAAGTTATTTCAAATGATTTTCTCCTTGATTCAATACATACACACATGTTTATAGTTAAAAAAAAAAAAGGAAAATAGAGAATAAAATGACAAAGAAAATCAGAGTCAGGGGCTGTGGTGTGGCTCAGTGGTAGAGCACTCACCTAGCACGTGTGAGGTACTGGATTCGATCCTCAGCACCACATAAAAATAAATAAATAAAATAAAAGTATTGTGTCCAACTACAACTAAAAAAAAAAATTAAAAAGTCAGAGTCAGCTATAATTGTATCAACCAGTGATAAATAATGTTAACATTTTTATCACTGATAACAGTTTTATATCTATGTATATATATACATACATACATATATACATACATACACACAAACACATACATACATACACATACAAATAAATCTCATCATATGTCTTGTTTCATAGCTTTATGCCTCATAATATAGCTTGAATAGTTTCCAAATTTATTAAGTATGCTTTCAAAGCACAGACTTCAGTGTTTGCAGTCTATTGCCACCACCTCACCACCACCTGCTCCTTCCCCAGTGTCCCCTTATCAGTATGTCAGCTCTATCCCTCAATTGCAAAGGCCTCAAGTTACAGACTCTTTTACAAATTTTTTTGCACAACACACATGCAAACATCAGAAAATCTTAAGAACTTTACAAAACATGAAGAAAAATAATAAAGTAGTAAATAAACTCTAACCTATACACTTCCTAATCTTCTACTGCTAATTCCTAACCTAGCAATCACTATTTTTTTTCTTTTTTCTAGTGTTAAGAGGAAAACCTTTCTTCTTTCAATCTGTCATCCCTACCTTGGATCAAATGTAAGACAGTCCATATATACTCTGCTTAGAACCCATTGCATTGAAAATAGAACACCAACCATGAGCTGTAGCTTACTAGCTCATGAGAACCTAGATGATTGGCCTGTGCTGCTCTGTGACCTGTTGTGACTCCAGCACCAACTGCTGTTTCTAATGAACCTTGAACATGCCAAGTTTGCTTCTGAGGAATTTTGCTCTTTCTGTTTGCTGTGCTATAAGACACCTCCCCAGACACCCTGAGAGTCACTTCATATACCTTTTCTCACTTCATACAGTTCCTGTCCAAATGTCACCACCTCGGAGAACTTTCTTTTACCAAACAGTTAAGAAAGACATCACCTGTGATTTCTTCTTCTACATTTTTTTTAGTATTTCTTTAAGTATTGATCACCAGCTGATATTATGTCATATATTGATGTGTTCATTTTGTTTTATCTTTCATCCCCTCCGCATATAAGCTGAATGAAGATACATTATCAGTTTTTTTAATCACTGCATTTCCAATATCTTGAAAGTGAGTGACACAAATTAATTGATTTAACATTTTCGTTCAATAAATGGGTTTATTTTCTGAAGAATGATGTTTCTCATTTGTGATTGTGTTTTAACAGTAATAACATGTTATTTTTTTAAAATTGAACGTTCTATGATTATCAGTAGCAGATTATTCTAATTCATGTTTCCACAAAAAAATTTATAAGCATAACTGTTTACCTATAATGTTATCCATCCTGAGTTCTGATTATTTTCTTTTATATTCTGCACTTGCTTATGAGTTTAGATGTTTATTTTCATATTTTAGGTATTATAAAATTACTCTGCTGTCATTTATATGAATGTTTTCTATATAGTGAAACTATCAATAAGTTAGGAATTTTTAAAAAAATCCTGACCATGTTGATTTACCAAGAATTCTTAAAATAGATGAAAATTGTATTATAAAGGTAAAACATAACAAAAAAAAAAGAAAAACAAAAAATAAAACTTGTGTTAATAGTCTGCTGGAACTTAACTCTCTTTCCTGGGTTTCCTTTTTAATATTTTTCACTAAAATACTAACATTCTAATTTCTAAAGAAAACTATGCTTTGAGATCAATGGATGAAACTGATAGACATGCTGATTAGGTTTGAATGTGTTTTCTGAAGGAAATAATATCCATGAGGCTTAGTCCTAGTTGTTATTCAACATAACATGCCGCAGCCCGGCTGGCTGGGCAAAATAACCGGGGGGTGACGAATGACTTGTATACGTTGATGCAGCAGGAATGAGAGCCATTTATTGTGTGATAACAGAGGTATTTATACATTTTGCACAGCTTATCTTAATTAGCATAAACTAGATATTGCAGTCAACCAATCAGGAATCTCCACACTTAATGGCTCGCTTTTGTTACTTTACAAACCACTCCCTCTGGCATTTTGCCAGGCGCCATCCAGACTTGTTTACAGACTCTAACAATAACACACATACTCTTTCACCACTTACATATCTATCTAGTTATTTTTAAGAAATACTTCTCTGTTCAATAGTACATCTGATAATATCATACACAGGTCAAAAACCATGAGATCCACTGAAAATGAACCAGGGGATATTTGGAGGTGACTCATTTGAAATAAAAATGGAAATGCCCAGTCCACTTAATTGAGACAATGTCCTCCCACTCTGCCCCATCTCCACTTTAGCTCCATCCTTACCTGGACATATCAGACAGGGACCCTCCATTCCTACACAGGCATTTCTTTCTATTAAGGCTTTACTCCAAAAGGCTATCACTAACATGCTTAAATACAGAGTTCTCGACATCTTGTAAGCCTTCAAAGAATGGTTTTGTGTGTGCGTGAATTAATGTTACTATAGGAAAATAAGCATTAGCACCTTATATTGTCTTCATTAAATATTTACCAAATTTGTAGCTGACACAAAAGTGCCTGTAGAGGTTTAAAGGTTAAAGACCGATGAATAGACATTTTGAAGACAAGTGAGGGCAAAACAACATGATAAGGGACTCTCAAGCATATACAAGACAGAAAAGGGACAATGACTATTTGCAGGCAGGAAAGCAGTTCACCCAAGGACTCAGTGGGAATAGTGCACAACCCACTATCCCCTATGTTGTAAGTTTGATGAAGGTCATATAAAGGAAGGGGGCTGTTCCTTTCTGTGTCTGATTTTAGTCAAAGCATCTGCCTTTGTTTCTGTCATGCCTAGGTCTAGAAGATGAATGTGTCTATGTAGCAGAGAAAGGCCAATATGAAACAGCTGTACATACTGACATAGCTGATATCTTGTATAAATGACCTGTGAACCCATTCCAAAAAAAGACCCTGTGCTTGCTCTATAAAATAATTTTTGAACAAAATCCTCACATTTTCATTTTACCTGTTCTGAACACCAGTGAGGCAGCTCATTAGAATCCAAGTCCCCAGTGGTGAAAAGTAAACCATCATTTGATTTGTAACATAGGAAATCAAAGAAATACAGTATGGGAAGATCCACAATACTATATTTCTGCAGTCTTTGGTCTTATTCATTGCTTTTGTTATATAATAAGTTTACTCATTTACTTTTTGTATGCTAATGTCTCATTTTCCTCACTCCCATTTTACTAAGTGTGTTTCATAAGAATTGTATTTCAAATACTGAGCTTATTTTTTTTCAGTAGCAATAAAGCATTAAGATAACTTATACTTCTTTTGATAAATGCAGTTATTTGAACTTCATAAAGCACTAAGAAAAAATTTATAGTGTAACTGAATAATAAACATAGCTAGTAGAAGTCTTTGAGGTCTGGAAGGAGGAATGAAACAATGTACACTTCCTCCCATCTCATATATCTTAATCCAATTTTCAGATCTAGGATCCATTCTAGTCACTTAAACACCACATAAACTTCTTTGACATTTAATTATATTATCTATATGCCTGGTACTATAGAAGAACCCCACAGAATGAAAAGTTCATTGAGTGTTTTCCTGGCTGCTAACCAATGAAATGCTGTCTTAGAAGGAATACTGGTTAACCAAGGCTGATGGGTGTAAGGGCTTAGACAATAAATTCTCCATTCTGAATAAACTGTTGGGAAGGTCGGAGAGGGGAAGCTTGCTAGACTCTAGATTGAATTGACTGGGGATACTTGTTAGTATTGCACTGAGATTTATCAGGCTTGGCATGAATTTGATAAGAGCTGGTATCACCAAGAGACATTTAGTGTAATTATTGGCTTTAGGGTACACAGGTTACCTCCAGCCCTAATGCATTTCTATGAAGGAGACTGTTACAAGGAAGCTGTTTATCAAGAAAGGAGACTTTTTGAACTTCATCTTAAAATGGGATATTTAATTGGGATTGGTGGCTACACTATATTTATATGTTAAAATAGGGTTTTCAAAAGTCAGATTTAAAGAAAGTTTGCTTCTTTTTCTGCTAAACAACTCCTCAGACATCGTAAAGGAGGAATATGTATACATATTTTATGCAGACGGGTATACACAGGAAATCATCCCACTGGGGAATTGTTTATGGGAACAATTTTTCTTGACCTAAATCATCATGAGTGGTATAATCTTGTTCCTGTCAGACAAGGACCATCTCTCATCAGTTGTCTCACCAGATGTCCTTTATCAACCCTGGGCTTTCTCAAGTTTGCCTTGTGTCAGAGAAATATGAAAACCCAGGTCTTCAAACAATTTCATGACAGGAAGTTCCACAAGATAGAGAGTACTATTGCTACTTTGCTATTCATGTCTCAGATTCCAATTTAATTTAAATTTTATTAAAAATATAATTCATGCATTTTAGACACAGATTATATATATATATATATATATATATATATATATATATATATATATATATATATACAGTAAATAAAAATTATCCCAGCCAGCACAAAATTATAAAGTAGGCCAAGTTAACTTTTGGTATATAACTTTTGGATTGTGAGTGATTGACAGGTTTGAGATTTATTTCCTCTCTAGAGTTGGGATAGGGTAGATGAGAAGGATGGACTCTTCTTTTGTTTAATAAACTTTTTAAAGATGGTTTGAGATTCACACAATAACTGTGAAAACAGTATAAAGAGTTCCCACATACTGCACGCTTAGTTTCTTTTACTTTTAACACCTCAGATTACCATTGCATTAGGATTGTGTTGTCACAATTGAACCAAATTAACACATTATTATTATCCAAAGTTTATTCAGATATTTTTAGTTGTTACCTCATGTTGATTTCCTATTTCTGTATTCCTCACTATATATGATCTTTTTTTTCTCTCCTTAACCTGTTCTGTGTTGTGACAGTGTCTTATATTTTTGATAATTGTATTAGCCAGCTTTCCATAACTGTAACAAATACCTGAGAATCAACTCACAAAGGGGAAAATATATCTTGGCTCACAGCTTTGGAGTTTTCATTTCTTAATTTATTGGCTCTGTTGCTTTGGACTTCTGGTAAAGCAGCACATCATAGTGACAGCAAGTAGTTAAGCAAAAACACTCACCACATAGCTCAGATGCTAAAGAGAAAGAGGAAGGGACTGGGGTCCACTATCCCTTTCCAGGGAATGCCTCCAATAACCTAAAGACCTTCCATTTGGCCCCACCTCTTAAAGGTTCTACCACCTACCCCAAAGTCCTTCCTAGGGGCCAACCCTTTCCATGCATAGGCCCTTGGGGGATATTTCATATCCAGGCTACACCACTGACTGAAATTTTGAAAAATACTGTTGGGGTGTTTCATCATCTGCCATAAATGGGGATTAATCTGATGTTTTTGTCATGGTTCTTTTGAAATTATGAGTTTTGGTAAAGTGTCTTTTTCATAAAGTACATCAAGAGTGCATATTATCAGCATGGTATATCACTGATGATGCTAATTTTGATTGATCACCTGTTTGCACTGGTATTTGTCAGTTTTATCCACTATAAAGATACTCTTCTTTCACCTGTTTTCCACATTGTAGTCATTGGAAGGAAGTCACTGTGCAGAGACTACACTTCAGGGAAGGGAATTTATGTTCCACCTCTTTGAAGGATTAGTATTTATATGGCTTCTTTGGAAATTTTTTACACTGAAGATTTTTCTATGCCCTTTCTCTTAATTTCTTAATAATAATAGTGTGACTGATTAATATTTATTTAATTTTTGGCTTCCAATATAGTACTGTGATATTTATTTGGAATTATGACAGTATAAGTACTGAAGAGGCTTCAAGATCCAAAGATATTTTTGTTTGTTTGTTTGTTTTGGGGGTTGGGGGGTGGGGAGGTGCTTGAGGATTCATCCCAGGGCCTCACACATACTAGGCAAGCACTCTGCTACTGAGCTATAACCCCAGTCCAGAAATACATATTTGTCACTGTAACCACATATCCTCTAGTCAAAGGTTATGGACATATTTTAATGAAGGATGTGTCTCAAATCCTACTTCTTTACATCATCAAAGAAACATATCCACTTGCTGATGAGGAGAGGAGGCAATATATTTGCCAGTACCAATGTTTCTTTTCAATGAGAATACTGTGAGAGAATATTCTTCCACAAATGGGAATAATAACAGTTTTCAATACCTGTGAGAAGATTTAAGGTTGAAAAATAGTATATTTACCATGTTAATAAAAGGAAATGGAAACAGGAATAAGCAATTTCTAAGGTCCAGTTTCTGAGTCAGTTGTAGGAAACCTCTCTATCATCAGGTAAATGGTTATTAAGACTTGAGTTTATGGTAGATGGAATTGTAAAGTGCATCAAATCTGTTTTTGAAAGCACTTCTTCTTTTCTGCTTCTGTTTCCTTGGTTTTCTGCATGAGTCTCAGTCTATGGCACTCAGTGTTCTGATTGCTGATTTGACCCTACTTGTCATGAGGGTAAGCATCTCATTAACCAAATAACCGAATACCTCATTGTTTAACTTGTTACTTATCATATTTGACTAAAAAAATCAATTTTTTGATTCGTTACTTAATTCCATTCAGCAAACTTTTATGGAGTGGCAATTCCATGTTGGTCATGGGCATCCTGGAAATCAACAGTCTAGAAAAGGTAGATACACAAATAGTTATGATCCAGTATGATGAGAGCGCTATTGTAGAGAAAACTCCTTAGGTTTTTATTTTTCCCAATGGTATTTATGTTTTTCAATAAATCTCCAGAACAATAAGTGTTTACTTCAAAGGAATCATTAATTGCAGAATTTTAGACCTGAAATATAGAAAAATGATCATAGGGTATGGTGTTAGTTCCTTGAGATTGATCTTTAAACTACCTCTGGGCACAGATGTTGACAATACAGTACAAAGTAAATACCCAATAAATATTTTTTGTTCAGGTAGTTTTTTTGTTATATTTTGAAATAAATTTAATAGGCTTTATTTTAGGGCAGTTTTGTGTTCACAGAAACATTGAGTGGAAGACAGAGATATTTTTCACATGTTCCCTTCATTCACATAAGGACAGCCCCTTCTCAAAATGCATATGCCTTTTGATTAATTTTGTTCATACGAATTAACTCTATAAAGATATTTCATATGCACCAAATAACAAATGCAAACTATCACTCAATGTTCCATGCTTTATATTAGCAAAATATGTTAAACAGCCTGAATCTTCACAGGGTAAGTTGGGCTAAATAAACCATATATATTCATAAAATTGACTAAAATAAAATTTGAAAAAAAATGAGGAAAGATTTTATGAGCTAAAGAGGAAAAAATAAATCCAAGGTAATAATATTAGGTAAAAAAAATTGACCATGATGCAAAAGTATGGTTTCAATACATTACTATATGTATAAAAAATTAGAAAAGTATTTGGTTGTTAATATTACATAGGATTTGCTTGTAATATGGAAAGACACTTAAAAACTAATGGTGATTAATGGTTGTGGTAAAAACTAGGGAGAGTGGGGATATGAGTATATGATAAGTTCATTGTGTTTATTTCATTTTAACTTTCTGCCTTTTGAAACACACAGCCTTATTTATTTGAAATAAATAAAGCAATAAATAAAATTAGTAAAATAGTTATTTTTGAATGAGTCAATGACACTTCACACAAAAAGAATGCCCCTACTATGCCTACTTCACATTGAAGTTGGACTAATTCTGTAAAATAAATGTCTGTTGTTTCTAAGCTACAGAAAACTAACTCAAAGAGCTTAGGTAAAAGGACTCCTGCATTGCTTATGTTACAGGGCAGGGCCTACCCTGAACCTGCCAGAAGCTAGGGACTCAATTTTAATAAGCATCTCCTGTATCTGTCTTTCAGCTATGCTGCCTTTGGCAAATTCAGAAAGCTGGATATATGGTTGTTGCCAGCTAAAACAGATGATAAAATATTGATATCTCTCAATTTAAATGATTTAATATATGTAATAGCATAGAACACAATTTGACAAACATTGCTGTGCAGTTAGTAATAGAAGGAGGAATAATTATTTAAAAAATAGATATTTTTGTTAATGCATTTATATGAGTGAATTCTTTTGAAGATCATGAAATGTTTGAGGAACCCAAAAAAGTAGGACTTACATAAAATCACAGACTGCTGGCCAAACACATACATTAGAGGTAACAGGAAAAACTGATTTTGCAGGTATTTATAAAATAATATATATCAAAGAGTGGGATAAAGTGGAATGATGTGGGTTGGAACAATACAGAATGTTAATATTAAGAAATGAATTTCTGTATTTTGCATGTTTTAGCATCTTCCAATAACTAGTAGGGCTCTTTGAAAGCTTCTGAAATTGTATTATTTTTTTCTCTAAACAAAATATTTCAATTTTATTTTGTTTATTGTTAGTTGTTGTTATTGTTACTGATTGGGGAGGGTAAAATTTCTTATACACCTGTTTCTATTTAAACCTTCCAGAATAACCAATACCACACGGAGAGATGAAGGTCACAGTTCTGCAACTATATCCTCCCTACTTTCCTCTGTCTGCCTGGAGAAGTTGACCTTACTTGTATTAGACAGAACTGGACACAGAAAAGACTGTATGCAAAGGGGTTCGTTAAAGAGACATGTGACAGCATAAATCATTAGAAGACCCTACCCCATAAAGTACAGGTAGCTTTCAGAACCATCGTCCCCCAGTGTTGTAGTGGCTGCTTTGACTGTGGAACTGCAAAAATCTGCTGCATAACTAGTGACCTCTATCCAAACACAGTGTTCTCAAGCTGGCTACCGATCAGAAGTATCCAAGCATTGCCAAGGAAAACAGATACTCACATTGATCTATTAGAACAAATAATAATCTGCAGAAGAATCTAGAATCTGTTCTTTTTTTTAAAACTCCAATATAAATTGAACAATAGTCACTCTTGTATACTGTTTTATTAGTTCTTCCCCAGCCAGCTCCCAATGTCATAAGCTATGTCAACACTGTGGAATCTCAAGAAATTCATGTGGTGACATTGATCAGAAAGCCCTCTAGCCCTCCATCTTGTATCCTGTTCCTTCTCTCATGTGACTTCCTTCAGATTTGCCATTAGATCATCTGAATTCTGCTTTTACTTAGAATTAATAAGTTTTCTAGTGCTTTAAGAGATCTATGCTCTTTCATATGAAGCCAAATAAGAAACAGAAATGACTTTGAGGTTGGAGGGACTAGTCCCCCCATCGAAGTGGGAGGACCCTTCACAAAAAGTGGGGTGGGGGGACAGTTCACAAAAGCAATGACACAGCCTTGTAACTGTGCCCTGTATACTCAGGTTAAGCCAGATCATTCTATTAAATCTTAAAATTGTGATGTTTACAATAAGAAGGAAGTGGGCCTTGTTCTCTAAGGACTTAATAGACTCAAATGGAGAAGAGGGAGAAAAGAAGATAATTCCAGATAGAGGGAACAGCCTGAATCGCAATGGCTTGTGCCAAGAGCAGGCCTGGTTGTTTCTAGTATCAATGAAGCAAGTGGTCTCAATAGTTTGATGGTGTATTCTAAAGTATAACTGGCAATGATACATCATCACAGTATAGGATAGGATTGCAGATTTGATTTCAGTTGTTGCTGAGTCAAAGCTTTTCATTGGTATATTAGTTGACATGATTGTAACACAAATAAAAGGTGGAGGATTGAAGTGGTGCAAAGTGGAGTTAGGGTTGGGATTTAGGAGGTGGAGCAATTAGCCAACATGTTTAAGTTATATTGCCTGGGAACTGAATGAATAGGACTTCATTTTATTTTTTATTTTTGTGCAGAAATATCACTCTTTTAGTGATAAATAATAGCCTTGGAAAAGTTAAGAAACTTATTGGAGGTCACATAGTTAGTAAGTTAATGAGATTCCTTCCATAATTCTGTGCTTAGCAGTAGAAAGTCCCGGGAACAGTCAGAATTACAATGAGAGAATGAGGCTATGCCCATTACATAACGACTCAAGTCCCTTGCAGGTACCTTGGAAAACTTCCTTTAGTATCACTTTAAAATGAAAAGTGCTTTAGAATGTGCTTAAATGCTCTTTGAACAAGAGATGCTTCTAATGATACTATCAAATTTGTGTTAATGAATCTGAGCTGCAGAATAACATCATCTTACTTCAGAGATGTCCGTCTTTCACATGAAAAGGCTGTTTTTCTTCTCTTGGAAGAGTTGTGGTATTTCGCATGGAGAGTATCATCATTCATAAAACATAATCATGTTGGACAAAACACTAAGGGGTTTCATGCTCTCTTAAACTCCGAGGAAATAAAAATTCAGAGCAAGTTCTTTTAAAAGCTAATGAGGATGCAGATGGCAAGATGAACATGGATGTTTGTGCCTTTCTGTCGAGGGGGAAAATAACTACAGTGGTATTGTTTGTAATATATATATTTATTCTGCAACTTTTATTTCATAAACAACAAAGGGCAAATGAAACATTGTTTAACTTAAATGTTTTCTTTCAATTTATTTTAAAAATACCATGTGTTATTGATTTTGTGTATACCCTTAGTGAGCGAATAGGATGTAGGAACTTAATAGGACATAGTCTTATAAAGTAATATCAAATTTCTCCTTAAAGAGAAATAAAAATAGGAAAAAAATAATAAATGCATGAAAACTGTGTTTTCTTCAGTCACAACCCATCGACTCTTCACATTCCCAAACATGAAATCTGAAGTAAAATCGTCCCTCAAACTCCTCGGCTAGAGAGAAGGAATGTGAACATGAGAACATGGTGTGAATGAAAAGCAACATGGACACCAGTCTTCCCTTTCTCGATTTCTTGAATATAAAATAGTGATGCTTTTTGTATGGTCTGGATTCAGGATGTTTTCCTGAAAGCTCATGTGTTAAAAGCATGGTGCCTAACACAGTAAGGCTCAGAAGTGGGCATTTTAGGCAGTGATTGGACTATGAGGATTTTGGCCTCCTCAGTGAATTAATCTATTTGGTAGTTGAGTGGATCCTGGGAGTTGGAATCCAGGTGGCAGAAGTAGGACATTGGGGTGTGCCTAGAGGACTTTCATTCTTGGTGTGCTCTTTTAGCTACTGTGGGCTGAGCTGTCTTCCTCTGCCATGTCACCCTGCCAGGAAGTTTTGCCCCACCTCAGGCCCAGAAATGACTGTGGATTCAAGTCTCTAGAACTGTGAGTCAAAATAAATCTTTCCTTCTTTAAATTGTTCTTCATAGGAATTTTGGTCATAGTGATCAAAAGCTGACAAAAACCCCTTTTCACTTTGTAATACATATTTTTTTAAAAACCTCTTTCAAAAAAATACTAAGTGAAATAAGAGATCAAAGACTTTGTCATAGCAATAGTGATACTTTCACATTATTTTCAATCTTCTTATTTTCAACCTACCGTTGTGACTAGAATTTTAAATGAGAAAACAGATAATATCAGATGGGTATTGTTGAGATACAGGACTCCCATCCCAGCATCATATTAAAATTAAGCTTTCATGTGCATTCATCCTTCCTTTCTGTCATTTCAATAGCCCTACCATGAAAATCCAACCCATCCATTTTTACTTTTTCAGGCATTCTTATTCATCTGCACAACAACTCTGTGACCTAAATCTTTAACCCAATGTCCCCTTGACATACTGCCATATTCTCACAGTACCCTTCTTGGTGACAGTGGTAACAATAACAAGAAAGGCTTTCCAATACTACATGTCCCTCTGCATGCCCATTCCACTTTTTCAAGTTTTAACGGATTTTTTTTTTAAAAGTAAACGTAAACATACTTTATTTCCTCAATTCCCATTCTGTTTAATCCAAGATTTGGGTTATGCAATGATAATGGAATTGCTATGTAATTGTTATTAAATTTAACTGATACTTTATAAATTTTCATTTTTCATGGTCTCTTTCAGTCATTTGTGGATTTTTTTTTCATTTGGCTTCTTAGTTTTAGTATTCTTTATTTTTCTGTCTTAGGACTTCTCATTTTACCTTCAGTTCTATGTTCCTTAACTCCTCACTATATCAAGTTAGAAAAGAAAAACTTAGGCTCAATTAGGTTCAGAAATAAAGCAGCGCTTGTTTGCAGATGAATGGAAAGTTTAAAATTACTCCATGTTATTATGGAAATAGGAATGAAAAAAAAACATAGAATTATAGCACAAATCAATGTTTTCACGTTAACCTTAATCCCTGGGAAGTTGTATCACTAAAAGAGCTTTGTGGCAAAAATAATGAACTCAGTTTTACATATTATTGAAGGAATTACACAGATATCACTACCCAAATGTACATAATTGTTTTGGTGGGTTTTGTTTATAGAAGAATTACTTATAACACATCATCAATTGTCATAATATTAATAAGAGACTGAAGCTCTCTTTCCATTAAAAATAATAGAAAAGTGAGCTTATGCATCAAACTGGTGATATTAATGACATGCGTTTATAATTTCATATTATATAAAACTGGGAATGCTGTTATGGCACTAAATAAAATGGAAAGTCACTGAGGCACAGGAGGAACTGAAAGGAGCTTCAGTATCTGAATTTTCCATTTCCTCATTTCTCTGGAGACTGAGAAAATTAGGGCAAACTGGTAGAATATTGGCTAATGCATTTAGTGCATTCAGCATTTGCACTAAAAATAACTTGATTAAATATATGTCTTGATGTAAAACTATGGGTTATGTCACCATGGAGAGTAGGAGTATATATCCCACTGATACTATGAATAAAAAAGCACATGGGTAGATATTGATGAATCAAAAATACATAAATGGGAGAGTGCCTTTAAAGCAGTCTGTGATCAGGGATCAGAAAAAAATGAATTGCTTCAAAAACATGGCACATATAATCACACAGCAACACAAAGCCAAAACTTTTATGCAGCACTTTATTTAAGTAGAGATGATTGTATTTTGCCTAAATATATTCCCAAACTATATCCGACAACTTGAGAAAATCATAAAAAGTGAGTAGGACAATGCATCTGTCTGCCCCTCTCCACTCCAGGAGGGATTATGTTCAAAATGGAAGAAAGATCGCACACAACTCTGGGTATTATGTACAATTGAGGATGGATGCCTAGCTCCTTTTCTCCTTGATTCTAGCATAATTACTATATTTTAAAAAGACAAAGACCTTCATCATTTCTGAAACACCACAGAAAATTTAAAGGCATTCTTCTAGGTGTTAAATTTACAGAACTGGATTGAATCAAAACCCCAGAGACAACATGCATTTCAATGGAAATCAGGAAAGGGTATAATAAAAACAAATCACAAATATTGACAGCACTTTGCAGCGCACAGCTTGCAACACCTCCTTTGACTTCCCTGGCTCTTTGGTATTAACTAGGAGACAATGGATTCAGTGAATCCCAGTAGGTGGAGTGAATTGGAGGAGTTTCTCTTCACCTAATAAAAAACGGGCCATGAAGAAAATACAATCAGCTTATCAAACAGTAGGACAAAAATGAACTTTAACATGACTTCACCCTCTCTCCCTCTTCCTCTGTGCCTTCTGGGCCACCTCATAACATAGAATATTCCGCAGAATGTGTTGGCACAGACTCTCATGACTTCTTTTGAGGAAATCCTGAGATAACTAATCTACCCTGATTTTAGGATAAAAAATGTGAAACAAAGAAATTGGTTTATAAAAATATTCACTAAAATTTTGATAGTATGAAAATATGATATTGTAGAGTCAAACAAAAATCATATCCCAGGGGAAATGAATACTTTTCTTGGTTAAATAACATGCTTTGAGCTCTCAAAAATAAATGAAATAGAACATGGATTTAGAGCTGAAAACATGATAAGACCTGGATTCATAGGGAGAATGAGATGACTAAAAAAGGCAGAAATAAAAAGTCAGGTAGACATTATTTTTTTTTTCATTTACAAATAAACTGAAATATTATAGCAGAATTGAAAATGGCATTAGGGCAAAGAAAATAGAAATGAACATAGCAAATCAAACTATATAATTCTAATGGTGAATCCAACTAAGAACTCATCAGCTATTAAAAAGTGGACAAAGATTAAAAATGGAGAGAACTGTGTTTCCTAAAAGAAGAGACTAGTAACAGTGTAGTGAATCATAATAAAATTAATAAGAGAGAGCAAACAAGAGGTAAATGTTACTTTTTTTACATGAACACCTTGAACCTTTGGAGGTAAAGTGCTCACTGCATTCCATAAGGGATGTAACAACGTAAAGAAACCACTGTCATCTCAAGGAAGAAAAAATAAAAGGTCACTAATCATAACTTCCTCAGGAAATGGAAACCCTTCAAGGATAAGGGAGAAACTAGTTAACACCTATGGAAGACATGACAAGAACAAAGCACTCTGAAGTGAAGGCACATGCTAGCTGTGAAATGGGGAAGGGAACTGAAGTGTGATCTTCAGTCTACCTCACATCAGAGGTGAAGTTTGTACAACACAGAGCCGGCCGTTGGCCAGAGGAGATTTGAAGTAAATGTTCAATGCCACAGAATTCTTTCACCAAACAATTCCACTATTATAAAAATAACAAAAATTCCTTTAGTTATCTATGAGACAGTGAGAAACGAAACTCATACAATGTTTCTAAAACACTGAAGCTACTATGCTTGCAAAAATAACATTTAAAATTATAAATCATGTCCAAAAATGACAGGAAGAACCCACAATAACTCAAAAGTGAGAGAAGCAGAAATGGGACAAAATTAAAATGGTTTAGTTCATCATTTCATGGAATGACAAGATCATGTATCCATCTTAATGTCACAATTAGAGTGTGAGTTAGTTTACCGTGGTAGAACTAAAAGTAGCTGGATATCATACCAATCTCTAGAAAAACTTAAAAAAAGATATATTCTGTTCTTATATCAAAAAATGGGAAAATACATCAAATCAGAAAAAAAAAACATTAGAAAAATTAAGATAAAACTTAGAAGCAAGCAAAACCTGTAGAAACATCTCGAGCAATTAAATTTGCTAATATCTGAAAATAAAATAAAAGATTCACAAATCCAGTAACGTATGACCATTTGAAAATATATTGGCAAAATGTCTAGTATTCCTCCTTTCAAGTAATGAAGCCTAGTTCCTCTCTTTTTATGTGTTGACTGGACTGAAAATCTCACCTCTACTAGAATAAGGCAGACTAACAGTGTGACATCAGAGAACAGGCCCTTTGAAGGCACATACTTCTTCATCACCTGCATTTGCTTGGGTTGGTTGCTCCGGGAGAACGTGGATACCCTGTCATAAGTGCACTTAGTCAGCCTGCAGAGAGGGCCATGCAGTAATGAGCTCTGTTTTCTGATAAAAGAGAAAACCATCTCCAAAGGGGGCTTCCCACCCCATTGAAGCTAGGTGACTTCCACACCTGGTGACTCTTATGGAACAATGAAGAAAGCTAGGGCCAGATTACCAAACATAGCAGCTATGAATTCCTAACCCAGAGAAACCATCCAATAATAGATATCTGCTGTTTTGAAACACTGAATCTTAGGATTATTTCTTATGTAGCAATAACTAACTAAAATACTAAAACCTACCTACATGTGTTTCAGAAATGACAGTATTCCATCTTCAATAATCAGTCTTAATACAAAGGGACAGAGAAAAATTCAGTATAAGAACATAAACAAATGCAAGTATTGAAACGCATTAATATCAACTGGGCATGGGATTAGATTCAACAATTGTTATTATTATTATTATTTCCAGGAACTGAACCACATCCCCAGCCCTTTTTTTTATTTTTTGAGACAAGTTCTCGATAAGTTGCTTAGAGCCTTGCTAAGTTGCTGAGGCTAGCTCCTTTTTTTTATAATATTATCATTTTTTAGTTGTAGCTTTTTTTTTTTTAGAGAGAGAGAGAGAGAGAATTTTTTAATATTTATTTTTTACTTTTCGGCGGACACAACATCTTTGTTTGTATGTGGTGCTGAGGATCGAACCTGGGCCGCACGCAGGCAAGCGTGCTACTGCTTGAGCCACATCCCCAGACCCTAGTTGTAGCTTTTTGAACTTGCAATCTTCCTGCCTCAGTCTCCAGAGCTGCTGGTATTACAGGTGTGTGCCTGGCTCAACACATGTTTTTCAGCACAATGCAACTTTATTCTCTTTTTATAATGAATAAAATAAGAAATATAGATTTATCTTCTATCTTATTCTATTTAAAATAATGATTAAAATAAAATTTTATGGAAAAAATAGGCATAAATACATATTCATATAGATCTATTTTAAACAATGAGATGAATTTATATGGAAATAAACAGCTATGAATACATATTCATATAGAAATTATGAAAGCATAAAATAAGTAAATTCGTGTTCATTATTCATACTTACCACACAAAACATACACATGCACGCACACACACACACACACACACACACACACATACATGAATACAGTAAAACAGCGAGCTATTCCTACAACACATAAGCAATAGTACATTTTTGTTAATGTGAAAAGGATGTATTTAGTAATTTGTTAGAAAACGTATGGTTAACTACCAAAAAAAAAAATACAATTTCATCTCTAGATCATTTCTTATATCAAAATAAGAGCCAAATGAATCATGCCATCATATGTAATAGAATAAAACATCTAGCAAAAGAAAAGATAAGTATTCCTTTATTCATGAGCAAAATAAAGGTATAAGTGGGAAATTGATTAAAGATATAAGTGGAAATTGATTCAATTATACAAATTCAAATCATTCAATTAAAAACAGAATATTTAAAAAAATATAAGCTTTGAAAATTTATATAAAATAGTACTTAGAAAAATCAACAAAAGCATATAAAATGTACATTTTACTTCCTAAATATAATGTAATAATATGTGATGAATTTCTTGTCACTTTAATGAATACTCTTATCAACTACTCAGCTTTACTTATATAGAAAGGTCTGCATTCAGTGATCAGAGAAAAATCTGTTCTCCAATAAAAATCCATGTGCCAAGGTCTGGGTTACAAGTGTTCTTCAAAGGATCAAGTGTTGGGAAGTTAGTCCACAGTGTGATAATATTGGGAGACAGGTTCTTTAAGAGGTGGAAGGAACTGAGAGTTCCTTAGGTAACTTGATATTATGCTCTTACAAGGGACTTTGGGACTGCAAACTCTCTCTGGTTTCCTGTTTCAAGAGGCATCTCCTCCTTTTACATATACTGCTATAATTTTCATGTACCATGAGATGATACAGCCAAGGGCAACCCTTGCCAGGATATGAATCATGTTGTTTGGGCTTTCAATATTCAAAGTTAGGAGCTACATAAGCCTTTTTAGAAAAAGGAGCTACATAAGCCTTTTTAGAAAATAAAGTTAACCTGTCTCAGGTATTTCATTACAGTAACACAAAATAGATTAATATAGCATATATTGTCTAGAGTACATCCCTATGGGGTACCTTATTCTCATCTTTCATTGTCTTAGAACTATATTACAAAAACTCTGAGAGTTAGAGATAACTCATAATAATACAAAAATAATTTTTATATTCAGACATGCAAGTTTTGTCTTCCCTGGTAGAGGTTCAATCAACTTTTCCCAACCACTTGTTTGTCATGGAAGACCCATTTGCCTCTATTCATTTTTATTGGTTTTTAAATGTGTGTTCTTTCGTATTATCTTTTTTTTTGAGTAGTTATAGCAATTCCTTTTTTTCCTCATAAATATGTGTGCATAATATAATTTTTTTAGCATGTATTTATTTCATGTATACATGATGATCGGTCACAGATCACATATAAATAGAATGTTTCTAGAATTTCCTTGGGATATTCTCCTGTTTAATAAATAAATTATAAGCCATCTGATAAATTTTTAATCTAGGTAGCACCTATATACTCAGCTCCTTAAATTCATTAGCACGCTGCTTTGTTTTGAGTATTGTTATAATTGTCATACTAAGGTAAAAGTAGATTGACAAGAATAAGACATGCCACCTGCCCTATAAATAGGCAGACTCCTATTGGAGACTTACACTACCAATTATTATTTATACATATTTGGTTTTTCAGGATAATTGGTGAAAGAGCAACCAGTTAATTAGGATTTAAAAGTACCAAAGGCATATTAGCATTATTCCAAGGCATTTCAGCAGTAAATAAAGGTGACAGACCTTAGGAAGTTTCTAATGGCAGGGTAGGCATTGGGGGTGGATCTGATGGACCTGCAAGAATGGGCAGAGTTGGAGTGGATGGAGGAGAAGAAGGACTTCTTCCAGAAGAAGGGAAATGGTGGGAACAAGAGCAACCAGCACAGATTTCACATGTTACATGGAGTAATCAACAAGTGACACTTTCAATGCACCTAATTCCACCATTCAAAGCGTGCTTTATTCATTATTTACTTTATTTAGATATATTTGATAACCATGTAATACTATGGACAATTTTCCTAGATGCTACAATACAGAGATATAAGCTCAAGAGATTCATTCCAATGGTCATGATTCTAGTAAATCAGATAAAGGATGCAACATTTGTATTCAATGCTGAATGTCAGATGAGGGAGGTTGGAAGGAAATGGAAAGCGTTAAGGAGGAAAGAAACAGTCTGCTTTCCATTTTTAAAAAGTCATTTAGCTGATGGGTGGTGAATTGGATTGCATGAGTACACAGTAAATCAGAGAGGATAGTTAAGACATTGTGTGACAGTCGCCGAAGTTAGGGACAATGGCTGATTCAACTATTCTGACACTAGTAGTGATATAAAAAAGTGAACAAGAGTTGTAGATGTGCAAGAAAACAGGCTGATTCAAGATATCTTCTAAACACAGAGTGACTCGATATACTGAAGACTGAAGGTAATGGAGAGTGAAAGGTATTACCCAAGACTTCTAGCTAATTTATTTGAGCAGTTGTGCAGATGGGTGCCTTTTTTTCTGACATGGAAGAGACTAAGATGCAGAGTGAGGGTTTCTGTGGGTGATGGCTGCGGAAGCAAGTTAAAAAGTCCATTTGGTATGCATTAAGTATAAGATGATAGATAGACATCTAAATAGAGTTGTCAAGGAGGCTTTTGAATATACTGTCTGAAGTGCTAGGGACAGGTCAGAGCTAGAAAAACAAACTTGAGCATATACACTGTGTTTAAATTCATGAGACTCAAGGAGAATATATAGGGAGAGAGGGTAGAGGCTGAGCCATCTGAAAAAGAGCCCAGAGCATTAAAATATAGAAAGGTTAAGTCACAGAGAAAATTCCAAATAAGAAGAAGGAGAAGAAGCAGGCAGTAAGATAAGACAAAATACAAAAGATATGGATGTGCAGTTTTCAAGAGCAGACATTATTTTTACAAAAGACGTACTCCATTTTTCTGAATATGTTCAAAGAAAATCAAAGAGATGAATATCGGATTTGCTAACAAAGAGTGATCGAGGATGTTGATAAAAGTAGTTTCAATGTAATTGAATGGATAGATGTCCTCATAGAGTAGATGAAGAAAATTAAGATGAGATGGTATACAAGCATATCTGTCCATAATATTTGTTATGAGTAGGACAGAGAAGTGTCAATGGAATCCACAAAGAAATTTTTTTTTCTTAATGTTGAAAATTCAAGATTATTATAAAATGAATTTGTGAATCACACAAAGATCTTAGAAAAATAAAAGGAAAACATGGTAGAAAGAAAACACATACTTTAATAAAGTAGCAAAGAAATTAATATTAGGAATGAGAAACAGATGGTTTTGAATCTAGGCATCATTGCGTACCAGATGTGTAATCTTAAATAAGTTACATAAACCCTTTAAACATCATCTAATCATACATAAAAGAAAAAAAGAAGTAACTTTGTGATATTAAGGTCTGCAATAGTGTACACCCAGTGATTTTGGAAAAATGGAGAATGAATTGTCTTTGAAATATAAACTGTTATACAAGAAAATTATATATATATATATATATATATATATATATATATATATATATATATATATACACACACACACACACACCACACACACACACACACACACACACACACACACCACACACTTTGGCGGGTGTTTGACATTTACCCTTAAGAAATAATATAACTACAAGTCCAGAAGGATTTAGCAACACTTAAAACAAACTGCATTAAACTACTTTAAAAATATCTTGTGCCATTCCGAAGAAGGGTTTGCTCAGTCACAAGAGCAGTGATAAAAAGAAAGTCACCAGGGAAGATGCTCATCATGCTGATTCAAGTAGTGTGCAGCAAGTAGTGCAGATTAATCATGGCCTCAAAATATCTGTTCAAGGAAAAGCCATTCGTGGAGTAAAAACTTGAGTAGCCAAGGGGATGGATATTTCTAGTCTTAAGGGAGACTCATCACAATCATGAGTGGCTTCTAGCCATCTCAGGTGCTTTGAGCTTTGATTCAGCCAGTGCCTGGTTTGCTTTGGTACTCAGCAAGCCACCTTCAGATTCTTGTGCACGTTCATCTCTTAAGGAGAATCACTGATCTAATGGACTTTTGAGTATTTCCTCTACTGAGACCATTATTACTCATGGTAAAACAATAAAGTGGTTTCTGATTTTGATTTGGCTTCCTAAAGTGTTGGAATACAGTGATGATAATATGCTGGTCACATTAACAGTAAGTTTTTTCTGGTCTTTATGACCTATTTTTCCATTGTGAAGTAATAAACATGACAGTTGATGTATGATGTATGGCTGAGCATTATGAGCATTTTAGTTAGCAGTGTTGAGTCTCTCGAGACCTAATTATTGTGAGCACTCTAAGAGAAAAGTTTCGGGTCTTAAAAGAGAAGGGTCAAATTCCAGAGGACTTTGCTTATAATTTATTTGTTGTGCTGTTTTAAAATTCAGTATTCTGGATGATGTTAAAGCACTTGTAAAATTATTAGAATTCAAGGGGATAAATGTAAACAAATTGCAAAACAGACTGTTATTTAACTTGTTTTCTGTGGTTTTGTCCCAATGGTTGCTGACTATAAATCTTTATTAAAACAAAAGCCCACAGTGCTACACGGTTTAGGTTAAATCATTAACTGATGTTGTGAACTACACACTATGATGACTATAAATTGATGAATTGATAATGGGAATTATTATAGCTTCAAAAAAGATTTTATTTGATTCTGAAAATGAACAATTTAAATGACCACTGTGCAGATTCATGAAAAAAAGATTTATATTATGATAACAAAATTGGTAAACCTATCCTATTTTTTTTAATTGTGTATTTGAGGTCAACATGTTGAGTACTGATACGATTGCAAATCAGGTGCTTTAGTTTGAGGCAGTCCCAATACCTATCAATACAGAAGATGCTATAGCTGTTTTCTTCTATCTGCCCATGGAAACTAGATAGTTAAAATAAGATTAATTTTATTGTTGTGATTCAACAAGAATGATTATTTCCATTTTGCACAAGTATTAATTTTAAAAATAACTGTCTAGATGAAGAAGACAATAGAAATATGTTATTTTCAGAATACACAAGAAAATAGCATTTACATTTACTATTGAGAAATAGGGAGTAAAAGATTTGTTGCCTTTGTTAGTATAGTCTTGCTTATGCTTAAGTGTTTACACAGTGAATTTGGACTTACTAAAAAGAAAAATAATTTCTTTGGACATCTTTATTACTACCAATTTTTGAATTATCACCATCTCCTGTGTGTTTTTCTTTAGCATTAAGTGACCTAATGGCAAGTGATCCCCTGATTTCCTGAGCATGTCATTTAGAGCACTATTGAGTTTTCTAAAGGGTTGCTGCTCCTTCCAAAATTACAGTAAAGGAGGAAAGCTCTTAGAAGTTCAAGAGCAATGACCTCCTCCATTTCAACTCTTTCATAATTGCATCTTATGTGGGCTCAAATCCTACACGGGTTGTGTCTAAAAATGGAGCCAATAGTAACATGAAGTGGAAGCAATATCATTGTAATACACATTTCAAAGAGTTTCAGTGCTAGCTCACTTAACTTCGTAGGCTTTGAAGTGTTCAGAGAATGAAATGATGACACTTAGGAAGAAGCTGAAGAATTTATTCTCAAATATTAGTGTAATGCAGTCTATTGAGAGAGGACAAGAGGGTAGTATACAGATCCATCAGAGAATTAACAATTTCTTACTATAGCTATCAAGTTGTGGGTGACATAAATGCTTGGTATGACTGAATTTTCCCTTGTGTTTTTAAAAACATTAGACCTTGATTCTTTACTCTCAAAAGACACTTTAACTAATTTGAGCTCCTCAGAACACAGTGCCTACTGCCTTTTCCTAATAGCTGAAAGTAAATTTGTCTTTGGGCTCCCAGCTTCTTTTTACTCTGTAGCTCTATAAAAATGAAACACATTTAATATGCATAGCACTAAACTTATTAATAACCCCAATTCACCTTTTCAATCTTCTTTTGCGATTCCCACTTTCAATGTGGCCTGTAAATTATTCTTTAAATCCTAGTCTCTAATATCTAATCAGTGATTAGACCTTGAGATCCTTCTGCAATTTCATATCATAAAATGTACTCACTGAATTCTTCCCAAGCTCCATCTGCTTTGAAGAGCCTATCTTGCTTCTTATTCCACTTGTGAACTTCCTTGTGTGCCAAGGGTCTATGGAAACAGGGGAATATCCCTATTCAAAACCTTTATATTGTCTTGAAAGTCTACATTTTTAGAAACCTAGTTCTCAACATTATTGTTGAAAGGGCCCCAAAGTAGCTCCCCTGGAGATGGGCACACAAACATAAGGTATAGTTGAGGAACAAATATTAGTTGTGTAGCGATAGCCCTAAGAAGAGACTAAATCTTAGCTTGAGAGTGTCCATTGCAAATGTACATAGGCCACTGGAGGGCAGGAAGAACAAGGAATAGGAGAAGAGGAGCATCAGGATTCAGGCTAGGTATATTCATTTGTCTTTTGCTCCCAACCCATGATTATTAGGAGCTCCCCTGCCTAAAATGATTCAGCTTAATCTTACCATTAACTAACTTTACTGATTATTTCATTTCACAGAGAAGCTGGTCACTTATCACTGCAGAGCTCTTAAAATCTGCTGCATAATCTGATCTTGATCAGATACTTTTATGTCATTGCTCTTTGATTGGTTAGGCTCCCCCACCCTCTGTAATTAATGTAAACTAGAATTTTTTTACTGCTTAGAAATCTATTGCTATGCATAGTACATGTTTGTTAGATAAATGTATGTGGAGAACAAGATTTATATTAATCTACTTCTCTCTTTCATTTTTCTTTGACTTGTTCATATTATTAATGTGCCTTCAGAAAGTAGAAGCAATGTATTCTGGTGTTTTAACAGCTTCCTCGAAATATTGTACCTCAACCTTGCATTTTAATTGATCCAGATTGTAGATTTTGTAACTTTCACTCATACATTTTGACCAAATTTATTTTCAAAATAATAGAATTACATGGATTGAAGAATCATGAATTGTCATTGAGTTTAATCTACCTTTTTTGTTGGCAGGAATCCACGGCATCCTTGACAGATGACCAAAGACTAATTGTTCATCCAATTAACCTTAGACTTCCAACAGCGTGTATTACAGGACTCTGAGAAGCTTTAACATGACTGATTTATAATATAAACCTCCCAGAATAGAAAAAAAAAAATTCTCATCATGTTATATGTTGTAAGTAACAGTAACCTGATTATCAGGACTATTGCTTATACAGGTAAATCTTAGCGACTCTGAATTCTTCCACATTCAATGTGCCATATGCCATGTTATCCTTACTATCATCAAAGTATTCAAATACAACATAACTATAAAATCTTATATTTAAGTCAGATATTTCTACTCTACTTTTATCCTTTTCACTATATGTCTTTTCTTTAAATAGTTGCACTTTTTAATTTCAGTAATTAGCACTAATATGGTTTTATGTTTTTATTAGTGTATTATAGTTATACATAATACTGGGTTTCATTTGGGCATAATCATACATGTGTGTAAAAAAATTTACCCCATTTGAGTTTCCATATTTCTTCTTTTCTTCCCCTCCGTCCTCCCTGTTTTCCTTCCTTTACTCTTCTTGTCTTCTGTCTACTCATTTATTTATTTTTTTTAGATGGATGCTTTATAGAAACTCAAAAAGGTGAAATTCACTGTGGTATATTCACATATGTACATAGCATAATTTGCTCAATTTCATCCCATCTTTCGTCCCTTTTTTCATTCTTTCTCCCTCCTCCTTTATCCTTCTCCTGGATGTCCTCCCAATTTTTTGCCTTATTTTGGTTTAACTTCTGAATATGACAGAC
The DNA here is from genome assembly GCF_048772815.1 of Callospermophilus lateralis. Lineage (NCBI taxonomy): Eukaryota > Metazoa > Chordata > Mammalia > Rodentia > Sciuridae > Callospermophilus > Callospermophilus lateralis. The sequence continues at coordinate 64,358,468 of NC_135318.1, forward strand.
AACATTTGACTTTGTCCAAATATGTCTTATTTCGCTCTCCAGTTGCATCAATTTACCAGCAAATTCTATAATTTCATTCTTTGTGGCTGAATAAAACTTCATTATAGATGTATATTTCCTTTATCCATTCATATTTGTCAATGGGCACTGGGCAGATCCCATAAATGGGCTCTAGTAAACTGTACTACTATAAACATTGAATTGGTTCTATCATTATAGTACATTGATTTTAGATCTGCACGATAAATACCAAGGAGTGGGATAAATGGGTCATGTGGTGGTTTAATTTCTTCACGTCTTTTGAGGAATCTCCATACTGCTTTCCAAAGTGATTGTGCTAGTTGGCAGTCCCACCAACAAAGTATGAGTGTATGTTTCTTGCCACATTCTCACCAGCATTTATTATTATTTGAATTCTAACTGGAGTGAGACCAGATCTCAATGTAGTTTTGATTTGATTTACCTAGAATGGTGAATTTTTTAAATATTTATTTGTTGGCTATTTGTATTTCTTTTAAGAAGTGTCTAAATATTCCATCTGTTTATTGATGTTTAATTTGATTTTGTACATATAATTTCTAAATTTTGGGATTTTGTTTTTATTTCTGCAAGCAGGTGATTAAAGAGTAAGACTAGAAATCTATTTTACCTCTGACTGCATTTTTTTAATCTTTGAAAATAAGTTTGTAGCATGTGACTGTGTGTGCTTGTGTGTGTGTGTGTGTGTGTGTGTGTGTGTGTGTGTTCATGCATGAGTGTACTAATGCCCTAGGGAACATAACAATGGAATGTAAGTAGAATGTTTGTAACTTTTAGATTCTGAAATTGTATGTTTTTCAACCATATAAAAGTTGGAGTGTATTTCTAAATTTAAAATTAATCATTACATTATCAAAATATTTTTTAAATGTTATTGTAAATTAACATTGCAGAAAAAATGGAAAATTTGTGCTTATTTAAAAATAGGTGGGGCTGGGGTGGCTCAGCAGTAGAGCACTCACCTAGGACTAGCACGCACGAAGCCCTGGGTTGGATCCTCAGCATTATATTTTTTAAAAAAAGTAAATAAATAAAATAAAGGTATTAAAAATAGGTAACATTTTTATTTTAAAAAAAAACACTATTTAAAGGACATTGAGGTTTGATTGTACATACAATTTTGATCTAGTTTGTTTTTTTCATCACAAGTCTGCTGTGAATATTTATCTTTGACCTAATAAATAAATAAAATATAAAAATTTAAACAATGTCATAGTTCTAATCATGGTCATCTTTCTAAAATAGAATTATTTCATGTGGTTATAATTTATCACAACAAGTTTTAATATTTAGCCAATTACTTAATTTTTGGAACACTTTAATTTGCTTTAATAAAGTTAATGATGTTTGACCTCCCATCTTGTTTAAAAGTGAGGATACTAGTGGAGATTTTTCTTTTTAATTCTTTCTGTAATTTCAAATCTCTAGGAAAACCATGGTTAATAATATAGTGAATTGTTTAGGTTATGCACATGTATTTATATACATGCATATCTTACATATGTTGAAAATATTATGCTATAGATAGATAAAATGGACAAACATGCACAGATATATGGTGAATATAGTAAACATGTATTAAGACTTTCTGAAAGTGGTTTGCCACTGCTGGAAACTATTTTTAAATTAGTTTTTGCCTCTGTAACTTAATTGATGTCTGTGCATGAACACACAATTGTCCCTTACGATAATGACCCTCACTGCATTTCTGCCCCTCTGCTCTATACATTTTTAGGAATGTTTCATCTAGTATTTGGAATCTACTTAAATAGCCTCTCCCTGATATGCTTCCTGTTTATTCTAGTTTTGCAATTAACTCTCATCTGTCCAATTCTCTAACATATATAATCGGAAACACACAATTCGGTTGCTAATAAAAAGATGCCTCCCTCGATACCTGATCATTCAATATTTCAACATTTACAATAATGACTTGCAAAATGGTTTATCCCAAATTCACAATCTAAATTGAAATCCTGCTCTAATGAATATGTTCACACACCAATGAACATGTTGACATCTGGGAGAAAGGGTATTAGAATGCTAACATCTCAGCTCAACCCCTCTGTTATTGTCATTAAACTCTTCCCCATCCTTCCTGAGAACGTAAGCTGTCATAGGTCTCAGTGTTTCATGCACCAAGTTCAGTGAGTACTACCACACTGGGGGCAATTAAGATGCTACGTTTAATATTTTCTCTGTTTTTCTTCCTTAAAAAAAAAAATTACAGACTGGTACATATTTGTTTGTTGCAGTGTAGGAAGGAGATACAATCTACATCTTTGGGTTATATTGGTGTTCTGCACACAAACACACCCATTTTGGCTCATTAAATGTTACATAACTTGATAAGTGGTGCCTTAAAAGCATTACATTCTGCAGAAAACCTTCAAGAATTTTTATATTGGTGATTAAAGATGTTTTAGTAATTTGAAGGAAGATGTCTGGGGGTTTGCTTACCATAGGAACCCATGAATTTTTCCCCATTTAACAGAAGATATGCAGGCTCCCACTTTCTGAAAATTTGCTGCTATACACTGATGGGGACAAATTAGGTTTTGATACTTAGAGATGTCTGCATTTGGTTTTATTTTATTTGCCTTTGTTTAGCATGTCTGAATTCCCTATAACCAATTTGATTATCAGTAATTTGGAAGTTTATCTTAGGCTTTTGATGTATTTTTATTGAGCCTATATTACATTGAATGTGAAGCAAGTGTCTAACACATATATTCTGGTTGATTAAAGCAGCAATCTCTCTCTCTCTCTCTCTGTGTCTTACACATACACACACAAAAACACATACACACTTCCCTGACCCACCGACTGGTTTCCACATCTCATGATTTACTGCAGTTCATTTTCTAACTGTTTCAGTGCAACCTTGAAGCAGTTCTTCTTTCAACACTGCTTAATAGGACAGAGAAGACTAAGATTCTCTTAGGTCCTCGATAAATATTTGTTGAAGTGTGAAGGAATATTTTACCTTTGTTATTAAGGTTTAAATTATTTCAACACATATCCAATTTGTTTTACAAATCCAGTTTCTTTTACAAAGATGTGTTAGACTGAATGCATTGAACACATGAAGATTGAATTTAAATAACAACATTCTAATTCTAATGTCTTGCCATTTTCAGTTAACTATAGTGTTTAGTTGAGGCAGGAATGATAATTAAAAGCCATCTATGACATTTCCAGTGTACCTAGAACAAAGGCATCTGAATATTTATAGATATGATATGACATGATATGATATGATATGATACGATATGGTGAAAGTCAGATTAAGGCTCTAGGGTTTCAACGGAAAGTTATGGAGGATTAGGGTGAAAGAATCAGTAGCATAAATTGATGTGACAGAACCAGGAGCTAAAGACCCACATGAATTAAGATGTGAGCAGATTGTTCCTTTTGAGAGACGAGGTTAGGTGTGGTACTCCAGACACACCGATACTATTATGAATGTTGGAAAGTTAGAACACATGAATTGGGCAGGAAGGTGGCAGTGAACTGTTTGGAGTTTATATGACTCATATCTATGTAGACCTGAATGTGAAATATAGATTCAGAACTTGGGTGAGTGATTGTGGTTGGAAATACAGAGTTGGGAGTTGTTTAACATAGAAATAATGGTTGAAGCCATAAAAGTAAATGAACTCTGCAAGGGAGTGATCACAAAGGGTGAGGAGTTTTATTTGAAAGCTTCTATTTTCCTTTAAAAGAATCCTCTGTGACTTATCCATCCATGTCCCTGCAGCAAACTCTGATTGTAAATATGCCACTTCTCCAACTTCGTGTGGATGTTCTAAGTGGGTCAGAGTAGTCTAATCCATAAAGTTATCTATACATAACATATTTTATCTAAGATCTAGAAACATAAGAGATTTTTAAAAAACACCTTATAATACATAAGCTTCCTTGTATACAATATAGTTTTCAAATGTGATCATTATTAAAACTAGTAGAAGACAGCTAATTGTTGATTTTTTCCATATAACTATACATTGTAATATCCATTTGCAAATCAATGTTTTTTAATTATGATATGTTGTTAAGAAATAAAACAAATATTATAAAATATATTATTAATAGTTTTAAATTGCTAGTCTTTACAGCTGTTTTACTTTATCATAATTATCTACTAAAGTAAATCTTATGATTAAAAAATGTTTACATGTTAATTACAAAACACTTGAAAATAGAACAACTTAAATGTTTTCCTTCTTAGAGGAAATTTGCATAAATATCAAAATATCTAGTTTTCTTTTTTATTCTCTTCTGATAGAGATAATCCATACACAAAATGTATAGATCTGTTTGGAAAGGTGATTTATATATAAAATTCTCTAAATTAGAGTAAGTTAACAATAGTGCATATTTTGTTATACAGCAGTACTTGAATAAATGCCAAGTGAATAATTTCAGACAAGGCTGAAGTCATTTCTTCCATAGCAGGTTGTGGCCAAAAATATGCATTTGGAAGATCACAAAGGTCTGATCTTCCCTTCATCTGTAAAGTTAATAATAGAAAGAATACTCACAGTTAAGTTACTAGGTTATTTTAATTTTAGTAAGTTAGATGATTTGGAGGAGACACTAACTTCTAGATACTTATAGGCTATAGCCTCAAGTACATGTTGTATCAAAAGAAATCATTCCTTTGGTAACATGATGAGCAATATGTAAGACACCAATACTACTATAAATTAGCTTAAAGGAATAAGTCTTTAGTGTCTAATTTATTATTTGTGTAAAGTAATATATATCTATAGATTCAGAACTTTATGTGTATTAGGCAAGCCATGTAAATTCTTTGGTTGACATTATTATTTAAAGTATAATGAAAATACCAGATCAAATCACATGTTCTAAGTGTTTGTCCTTCATTTATATTTCAATAAAGCTGAAAAAATAGCTCTGGGGGGCAGCTAATGTAAACAAATGAACAAATGTGGTTTTTTTCTAACAAGTGCATAGGTCTATGAGGTGATAAATACTTTGTCTACCTAAAAATACTAATTTATATAATCTTAAACTCTAAATTAATGGTAGAGTTAAACACAGACAATGTGAGTTTTTAATGTGTGTGTGTGTGTGTGAGAGAGAATGTTTCTAATATCTGTTTAGAAACATAAAAAGGAAGTGAACTTTCTGACTAAAAAGTGTCATTTATTCCGTTTTTATTCTTGTACGAACGTTACTAAGGTTTAATCATTTGAGGCAGAAAAATAACAATGAGATTGGCCTTCAATCAGGAGAGTACTTTCTGGGAGACAAAAAGTACAAGGAGAAGCCAGGTGCCCTGGTCCACACCTGTAATCCCACCAGCTTGGGAGGTTGAGACAGGAGGATTGTTGCATTCAAATCTGGCCTCAGCAACAGTGAGACGATAAACAACTCAGTGAGACCCTATCTCTGAATAAAATTTAAAAATGGCTGGAGATGTGTTTCAGTGGTCATGTGCCCCTGTGTTCAATCCCCAGAACCCCTACACCAAACGAAAAGTACATTGAGAAAAGCAGTAAGAAGCTTGTCATGCAACCTGGCAATTCATACCTCTTTTTGGGTGCATATTTGTTTACACATTCAAAAGGTCTTTGATATGGTCACTTAAGGATAGTTACCCTGGTACACCAACATTCTAATTACAACTATAACATTAACCATGACTAGAAAAATAAATTTCATCAGAAAATAGATGACGAATGTAGGTTTGAAAGTGGTTGAAAACATTTGGATCAGTTAATTACACAACTGGAAATAGATAAGACCGACTTAATGTTATAATTTAGCAATGTCTTTAAATTTATAGATCATTGCAGGATCCCCTAAATCTCAGGGAATATTTGTTTTCCTTTCTTGGTATCAAGAAAGTTAGTTTGTGTAAGGCTATAGATCAGAATACCAATGATGAACTTATCCCTGGCCTAGCATTTGAAGATGCATTTGGAGGCAATTTTCCAACCTTCAGATATAAACATATGTGGACAAATAGAGTATGAAAAATTAATCAAAATACCTGATTTTTGCAGGTTGAAAATCTCTAATCTGTAAATATGAAATTAAAAATGTACCCAAATTCAGAACTTTTGACTGTTAACATAATGCCACATGGAGAAAATTTTACACCATAAAACTTGTTGAATGCAAAAAACTATTTAAAATATTGTACAAAATGATCATCAGGCTATGTGTATATGGTACACATGAGGATAAATAAGTTTTCTATTTAGACTTTGGTCTTATGCATACTATGTCATTATATACATAGAAATATTGCAAAATCTGAAACACTTCTGTTGCTAAATATTTCAGAAAATGGGCATTTAAAATTCCCCTCACAAAACTTGGATTAGAACCACCATTTGACTCAGTTATCCCATTCCTTGGTATACACAAAGACTTAAAATCAGCATACTACAATAGTGACTGGCCACTTCAATGTTTATAGCATCTCAATTCAGAATAGCTACACTGTGGAACCAACCTAAGTACCCTTCACCAGGTGAATGGTTAAAGAAAATGTGGTATATATACACTGTATATAGGTTAAAAAAGAATGAAATTATAACATTTGCTGGTAAATAGATGGAACTAGAGACTATCATGCTAAGTGAAATAAACCAATCGAAAATAAACCAAAGGCTGAATGTTCTCTCTCATTTGTGGATGCTAACAAACAATAAGAGGGTAGGGGAATAGAAGTTCATTGGATTAGACAAAGGAGAATGAAGGGAAGAGGGGTAGGAATAGGAAAGTAGACTGAATCAGGCATAACTTTCCTATGTTCATATATGAATACATGACCAGTGTAACCCCACATCATAAGCAACCACAAGAATGGGAAGTTATACTCCATGTATATATAATATGTCAAAATACATACTACTGTCACATATTACTAAAAAGAACAAATTTAATTTTTTAATATATTATCTTTGTGACTTTGAACCAACCAAATAACTTTTCTAAGCCTGAGTTTCATAACCAACAGAAAGATGTGATAATATCTAATCAGGTTTTATGAGCTGATTAATTATTGAGATGAGTTATTTCAAAAGCTCTTGGCCCCATTGTAGCTGCTAAGTCAATCTCACCAGCTTCCTTGTTGTCTTTGATCATGTGCCTGCTAATATTTGCAAGCCACTACTCCAGGGTATTCTGTGTGCCTTTGTATTTTGTTTCTAATCTTCATTTTCTTCCACACATTTTTCCATCAGCCCTTTCTCCTCTTGACTCTTCAATTTGTTTTTAGTTGTAAAGACATTGGTGAAGACAATGTTGTGAAAAAATTAAGTTAATGAATACTTAATATACATTAGAGACTGTGTTCAATGCTTTCTGGACATATCATCTAATTCTGGTAAAAATTCCATACAATAAGAACTGAGAAGGAGTAAAAAAGATTGAGAGGCATTCAGTACTTTCTCCAAGGTTTCAGAGCTACTGAGTAGCATGACTGGGAAAAAAATTCACAGGTTTTGCTCCTAAGATGTTGTCAACTCAGTATGCAATATATTTCCCAAAGCCTGAGGCGAGGGGGCAGGGACATGGGGCAGGGGGAAAAGAGAAAATTGCAAATGAGTACTAAGGTTTATGTTCGACTATGAATTGTTTATGTAGGTCTCAGATGGATTGTTCTATCTTTTCCCTTCTGTTCCAAGAACACTTTAAATTCTATTACTACTGTTAATCAAAATAATTTACAATAGCAGGGAATCGTAGGATTTTCTCAAAGTTGTATGCAGGTAGGATGAAACTTAATTTGGGTTCATCTCTCACCTTTGTACCTCTCAGAAATTAAGTATTCAGGAGTGGAAGCAGAAGAACAGACTAGAGATGTTCAAGCTATTTTAGTACTATTTGTATTTGTGACTCAGCTAATTAATACACAAGAGGCACCTAATTACCTTTATCATTCAATTAATATCACTGTAGGAAATGATTTCAGCTGAGTAATCCAAAAGCATATCTTAATTGTTTTATTCTGTATACTATTTATAATCGTTGTTTTTCTATTTCCAGTATAATAATTAATTCATTTAAGAAGATCCTCTGCAAGAAATTGAATATCTAACTCTAAATCAAGAATGATGCATTATTGAGTAAAGACAACTAATGTAAAAATTCCAGGCACTACCCTACTATTCTTAATGACAGTGCAAAAGAATTTCAACTTGTGGAAACTTATTCTGATTTCCCTATCTCAGGTGTCTTTGCAAATTAGGTTTGGAATCCATTTTCCATTTCCCCACTCCACCACTATTCTGTATCACGAAAGGAGCCAAAATGTCACTCTCTACTTGAAGCTACCAGTAACACTTACTGAGTTCTGAAATTACAGTCAGTTTCTTCTCTGAATCACACCTGGAATAACATCCATAAATTCATAAAGATGCATGTTTTAACAGAGGTGATATTAGAGTGAAATTATATTCTCAGTTTGACAATGAAAATGAAGTGTCAATAAGGATCCATAGATAAATTTCAAGCGCCAAAGAAACACCTTTGAAATGGATCTGAGAAAATTTCAAAAGTTCAAAAGTGATCCTAGGTTAATAATCAGTTATTTAGGTATACTTATTCTCTTTTTCAGAAAACAAGCTTTCCTCCCAACTTGTTTTAATTTACACAATCATTTTGTGTTTAACTAACAATTATTGTTATGAAATGTCCTATCCCTTAATGAAAATAAAGAAATTTGGGGTACCATTAAGGAAGCCAGATTACCTCATGTCCTCTGTAATGTAAATATTCTTCATATTGAAATATTTTTGTACCATTTTCCCAAAGATATTTACCACAATACAGTGTTAACTATAAAATGGTTAAACAGAGAAAAAAGAAATTAGAAGATTACGTGAGGAAAATAAGAAATGCTTTCCAATTATTGTTGACAACAGATGGCAAGTCAATGAGGAAAAGAGATACAGAAATTTTATCCTCAAAAAACAATTTCTGTAGGAGAAACTCTCAAAGCATGAACACTAGATTGTACTACCATTCCCAGTTAGGTGTCAGAGGAGACAAGACTCACAGGAGAAGGGGGGAAATGTTCACTTAAATTTTGCTACAACTGAAAGCATTTTATTGCCCTTAAATTCTCAAATGGTTATTTTTAAAGTGGTAAGAAATAAGTAGACTACTTTTAGTACATGATAATGATAATAATGCATAATAACTTTACCAGAAATAAATGTTTTATTTATAATTAAGTAATTGATTTTGTTTTCTAACATTTGAAGCCTTAGTTGCAATACCAAGTCATCCTGCTAGATCTTTTTTGATTCTGCCATTTCCAACTAATCATGCTTATTAACTGGAGATGGTTATACTGGAATTTGTCATGAAAGTAGTTTTATTAAAACATTATTATTCCAACAAAAATTTACTACCTAATGAGGTAGACGATAATATTCATAAGCATATATCTGAATACATCATATAACATATTTCTTTAAAATAATATTTTACCTATGATTGTTGAATTCAAGTAATTTCTAAATGCAAGTTTATACTTTAAAATATTAAATCTTGGGGCTGGGGCTGTAGCTCAGTGGCAGAGTGCTTGCCTAGCATGTGTGAAGCACTGGGTTCCATCCTTAGCACTGCATAAAGAAAAAAATAATAACCAAATAAAATGAAGTCATGCTGTCCATACACAATTACAAAGAAAATTAAAAAATAAAAATAAAAATAAAAGTGTCAGAAAATGTATAAAGGTAATATCTGTGCCTTTGGCATGAGGCATACATTCAAGTTTAGTGTTACATTAGGAAATTCTTGCTTTATCAAACGATTCTAGAATTTTTCTTTTACTGACTTAGTAAAAAAAAGCAATAAGCCTAACCTGGAGGCAAGGTATTGAATGAGGTCGTATCTACAGGCCAAATATTTCTTCTACACCAGAAGGGGTCTCCATTAGCTTTTCTTTCAGGGTCTTAATCACACTATACTCTTGAATATCATTGATAATGATAACTCTTATCCTTTAAAAATGAATTTCCTCATAAAGCAGTATTTGGTGACGACAAGGCAAGGGAAATTGATTTTGAACTAAGCTTTATTGGAAGACAAAATCATCAATTTTGTACTCCCCACCCCCCAAAAAATGTTTAAATAAAACTAATAAACTTCAAATAGGTTCTGAAGGTAATTCCAAAAATACCTTCAAATCAGTTGGGCAAAAGCATTCTCTCAGATATTATCTACAAACCCAGTCTTTGGAGGACAAAAAACTTTGTAATTTCAAAACACATTCCTAGGAACCTAACAGGTGCTTATGTGTCCTTGATGGGCTACTGGCTATCATCTGATGAAGTCATGGAGCCATATCAGTGAGCAGGCAAGTTCCACTTACTGATCAGAACTTACAGGAGACAAGATCATGAAACAAACAAAAACCCAAAACGATAGCAAATAAGAAAACAACTAGATATGTTTTCACAGAAGCCCTGAGTAGATGTAGTTTCTCTGTTTTGCATGAAAATAGAGAAGAAAAAAAGACAGATGTTGGAGTTAGTACTGATATCTGGATCCTTGTTTCTAATCATGAATGCACCGTCTCTTTGACCATATATCCAGGAAAATGTCACTTTTAATTTTACTGTATTTTAAAGGCATCTGTAACATTGGGGTGTCCTGGGAATTCATTATTATGAAATACTTTGAAATCCTCAACTTTTCAATGCCATATAATTGTGATGGTTGTTAGTATTCAAGACCCACAAGGCCCATCAAAAATATAGAAGGCTCAGTGTCAGATGACAACCTGGAAAAAAGAGGATGAAAAATATACTGTGAGCACATTAAAAAAAAAATTCAACATGAAAGAGGCAAATACCCCCATGGAAAGATATAAAAAGTCTATAAAATGAATAAAAATAAAAGGTAAGTAAAATATCAAATATTAAATTATACTAGAAATGAAAGAAGTGTGACTTTTTTTTAAAAAAGATATTATTTTCACATATCAAATGGGGAAAATTTGAAAAAGAAGATTACTGAGGCTGTGAGACAATGTGATCAAATACATGCTGCTCATAGGAGGCCGAATTTAGATATTTTTCCTGATGATTAATTTTGTGTATACACTTGAGTGGGGAACAGGATGCTCACAGAGCAGGTAAATTATCATTTCTGGGTATGTCTGTGAGGGCATTTCTAGAAGAGATCAGAATTTGAATTTTGGAGGACTGAACAAAGCAGATGACTTTGTATAAATGAAAACCTGAATAGAACAGAAAGTAGAAGAACATTGAGTTAACTCTGCCTAATTACCTAAGCTTGTAGGATTCTATGTTCTCCTGTCCTTAAGGCACCTTGTTCTTAGAACTTCAGACTTGGACAGGAATGTGTGCCATTGACATTGACTTCCTGGTTCTCAGGGCTTCACACTACTTCACTGATTTTCCTGGTTCTCTAGCTTACAGAAGGCAGATGATGGAACTTTGCCTCCCAGTGGATTGAGGCAATGTCCCAAATCTATCTTTCTCTCTCTCTCTCTCTCTCTCTCTCTCTCACACACACACACACACACACACACACACACACACACACACAGTTCATTCATTGTTTCTCTGAAGAACCCTGACAAACATATTCTAATACATTCTATTCTTAGGGAAAAACTGAGCATTATCTATGATTAAAAAATTATTTGTAACTGGGGGAATTCACTTGTTGGTAGAATGCCTACTTAGCAGGTTGTTGGGCCCTCAGTTGAATCCCTGTTTGGACTTTGACATTTATATTTAACTTCTTAGATTTAACATCTATGTTCCTTTGAAGCAACATCAAAACAAATAATATTCTATATTAGTGCCCAATAAAAGTAGAGGAGGGGATTTTCCTATTCTCTCATAAGTACAAAGTGATTAGGATATATCTTTGAGATTTACCCATATTAGGAAAAAAATATCAACTATTTATAAATATATGGTTGGAGTTAGCTATTCCTCTTTCGGGTTCAGATACATTAGAGGATTTTCTTCATCTTTAAAAATGGTCCCCAAATCCCAAAGTTAAGCTTAGACGTAAATGGAAAGTTACACAAGATGACTCTTTTTAAAAATGGCAACTTCACATTATGATGTAGTCTCTGAGAGATAAATGGTGATGGCCTTCCTTCTATTGGGCACAAATAGACAACAAATTCAAGTAAGGAGAAGTAAGAGCAGTGAGTGTGGATGACGCCACTCCCTTAGTAGTAGTAGAAAATCGCAGGACCCAGAGGAGGGAGACAAGAAGAGGAAACAAGGGAGGAATCAGTCATGGTCAGAGTGTATCATTTGTAGTTTTTCCAGGGTCCATTCTTTGTATTTGTACCTGAAAAATTTCTGAGAACTTACATTTAATATATATCTCAAGTGTATCTAAAATTTCTCTCCAAAGATATTCTTTTAAAAATTTTTTCAATGAATTATAATAGTCTGGATTCATTCTTAAGCATATGTGCCTATTATACATAAAAAATGTATGTATACCTTCACACATGAGCATCTGATTTAATTCTCACAATTTTTTTTTCAGGTGGGTTTTTCATGTATATTATATAGGTGAAGAAAATGCCACACAGTAAGTGAAAAAGTGGGGTTTAAATGCTAGTTCTTATATATAAGCAATTGGAAATTTCAAAGCTGACAGAACATTTGATAATATAATGAAACATTTTGAAATTTTGACATCTGATAATAATGTGGTTATATTAAGAAAATTAGCTTCCATTTCTAGAATTACATATTGAAATATAATCTGATAAAAAACATGCTTTGTGGGACATAATCCAAATAATTTGGAAGCAGGATAGATAGTTGTTGAGAGAGGGCCAGGGCAGAGGGAAACTGAGACTAGATGGTAGCAGGGCTTATTATATACTACTACTTATGTGTATATTCATTATGAAATATTAAAGCAACACTGATTCTAGGCCTGTCTCCAAAGCTCATGCTTTAAAACCCTCAAATAATTTCTTTATAAATATTTTTCTTGAATAAGAGTCATCATTTCTGTTTTTAGGGGGCTGATCTTTTCTCTTGCATTTTTTTTGTGTGTATTAGCAAAAGTTAAATGAACATTTATTATTGAACCGCTAGTATATAATTTAGTTTCTTAACTGAAGTTTGACAAATCAAATAAGCAATGTATCATTTTCAATAATGTAGTTTAGAATTACTGAGCCTTATGCTAAAAGTTATGTTACCATAGTTCTTATTGACAATTGTGTCTCTTAATTGCCCCTTCTGAAGTTATTACATATCTTACTTAATGATGGATTACTGTTGCCTAGAGACTTTTAATAGAGAATTATGGCATTAGGTCACCAAACCTTTACATATTGTGTGGCTGGATATCAACTTAACTTTGATAAGTCCTTTCTTTTAAAACACAGTATGTTTTCTTCATTATGAAAAATAAAGATGGAATATTTTAGTTACCAATTAGGAGGCATTAAAAAGAAGGTTTAAAAAGTAGGCTCACAGGTCCTCTTTGAAACATAAGTATGACAGACTTGCAAATGTGAATTCATTTTAGTGAATTATCACTCCCAAAACCTAGTTTCCTTTACCCTATTTCAATCTGTTTTGATGCTTGAGAACAATTACTTTTTGATTTATTAAAAAGTCTAAGTGCAGAATCTGAATTTCAAGAAACTAAGACAATCAACATAATCAATCAATGTATATACAGCCTAGTTGCTAAGTTTAATAGTAAATAAGAAAATGCAAATGCATAGAAGGGTGGAGAGCAGGAATGTTAGTGGCAGCTCTCTGTTGGAAACAATCTCCCAGGAGGCAGGACTCAACAGAGGCTGCAGGAGGACCTAGGAGCAGGACCTAGGAGCAGATGCAAGCAGGTTGAGGGGAACATTGAGGACACTAAAAATAAATTTCTTTCTACTAAGCCATTTTCAATAAAACACAATTACCACCACGGGGGAAGCTAACAAGAAATATGTTTCAGTCTTTTTCACTTCAAAATGAAATGGCTATTTATAAACACATCTATAGCATCTATAGTGTTCTTCATATGAAAGGTGCAGAAAAGACTAAAACTTTGATAAGGTAGCAAGAGAGAGAAGCTTCTAAACACAATACTGGTTCAATACCTGTTTTGGTTTAGATTGAGATGTTCCCCAAAAGTTCATGTGTGAGACAATGCAAGAATGTTCAGAGATGGAGGGATAAGATTATGGGAGGTATCAGCTAATCAGTGGATTAATACATTTACATATTAACTGAGCAGTAACTGTAGGCAGGTAAAGTGTGACTGCAGGAAGTAGGTCACTGGGCTATAAATTTGAGGTTTATATTTTGTCCCTGGTGAGCAGAGCACTCTTGCTGCTTCCTGGTTTTCATTCCTGAATGCTTTCCTCTGCCTGTGCACTTCTGTCATGATGTTGTTCCTCACCTTGAGCTTAGGGCTATGGAAGTGTCTATAGAGCTGTCTGTAGACTGACCTCTGAAACCATGAGCCAAAGGAAATGTTTTCTCCTCTATCTTGTTCTCCTCAGATCTTTTGATCACAGCACTACAAAGCTGACTAAAACAATGTCCTACCTCGAAGCATGAGGAGTAGTAAGAAGGTTCTAGAAGTCTGGAAATAGTCTTATAACACTGGAAACAATTCCAAAAGGGGGAGAGTTTTTGAGACCAGATGTATGTGAAAGAGATGCCTAGGGTGCAAATTTTAAAGAGGCACTCATGCTTAGAGGGCTGTTGGGCACTTGCACCTGATAAGAACCTGCTTGCCATCCATACCCTAAGTGCCTCACATTCCCCATGTTGACCTGGTCTAGGCACCTTAAGCAAACTCCACAGATGACATGTTTCTCACAAATAATATTACATGTTCTGAATTACTGCAAACACAATGTTAAAATAGATAGAATTTTATAACTCATAAGGTTGATATTGTTTTACACTTATGTATGTTTGTACATACTCATGTACATACTTCTCACATATCTATCTATATATACATCTATCTGGATAACTGCTAGCTAGCTAGCAATTTCTTTTACTTATCGGAAAAGGTATCCAGTAATGTTATACCAATTTATCATGGAGAAAAAGAAACATTCTTTCAATTACAAATGCATTGAGATAGTTAGAATAGTCAATTGGTTTTCCTATTTTGTTGCATTACATACAGATCTTAATAAATAACCACATTTCTTTCCTCAACTATATACTAGGAATATCTTTGTATTTAAAAACTGCAGAGGGCTGAGGTTGTGGCTCAGTGGTAGAGTGCTTGCCTAGCATGCATGAGGCACTGTGTTCGATCCTCAGCACCACATAAAAGTAAAATAAAGGTTATTGTGTCCACCTACAACTAAAACAAATATTAAAAAAAGAAAAATAAAAATTGCTATTTGTTAATAAAAACAATAGTAAAGAAGTATAGTTGTCTCCTGCTACAAGGGAGTGGCCAAATAATTGGCTATATAATCTATTTATTTTATAATATTAAAAAATGATGTAAAGCTAATTTGTTTTCCATTCTAGATGAATTATTTGTATATTAACAAGGTGCTCTGCTCACCAGGGACAAATATTAAAAAAGAAAAGAACCGCAGAGTTAAATATTCCTAGAAACTTTCCTGAATATAGTCCGCCACATGGTAGGATAAAGAAAAAATGTTCATAATTAAGTAAAATTGATTTTATAAAAAGTTCACATGATACATGCAAATAAATAGGTCTTAGATTTGAAAGAAAATAAAAATCATAGTCCTTCTATGGGAGGGATTCAGGGAAGATTTTTCTGAAGAAAATGATATTTGAGTTAGAGTTTGAAAGTCAAACAAGTAATTATTTATTAGGTCAATGTTCTCCAAGTGGATTAGATACCCAAATTGACTGGGAACAGTCCACTTCAGGTGGTCTTTCAAAAGTGTAAAGAAACAATTATTCAATTCTCAACATCTGTGTCAGGGAATGGTTGCAAATTTTCTGAAATAATATATTTTGGTCATCTGTTCCTCCTTCATTTCTCTTCCCAATATACTTAATGCTTCTACTAACACAGAGGTTGTGTTGAGAATTATGCTGCACAAAATATCTTATATTTGGAGCATACTATCCAACCAAAAAATGTTTTCTGCAGTAATTGTTATGACTATAATACTAGAAATATTTTGAAGAAAATTTTAAAAAGTTAAAGAAATGTTCTTTGCATTTAATAAAATTTGCATGGATCAGTACCTTTCCTATTTATTATTATCTTTTCTTCCTCTATCCCCTTTCTCATGTAGATGCTTTACTATTAGGTTACCAAAGTAAATTCTGTGATTAAGAAAGAGATGGCCAGCAGGACATTTAGGGCTTCTTTAAACACTTATTTTAATTATACTTAGTTTTTGAATCACTTATATAATCAGACCATTATTCTTGAAAATGATGAAAAAAATGTCATTTGATTATTACAAAATGAATGTTTCTACACATACTGATACTATTACTTATTTGTAGATAGTCTAAATGTGCTCATTTTTGGTCATCTTTGTAAGAAATTCTTTATTATATAAACCTTTTATAAAAATTTTAAAATAAATCCCATTCAAATGTTTAATGAATTTTCATGAACACTTTGAGCTGATTGATGTTAAAATTGATATTTTAACTCTTCATATTTCCATAACAGGTAAATGTCCATGAGATCCTTATAAAAACATTCATCTTCCTGGTGCCCAACCATTGTAGGCGTGTGTGTGTGTGTGTGTGTGTGTGTGTGTGTGTGTGTTCCCTATGAAGCACTTGGTTAAGAAATGTGAGACCTATTTGTCAGTGATAAAGAAGTAGCAAAAATCAAGGCAGAATTGAATTTCAATGTATCTTAGAAGAAATTTAGTGCTGTCTTTTTTCTAGAAAGCTGTGTATGCATCCTCTGTCCTTTCTTCTTCCCCTCTCTCTCTCTCTCTCTCTCTCTCTCTCTCTCTCTCTCTCTCTCTCTGAAGGCTTTTCCCTTTAGATTTTCATTTTTTTGTGAGGAAACGGTAATTTATCCATATGATATGATATTTTGTTACTGTTTGTTGATGTTATACAACAATATTTATTCATACATTTTTTTATCTTGGAATTTGCCATCATACAAAATTTTGTTACTAATTCTAATTATTTTTCCTATTTGATTCATCTTAAGTATAATTTCTATAAAAAAGGAACTTATTTACCATCTATAAATTGTCTTTCTTTTCTCAAGCCAATTTTAGTTATGAATTTTCTTTTCAAAGTCTCTTGTTCATAACTATTTTAAAATGTATTGTCAATACCATTTTATTCTACTTGAAATAAAGTTATTATTATCTGTGCATAATTTCTGACAGATATTTCTAATCTATGTTATAATGTGTGAGAATTAATAAGGAATTACAGAAAAATAAATGCTTTATATGCTCAACAAATATTTGGGAAATTGTTTAAAGCAATTATAAAGTTAATTTCCAACAGAATATTTGGAGCAATAGAAAATGTACATACAAATTGTTGCTTTATTTTTCATGGGGTGTATACAGAATTCTGGAAACTTATTTCATGAGAGAACTATATAGTGATGGGCATGGTCTATGCTAAACATTTTGGGGAGTCCTTGTTAGCAAATATTAGTTGGTAGAAGGTCACACAAATGAGATCTATATTCTCTATTGTACCAAATTTACCCCACCCCAAGTGTTCTTCTTCTGTCTTTTGAGATAAAAGGAAAATAATTTTTTTTTCCTGTGTTAGATGACAGCACAGGGTTTTAATAAAGGCTGATAGTTGCTAGTTTGGAGAGTGATGTGGGAATGATAGTGCAGAGAAGAGAGAGTAGGTTGAATCAAGGAAAGGCAATCATCTTGAGAACTATTTTTCTTCTTCTATCCCTCCAGCTTTAGTGCTCAAAAAATTCAGCATTATCAATATGATCTTCTTCCACCTTTTCTTGGGACAGCACACCTCAATTCTTGGAAAAAAAATGAAAATCTATCCACTGTGATAACTCTGTGTAAAAATTGAAAATTCAGAGCTGGAATATCTCCCACATGAAACATAGTCCCATGGAACAAATTATCCAAAATAAACGCTATACATTTCTGAGAATAATGATGGGGCAAAAAGACTGCACAAAAGAATTATGTTGCTACTTATACCTCCATAGAAGATAACTTTGAAAATAAAATCTAGTTGCTGAAAGAAAAAAATTCCATGCCAATGAATTGTTTCTGTCAAATTCTTCCTTGCAAATAAGTTGCACAAAGTAAAAAAAAAAAAAAAAAAAAAAAAAACAAGCTTTGCTAATATTAATACCAAGCTGAAACACTTTAACAACAAATGCTTGATACTAGATTATAATTTTCTTGAATTTGAATCTATATTTTAGGACCAGGGATGTAACCTAGTGGAAGAGTGCTTTCCTAGCATGTAGGAGGCACTGGGTTCCATCCTCAGCACTGAAGAGAAAAATGATTATCATGAGAAATTGATCTCTTATGTGGTGTATATTTTATGACCAAAGATTTTTCATAGTGTTTAAAAGAATACTAACCAATCCCTTAAAAGTTGAAGACAATTTTTAAAAAGGAATGCTAATGCTAGGTTCCTTTCATACAAAGAATTGATTTGTAATTCTATTCCCCCTGCCCTTTTCTTTTCCAAAAAAAAGGTAGTAGTTAATTGGTGGCAGATGAAGAAAGAAGTACAGGGTGTGAATGGTGGAGAGAACCATTCTGCCTGCCCACAGGTGGAAGTCTTTTACTAATAATAGAGCATTATTTATATTTGGTTTTATAACCCTCCACCCTTTTGAATCATTTCAATTTAGGTTCAGTTCTTCAATCTTTTGTCTCACAAGTGTTCAAGTTAAACACACCACTGTCTCCAAACAAGGTTTCCCAGGCTAGATAAACCCTTTCTGCCCTACGGACTTTCATGTCTCACTTTTTTCTCTCTTTTCTCAGCTATTTACATTTTGTCTACCTCCCAAGTTCTAGCTAAAGGTCAATGTTCACCATGAAGGGATGCATATACTAAAATTCCAGTGAAGGTGGAGATAGTCACGCAGTGAACAGAAGAGAACATGAAGCATAGGAAAATTATGGATGAAAATTAAGAAAATTGATTCAAATTTCAATTCCATTAATAATTCAGTGATGTCATGCAGACTAACAAATACTTCTGATCCTCCATTTGATAATTGCGCATGAAAATAAATTGTATCCACAATTACTCAGGTGTTAAGTGCTATGTTTAAGAGAGACATATAAGAGAGATTCAAAAATGGATTTTATTATGCATTTGCATTTAGCATTATGCATTACTATTATTAGCATTTTATTGTCCATTAAGCATTTAGCACTCTGAACATAGTAGACACTTAACAGATGTCACTCTTGCCTCCTCACCTCTGCTTATCTGAAGAGACAACATCTCAACGACATCAGAAACTTTTATTCATGCATGTGCCTCATAGAAACTAGTCCAGTGTTATATACAGTAATTTCTCTACAAGTATTCTGCCAATACTTGGCTAGTTCTTAAAATTTGTTAATCTTTAATAATTATAGGGGAAGTAGAAAAAGAAAGTTATGAAATGATCAAATATCACAACTGAGATTTTACATATCAATTTAATTTCAAACATGGCTTACCGTAGACCCCTTTAGGATGTCTAAAAGATTAACATTATTTCTAAATATATTATATCCCCAAAGAACCAACTGATTTTGGCTAAATAGAAGCAGCCAGTTTGGGTAAATCTGGAGCCCCACTTGGGCTGAGGGCCCAGTTTTGCTAACAGTGCACATTCAGGGAACACTGTGAGCAATTCTATTTATCTAAGAGTTCAGCCTCTTGCTTGGGTTTGCAGGTGCAGCTGTAAATTTCAGGTGATTTACAGAGTGGGAAGCACACCAAATCTGAAATTATAATGGAACTCAAGGCTCACAGCATCTTTTGTTAGATGCTCTGGTTTTATGATTTTGGGTGGGTGCCACCACATTTTTCTTCCAAGTGCAATAAAAAAAATGATGCCATTCAAGCTGAAAAGCTTAACAACCACTTTACCTTTATTGAATCTGTAGCTAATGTACTGAAATAGCAGGGGTTTGCTGCAAATGTAATTTGGGGTTTTGTCTGGGCATCTCTTCATGCCTTAAAATTGGGTTTGCATTGAGCACACATGAGTTACCTAAAAGATCTAAAGATAAAAACACAGACCTGACCTTCCTGTTACAGGCAGATGTCCACCTAGACCCAATGAGAAGAAAGCGCTGGCTTAGAGATCCCGGACATTTCCTATGGAAGCCATCTGGTTGACTAACTGGCTTTAGACAGATGCTTCCTCTTAACAGGCTCAGTTTTTCTTTTTTAATCAATAATCTGACAGAGTTGCAGTAGATGATCTTCATGTTCCTTCAAAGACCAGAAATGTTCTCTTCTAAGGAAACTGGCACACTTAGATTTTTCAACTAATTGATTAAGTTTTTTAAACTCTTTCCAAGTCATCCTAAGAAACCTGTCTTTTAAAGTAACACTGTCTTCTGAAGAGTTGGTAAGTTAAACATAACTTTTTGATCCTGTATTATGTTAAAATTTTGGCTGTATTTTGTTCATCACAGAGGAAACAATTCGTGTGATTACAGGGAAAAGGAAGAAGGAAAACAAAATACTTTTATGATTCTAGAGTTTAAATATAGCTCACTTTTACATAAGATTGAATCATACTGCTTGTACATGAAAGACTCAAAGGAACTTTATATGTTTCCTAATTCTGTTCAGATTTAACTAGTAACTTTGACCACTTCCTAACTACTTCCCAAGGTACTGGGGAATTTCACCTTCATTACTGAATGTTATTACAAGAGCCTTGCTGAAGGTCACACAATGAGAAAGGAAGATTGAGATTCCAGCACCAGGCTTTATAATTCCAAATGTAGCATCATTTCATAATAACTTTTCCATTGAATCCACCCCTTATTATCACCCAGCACACACTGGAAGTGCCACTCAACCTAGGCACCTACTAGGCTGAGCTTCATTCCATCCTCAAAGTCATTCCTTCTTTCTGACACTGTTATCTTTAGCTCCTAAACATTTTTTTTTTTTTTAATCTTCCTCTGACCGTGCAAAACTTAGAACTGTGTCAAGGTCCAATGAGATCCCAACTCCCTTCAGTGAATCGAAATAAAAACTTCAGATTTTATTTACTCACTTTTATGAATATAGTGCATTTTGTCTATTATCACTCGAATGTAATTTGCTGTTCATTTATGTTGTAATTTTTAAATTAGCATTGGCCTATCAGCTCCTACTTGAAAAAGTTTATTTCTTCTGGTCATTTAGTACTTTACAACAATTATCTTCTAGACTGTTCATTCAACAAAAATCTGACTTTCATATCCTAAAATATTTAAATATGATAAGGCATTTTTGTTGTTGTTGTTGTTTTCTTTTAGGGCCAAGGATTGTGATAAGGCATTCTTAACCCTTTCAGAACTCAGGGTATACATACACCCCAAACAAATAAACTAAAATGCTATATAATATGATTAATGAATAAAGTTGGCTTAAATGTAATTATAAGAATAGATTTGGAAATGGTTTGTGGAGGGGATTATGTTACAATATGCATCAATGAAAAAGCTACAAATAATTGAAAAATGACTTTTTGTAAAATGGGGAAGAATTTTTGATATTTGAAGAATCAACATGTATAAAAACAGAAGTAAGCATTATTCTGGGAAAAGGATAGGGGTCTGTGTCCCAGAGCAAGTTGAAGAGTTGAGAGACAGGCTTGGGTTTCTGACTAGGTACCTGTCAGCTGAAAACTGTTTTATGCTCTAATAAAAAAGTTCGTCCTGATATAGGGAGACACTACAGATTTTTTAGTTTTGTTTTGGGAACAGCAGAGGTTTGATGCCATCAGATCTGGTGTTAGAGAGATAAGACTGAGTACAATGTGGCCGATGAATTGGAGAGGAGGCTATTGTCAGTAGTATAGATGCGGCGAAGAAAGAAAGGTTAAAAATTGATTCAAGAGATGTTCAAGAAATATAATCAGCAAAACTGAATTGAATTGAGATAGACTCTTGGTACCTCCAGATTGTTTTTTTTTTCTTTCTATTTTTATTTTTAATACAAGCCTGCCTTTATTTCAACATCCAAATTGTTGAGAGCACCTGTCACCATCTAAATAGAACTCAATAGCATTTTTTCTCTTTTTCTTTTCTTTTTTTTTTTTTTTTTTTTTTTAACAGATGAAACTGGTCCTTGCTCTTTAGAGGTTAAAAATATTTTTGAATGAAAGTGCTGCAAAGTTGTACATTATTTATATAGAAAATGATACCCAGGGCACGTTTTAAAAATTACCTCTCTATGGTACTACTTAAAATAGGTTAAGTGGCATATATTTCTGCATTGAAAAATAAAAATGTGTTAATCCCAAAGAAGAAAGATCTTGAAAACAGGTTAAATTTTCTTCCACAGTGTATACCAGGCATAAAAAGCATTACAAAAAGTGTTAAATCCCAGATTAAGTCATTTTTCAGAGGGCAAAGAAACAAAAAATACAAAAATAATTGTGTTGGTTTTCTACAAGAACAAATGCAATTACAGTACTATAGCTGATCCTTACATGCTGCTAACCTACCATACATAGTATTAAAGGTATTTTGTTTTCTCAATGTAAACAATATATATATATATATATTGTTGAGTTTTCTTTACTGTTGTGGATATTGTTTAAAATTCATATGTATCTGCCTCTCCTCAAAATTTCATATGCTTATTTTTTGGTTCCTTAAAAGTTTCCACTACTGAACAAGACTTTTCATTGGAGTTTTAGTCTGTAGTAGCAACCATTCTAAGGTACCAACCTTATAGCTTTCACACTCCTCTTCCCTCTTGGCAACAAATTCTTTATTTCCTTCACAAATGTAATCACTTTCCCAGGAGATGTACTATGATTACTCTCAGCCAACAGTGGAAGAGCATTTTCTATTGTTAGACATTTACTTTTGCAGTTC
Organism: Callospermophilus lateralis; assembly: GCF_048772815.1. NCBI lineage: Eukaryota > Metazoa > Chordata > Mammalia > Rodentia > Sciuridae > Callospermophilus > Callospermophilus lateralis. The sequence goes on from NC_135318.1 coordinate 64,381,518, forward strand.
TTTGAGCAATTGATAGATGGTCTTGTAGCAAGAACAGACCAATGAGAGGTGAGCATTAATATTTTAGGAGGCCCCCTTGGAGGATTTTGACTGTCTGGTAAAAGAGTTAGTATGTTGAGAATCTGCTTCCTCTTTCCCTCATCAGACACACAAATCTTTACATGTTGGCAAGGTACCTACTGAAGTGGGGGTCTTATTTCAATCTGAAGTACTAAGCAGAGTGACCAAAATCCAAATTGGGAGGACTGGTCAATCAACAAAAGGAATAAAAACTCTGGATCCTTAGATGTGCATAGCAATCACTCTCTGAGGAAAAAAAATGTCTTGATTCACTAGAATTTTCCAATTATGATAGTATAAAGACTTTCATTAAAGCTCAGTAAAATCTACTAATCACTGAAATTCCAGCACACCACTTCCCAGGTATCTGTTGACAAAAATGACCTACTGCACTTTCTCTAGACATTAAGATGTCATGTATTCTTTTATTAATCAAATATTTATAGAGTACCTACCATAATCTAAAACTATTAAAACCATTTGGGATTTATTAGTATGCAAAATAGAAAAAGAGCATTTCTGCTTTCCTGGAGCTGAAATTCAGAAGAGGAATGTAATCAACAATCAGAATAATAGGCATCTATGTTACATTTTATTTTGGAAATTAGTAAGCATTATTTTAAAACACAGAAAGAGAAAGAAGGATCAGGGACAAAAGAATCCCGTGGCCTAAGAAGGAAAATTGCAGTAATAAATAAGATGGTGCAGAGGTGATATTGAGTCAGGTGGAAAAAAAATTGGAAAGAGAGGAACTATTTAGCCACATAGGGGCCCCGAAGAAGACACTGCAGGCAGAGGGAATGGTCAGAGCAAATGCTTTTGGTCAGGGGCTTCAATAGCCTGCAGGAGCCATCAGGAACCAAGTGAACAAGGAGAGAAAATAAAAGAGGCATTGACCATAAGATCATGAAGGTCGTCAGTGGACATTATTGCTAAAATAACTAATGGGAATCACTGACTCGTATCTAGGACAAAGATGGACAGTTATGAATGTCCTGCCTCATTCTTTTTGACAATCTTTAACACTAACTCCTGCTCTATGAAATCAATTTTCCCTTAGGACTCAAAATATTCTAACAGAAAAGAAAATGTTTCCCCCTTACATTGATAGAATCCAAGCTACCAAAATGTTAGAAATTCTCCATTTTGTTATATAAGAAAACATAAACTCTACTTTGACAAATAATAGAATCATATCAAATACTTTATCAAGTTTCCTTTAAAACCAAACCGAATTATAAAACACATTCCGGGAAGAGATTAGCGCAAGAGAAAATATACTTCACTTCCACGAGCCTGCTTCTTTGCCCTCCATCCTCTCTTTAATGAAACCACTAAAAGCATATAAAAAGTCAGATGATTTCTAATAAAGATTAAAATAAAAACTAGCAAGTGAGACCATTAGCATGCCAAAAATGTAAAAACATGTTCTGAAAGCAAGTAATTCAGATCAATCTAGAAAGTGGGTCTAAGGGCATTCCCTTGGAGGAGGACAAATCACCCCCCTGTTGGCATGATTCTGAAAGTGCTGGTGCATAGAACTGGAGAGACAGGGTTGTGTTGGGTGGGTGTCCAGAGAACACATAAGAAATGCCACTGTTCAAACAGTAAGAAGAAACGGTACAGTTTGTTTAGGCAAAGCTTGGTGAAGAGTTGTATTTAATGTGGAGCATTGAAATAAGCAAATTATCCAAGAATTTCAAATATCACTTTGATTATCAATCACTCTGGAACCTGAAGAAATATAAATTAGTAAAAAATGACATTATTGTTATCAGTTTATATTGTCCAGTTAATACTATGTTAGGTAAAATATGCTATTTGATTGAAGTATGTGTAAAGAAAGCCTCTTGTACATGTGAACAAAAATACTGAAATGGACACATGTTACTAAGAGAGTAGCTCACACGTACCAAACATTCAGATTTTACCTCAGCTATTTGCTTTCTAGGAATATCAGTTACAGGATTTAATCCTATTTAGTGTTAAAAATAATTGTCTGCAAACTTTCTTTTAGCAGGAAAAAAATCTAAATATTTCATATAAGTTAACATTTAATGTAATGCTTAATTATTAATTAAATGTTGTGTTGCCATTAAAAACAATATATGTACATATCAAATTACTTAGAAGTATTTTTTTCCTTATATAAATTAATCTAGATATTTGTTATAAACTGTATGGAATTTGGGATTTTATAGATATATGAATTTCATATACATATATGGCTGAAATAAAGGATATGCAAAGATACAAAAAAATTCAAATTAGTCTTTTTGGTAGTATCTTGAGTGATTTGTGCTTGTTTACATTCTTGCTTTCTCTTCTCTAAGTTTTCCAATGTAAACATACACTTCTTTTAATATAAAAATATGATGAAAACAAAAGTAAAATTTATAGCAAATGTTTTCAACTTCTTAACAAAATTAAAATTCTTTCAATTTTTTAGGATATACATGATTTCATAATTCCTTTTATTTAGAAGTATCATAGACAGACACATTTATTTAGAAGTATCACAGATGTAATTTTGATATTCAAGAGTGAAAACATGTCTGGCATAATCGTCTTTTGTATTTTAATTACCAATTAATGTCCTACATTTTGTCTGTACTGATAAAAGAAACCACTACATTTTTGGCAACATACTTTCATGTCAGCAATTCTCTCTTTTCCTTGGCTTTTATGAAAATATGCTCTTGTAAATAGTTTTAATTGATTCGTTTTAATTCAATATTATTATTTGATCTCCTCTAATAGGAAGATTATCATGCATTTTAGACATTATAGGAATCAACTAGTAAAATACCACATTAATAAAGAAGTGAGTTTTAAGAAGATTATTATAAAGAAAGTAAAATATAAATGAGCAACTGAGGAGCTTTCTCCCATAAGGTGCCGCAATACAGCCTCAGGTAATTCTTGGGACTATTAACGTGTGTATGTTTCTATCATGTAAAAAAAATTATATAACCATTCAAAGGAAATTGATAATGACCCCTTTATATGAAAAATTAAAAGGGCCATTGATATCCTGATGGTTGATTTTATGTGTTAACAGGACAAAAGAGTGCCACATCTTTGACTAAATAAATGTTGATTGTTTTTATAAGGGTGTTTAGGGTGCGATGAACATTTGAATTGGTAGACCCCATAAAGCATATTGTCCTCCCTAATGTTTATGGGCCTCATCCAACCCAGTAAAAGCCTGCATACAACAAAAGCCTGATGTTCCCTCAAATAAAGGAGAATTCCTCCTGCTTTCAAACTAGGACTTGATCTTTTCTATTCTTTGAGTTCAAACGGAGACACTGCTTCTTCCTGGGTGTCTAGCTGCCATCCTTCCAGCTGAAACCACACTACTGCTCCTTCTGCTTCTCCCGTTTTTGGATTCTGACTGGATTCATATAAAACACAAGCTTTCCCGGCGCTCCAGTATGTGGACTTACCCTGAAGATTTTGAGATGTGTCAGCTTCCATAATGGCATAAGCCAAATTCTAATTTTACTGACTCTTAGTTTTGTTTCTTTGGAAAATGCCAAATAATAAAATGTCCTTCCAATTGTGAAGGGTTCCCCATTATTTGGTAATAGGTAATACAGCTTTACCACTGTGGCAGAATTATCCCTTTAGAGACAATAGATATGTCAAGTAATCCACTGACATTTTACTCTATTAACTACTCTGCCAATTGGTCTTCCTTGGCAATTTCAAACTATAGGAAGATTTTACTGGTCAAAGAATATGAATCTCTATTATCTTCAACATTATATTTAATATTGCAATTTTGTGAATATTTCTTGAATTGTTTACTGCTTTGTTTCTTCCTAATTGAATTTATATTAGTCAAATTTTAAGACCCTAAATCCCTATCAGATACTAAATATTTCAGATATCTGGACCTTCACAATTCTGATACAGCCACTAAAAAAAATATCTTCATCTAGATGTCTTAGGAGTTAATTGTCTCTTCTCAGGCTAAAGACCATATTGTAGAGCTCCTTCAAACCAACATATTCAAATCGACATGTTACTGAATTTACATTTAAAATATGGTCATCCCTTTCCGATGCAATTTTCCATATCTTTACCGTGTTTGAGCTTCAGTTTTTTTGGTGGGGGTGAGTATTGGGGATTAAACCCAGGGGCACTTAACCAAGGAGCAACATCACTGGTCCTTTTCATTTTGAGACATGGTCCTGCTGAATTGCTTAGGACCTTGCTAAGATGCTGAGGCTGGCTTTGAACTTTTGATCCTCCTGCCTCATCCTCTGGAGTTGCTGGGTTTACAGGCTTGTGCCACCAGACCCAGCTTGTACTTTATTTTTAAAATATCATAAAGCAGGAAGGGCAGCCAAGTATCTGTAGCTTAGTAAGGGAGTAGAGGATACAGGTTGAGTGCAATCATGTTGGAATAAGATGAATTCACTTGCTGTTTTGTTCTGCAATTTGTTTATTCTCATTTCCATCAGTTCTCCATTTATCAGATAGAACTAATCATAGGTTGTTTTGAGGAATAGATACCTGTTAAACACACTGTTCCAAGTACATATTAGACACTCAATCAGACAAAAGTTTACCTTTTACTTAAAGTAAGTGTGTGTGTGTGTGTGTGTGTGTGTGTGTGTGTTTGTGTCTGTTTGTCACTATAGCCTTTCTTAGGTAGTCCCTATGACAGTAGAACTTAATTACATTTTTCTGAATCTCAGGTATATTCTATTTGTCCATTTCATTTTTGTAAAAGAGAAACTAACTAGACTTTAGTGATAAGAGAGGGATTTAAGTAGTGACTTAAATATAATACTTTTTCTATAAACTCCAGAATTATAAATACCTCTCCCCAGATTTAGAATATCATAACAAAAAAAGAATTAAGAACTAGAAGAAGAGATATCAAGCCAGTAATGAATAAATATAGAATGTGGGATTTGTATAATATACAGTAAGATTAAGAAAAGAAAGCATGCTAAAAGAAGAAAGCCTTGCCAGGCATGGTGGCACACGCAGCTCTAAAGGCTCAGACAAGAGGATAGGAATTTCAAGCCCAGCCTTAGCAACTTAGAGAGGCCCTAAGCAACTTAGCAAGACCCTGTCTCAAAATAAAAAATATAAAAAAGGGCTGGGGTGGGGCTTAGTGGTTAAGTGCCCAAGAAAGGAAGAAAGAAAGAAAGAAAATAGAGAAAGAGAAAGGGGTGGGGGTGGGGGCGATGGGGAAGGAGGGAGGGAGGGAGTAAGGAAGAAAGGAAGGAAGGAAGGAGGGGAGGAAGGAAGGAAGGAATAAAAAAGCAAGCAAGCACTGGTTTTACTATGAAGACATAAAGACACAGAGAGTAACCACAAGGGAAACAGATGAGGGAAGCTGACTGAGAGAGTTCATCTAGTTTTTCCAGAAATTTCTCTTCTACTTTTTGAGATCAAAATAGGAAGATGTACTTAGTATCTAAACCATAGATGCCTTTTGGTAATATATTAGGCCTTTGTTAGTTTTGATTTCCTATGTCCAAGTTTAGACAAGGTGTGTTTTTTTTTTTTTTTTTTTTTTTTTTGAGAATAAGTTTGCTTCAGTCCTACCAACTTAACCATTCAATGATTTGATTAACTTCTGTCTAATATATTTATTCTCATATCCTAAATTGAAACTGCAGGGAACGATGAAGCTCACGAACACATGAAGCATCCCTGTGTTTGCATTCTTTTTTGTTGTTGTTGCTGTTAGGATTTGCCAAAATAAAATTCTTCCTGTGCCTCTTCACCCAGCATTTTGATGTTTCTTCCCGTATCTAACTGCATGTCACTTATCTCCAAGAGGAGTGAAGTTGTTTCTCTTCTCCATCAAAGCAGTCTGATTCATTCACAGTTTCAATTTCTTGCTAATGGTCTATTGGGTGTACTTTGCTTTCTCAGTTCAGTTGTCAACACAATCTTTTCAACAGACACTGTCTCTGTCCTTTCCTAGGAAATCTGCATGAGTCCTAGCTGTCCTTAATCTTGACAAAAGCATTATAATCTGCCAGGATGATAGAATACTCACTTGTTTAAGAAAAGCAGTTTTTCATTTTCCTCTTTTTAGGAATCTTTATATAATACAATGATTCATATTAATTAATGGTAATAAAGTTTTTTTTTAATGTGTGTAATTTTAGATCAGACCATGAGAAGAGAATTTGAGTCAAGAATCATAATGCTGGCTTTGAATTTCTCATGTTGTAAAAGAATGCCTGCTTTATCCTTATAATGACACTTATATGAAATAACACAGACATATATGAAATATGAAATACATCAATAAAACCCAGGGTTTTATTGTGGGCCTTTCTAGGGCCTGAAGCAGCTATTGTATTCCTATATCAAATAAGGCACTCATTGGCTGGAATATTCTTTCTGACAATTTCTGGGCTGTTCCTATGCTTAGTATAATCATATTCATATTGAGACACAGGTATAAACTCTTGCTCATTTAGGCATTTTCAAAAAAGCAGGTTTTAAATTTTTTGCATTGCTATAATGACGCACCCCTATTTCAACTATATTAAAACCATGAAAAATGGGACTAACATTTCCAAATATCAGCAGCTTCAGTATCATTTGGTGCCTTTGATTTTTTAGAACAGGCCTACAGGAAGTGGGTGCTTATACTTATAGAGCTCAGTCCCTCTTGGGTCAAAACGTATCCTCTTTGTTTTTTAATATTTTTTGTTTTTAGTTGTTGATAGACCTTTATTTTACTTATGTATTTTTATGTGGTGCTGAGAATGGAACTGAGTGCCTCACACATACCAGGCAAGTATACTACCTCTGAGCCATGGCCCAACCCAAAACATGTCCTTTTGATATGAGGAAGACTTTGATTAAATTATAATTTATAGCATCACATTGCAAATATTATCTTCAAGGCCTGATAACCAGTTGTCATTTGCTGATTTTTTCTTACAATTGCTATGAGTTTTGTTCTTCATTCAGAAAAGTACATAGAAAAGGTAATAAAGTCAGCTATCACTTCTAAGGAGACAAATGTGGAGAAATGCTGTTGTCTCAAGAAGATGATTCGTAAGGTCATTACTCTCCACTAGATACAATAACAATAGATAGTAGCAGCATGACCTTCCTGAGAGAAAAAGAAGTTGTACTTTGAGGAAAGGAAACTATTTTACACATATAAGTACAAATATATAGAAAGAGGCATAAAATAAAGCTATAAGATTATCAAAGGATGCTCTGTAACTGCAACTTCTCTGTTAAACTGAATTCTGTTTAATCATGTTTGAACAATCTAAGAACTGAAGATGAGGATCTTATTCACATGTATGTATTGACTTTGAAAGAGAATTGCAGGTAAATAGGAGAGTGTATCTATAGTAAATGAAGACACCTAGCTGGCAAGATGCATTCTTATTTACAGAACATCATTTTGTTAAGGGTAATGCTACCTGTATAAGCATTTTTGTAACCCAAAGCGGATTCTATTTCCAAATTGTTTTTATGTCCTTCAATTAAGTGCTTTTGTCAGAACAGAAATTAAAATCATACGCCATCACATCAAAATTCAAATTAGAAGCATATAACCTGCAACTTATATGCATTCTGAACTGCATATTTTTACACCCCCCCCCCCCCGCCATGTGCCCACAGTTTTCACTGAAACTCTTTTATTATTTGTAGACATGTCTATCTCCCCCAGCTTCACAATTATGGAGAGAAGGAACATCCAGATGCCAAAAGCCACATACTTGCATATAATAATTCAGTCCTCATGATGATGTTGTGGTAAGATATAATTAAGTGTGTGTGTTTTCCATGTCAGAAATGTTCTCAAGATTATTCAACTTGCTAATAGATATAGAATATGAACCCTGAACTGCTTGACATAAACTTGACATTGTTTTCATTATACTTTTCAGGTGGAGGGCTTTATATTTATTATCTATGATTTGATAACATGGTTATGGGGAACAAGATTTGAACTAATTGTATTTGTTTTTGATGTCATGGAATTCAAGTAAAAAAGTAGAATATGGAGTAGAATAATTACCTCTCAGTGTGAAACTAAGTTGTCCAAAGATGGAATAAAATATTCAGGAGGTGGAACTTTCCTCATCCCTGGCATTATTTATGCTAATATGTAAAAGCTGTTTGTTGGGAATTTGAATGATTTGTTTCTAGCATTAAATACGGGAAATATTTTATTCCATTCAAATCTCAATTCTTACTTAGTTATGACTCCAAGCAGATTTTATTTCCACATTGCCTTTCTACACGACAATTATTTACTTTTTGTATTGTTATAAGAAAAGTATTATTGGACCTTGAAAATGTTCCCACCTCTCATTTCTGGGTAAGTTAGGTTGTCTCACTAGACTCTAAAATGGCAAGATGAATGATACTTTGACCATTGATTGTTTTAAGAACATATTCAGCATTGTGCATTCATTTCTTTCTTTTCATGGGTAGGGCTATGTCCCTCTTGATACACACTGCCCATTCACCTTCATGGAGAAGATAATCGAGAAATAAAAGTATTTTATTTATTTTGTCCCACAAAAGCCCATGTGTGAGCAAATGTAAGAAAATTCAGAGGTGAAATGATTGGGAGATGAGAGTTTTAACCCAAATGCTGAATTAATTCCATGATGTAACTATAAAAAGTGCAATGAATATAATGCCATCCCTATTAAAATTCAAATGGTATCCCTTGTAGAAATAGAAAAAGCAGTTGTTAAATTCATTTGGAAACATAAGAGGCCCAGAGTAGGCAAAGCAATCCTTAGCAAGAAAAGTGATGCAGGGGGCATCACTGTACCAGACCTTAAGTTATATAGCAAATCTCTTGTAACAAAAACACCATGGTATCGGTACCAAAACAGACATGCAGATCAATGAAACGGAACAGAAGACACAGAGACAAACATAAATATATTTATATCAAAATAGACAAATCTCCATAATCATACATTGGAGAAAAGATAGCCTCGTTAACAAATGATGCTGGGAAAACTGGAAATCCATATGTAGCACAATGAAATTAAACCCCATCTCTCACCATCCACAAAATTCAACTCAAGTGAATCAAGGACCTATGCATTAGACCAAAGACCCTGCACCTAACAGAAGGAAAAGTAGGGCCAAATCTCCACATTGTCAGCTTAGGAACTGGCTTCCTCAACAAAATACCTAAAATGCAAGAGGTAAAATCAAGAATCAATAAATGGGATTGTATCAAACTAAAAAGCTTCTTCACAGCAAAGGAAACAATCAAGAATGCCAACTGAGAGCCTATAGAATGGGAGAAAATCTTTACCACCTGCACCTCAGAGCATTAATCTCATGAATGTATAAAGAACTAAAAAAAAAAATTAAATAAACCAATCAATAAATGGGTAAAGGAACTGAACAAGAATTTCATAGAAGAAATATGAATTGTCAAAAATACATGAAAACATGTTCAACATCTCTAGAAATTAGAGAAATGCAAATTAAAACTAAACTGAGATTCCATCTCACTCAGTCAGAATGGCAATTATCAAGAATACAAGTAACAATATATGTTGGTGAGGATAAGGGGGAAAAGGTTCACTCATACCTTGCTGGTGGAACTGCAAATTGGTACATCCACTCTGGAAAACACTATGGAGATTCCTCAGAAAACTTGGAATGAAACCACCATTTGATTCAGCTATCCCACTCCTTGGTTTATACCCAAAGGACTTAAAATCAGAATACTACAGAGACACAGTCACATCAATGTTTATAGCAGCTCAATTCACACTAGCCAAAGTATGGAACCAAACTAGGTACCCTATAACAGATGAATGAATAAAGAAAATGTGGTTACACACATAATGGAATATTATTTTGCATAAAGAATGAAATTATGGTGTTTGTCAGTAATCAGATGGAACTGGAGACTATCATGCTAAGTAAAATAAGCCAGTCCCCCCAAAAACAAAGGCCAAATGTTCTGTCTGATATTTGGATGCTAACTAACAACAGTAAAGAGTAGGAAGGGGAAGATTACAAGTTCATTGGGTTAGATAAAGGGGAATGAAGGGAAGGGAAAAGGGATGGGAATAGGAAAGATAGTAGAATGAATTGGAAATAACTTCCCTATCTTTATATATGAATACATAACCTGTGAAACTCCACATCATATACAACCACAAGAGTGGGATCCTGATTAGAATAAGTTATACTCCATATATATATACAATATGTCAAAATATACTCTTCTGTGATGTATATAAATAAAACAATTCCCTGATATGATTCATTTAATGGTATCTGAAGGCAGGTAGGGTGCGGCTAGAGGAGGTGGGCATTGGGGCTGTGCCTTTGGTACACGTTTTGTATGTGGAGACTGCAGTCTCTCTCTTTCTCTCTCTCTCTCTGAAATGTGAGCCCCTGAATAAACTTTTCCTCTTCTATGTTGTTCTTTTCAGGGCTTTGAGTCACAATGATAAAAAAAAAAAGCTGACTAAAATAACTTAGTGATTGATTAATAATTTTCTTGAATTTCCATTTGGAATCCAATTTTGGATGTTCTCAGGGAATGAGTGTTAAAAGGCCAATATAACCTTGATGCCCACAACACCATTAGGTCTAGGTGACCTGCTTCCTCCATGATCACCTTGAGTTAAATTTATAAAATTCAAGAAATTTCCTTCCAATGCAATATTTGAAATTTCTTATGTAGTTTCTGTCCAAAAGTATCACTTTATCAAAGAAAGTATTATCCTTTCATCTAATGTTCATTCCTAAGTTAAGACATATTTTCTTAGATATTCACTTAACTTCTCATTGAACATCTGAACTCATGATTTTGAGCTCTCTCTTTGAATTGCTAAAAGTCTAGATTTAAGTAATATTTTAGAATCAAGGAAGTATTTAACAATTTTTTTTTTCCAGTACTGAGGATTGAACCCAGGGCCTCATGCATGTTAGGCAAGCACTTTAGCACTGAGTTACATCCCCAGCCCAGCTCTTCCAACTTCACAGGGATAAATCAGGTAGCAATACCCTTGCTTGAAACATAGACATTGACTAAATAAAAGGTGAAGACTGTACATTTAAGCCAAGGTGAGGGGGCTGTTACTGTCCGATGGCCCTGTCTCATATATAAAGGAAGACTGTGTTAGACCTGCCATGTTGCATATTTCAAGAAAGAAATATAAATACTACTCTTTTGTAGATGGAGAAAGTCCAGAATGTCACTTCACATTTTTACAAATGTTTTGAATATTCAAGTTTCCATGTTGAAATAATTAAAATTATACATATTACTATTTGGGTGATTAGTCAAAACTCTACATCTGATTTCACTTGTTAGCTAGTATGGAAGGAGCAGGTAGGGATGAGCCTTGGTCCTAGTCCAAATCCTAACTCTGAATGGAAATAAAATAAAGTGGCAACATTCCTTAGTAGGATGGTACTCTGGCCATGGAAAACTCCAGTTATCTAACTTCTCTGCCAGAACCATCCTGCTTTAAAGAAAGGAGTCCCTTTGGGGCCACTAAGCATTTCAAGAGGTTAATTTGAAACTATCTGTACATTCTGCCATGGAGGGGCAGCCTTAGTTCTCTTCATCCCTCTCTTTTCAAATCTTGAAGAGATCACCAACATGAAATGATTATGATGCAGCGATCTCATTTTGAACATTTTCCTCAGGGTTTTCATGAGCTCTGCTGGTTACCTTTCTTTCCTTAGAGCAATTTCAATTTCCTTATGACTCAGCCAGCAGCATTTGGATCGATACTGTATTTTTTACTCCTTCAGTTGTGGATCTGCTTTTCTTTCTTTTCTTTTTTCCCCCCTAAAACAAATGTAAAACCTTTTCCTTGCAAAAGGCAAAAACTTTGAAAACCCTGAACTGTATCCTTCTGCAAACAATCCTTGATTGATGTGTCATGTTGTGTCACATCACCTTAGGTAACTCTTGTCTCCTTGCATTGTACCAGTCAACAAGCCAGTGAGAATGATGGCCTGAACTCCACAAGAGGCATTAGGATGCAGGGGAGGCTTGCTGTACGGCTTTCTTTGAGACTTTACAACAAATTCTGCAACTGAATACAAATATGAAAGCCTTTTAGCTCGTGTTTGCAAACCAAATTGAACACAAAGAATTCCAAGTATAAAAGACATAAAGTTAAAATAACTGGGATATGGCTCAAACCCTGGAAATACCTTTTCTGCTGATTTCCTCTGGGTATAATTGATGCAAATCTAAATGTGTTTGTTTTAATTTTTTTTCTTTCTTTCTTTTTATGAATGCTAGAAGTTAGCTGCTGTAATAAATCCTTCAGGGACTTTTGAGTTGAAGAGATATTTGCTGTTAGCTTAATGTGTAACTGATACTACAGTGATCCTGAAACCCCAGACAGTGCACTCCCAATCATTGTGTATAGGCTGCCCCACTTGTTGATGCTGTTTTGTGAGTAACCTCTGGCTTCACCTTGTGAAAGAGGTGCCTCTTGTGGCTTTACAGTTTTAGTGCTGTATGTTTTCTAAATCAGAATGTATTTTCCATCAGAGAAAATTCATGCGTGTATTCATATTTCTTCTCATTCTAATTATGAACAAAAACTCACCTATATCCCTTAACACATCAGACTGAGATTTTATTGACTTTTAATATCATTTGGAATTTTCTAGAGAGAGCAACTCCATGAGAACTTATTGATTAGTATTGCCATGTTAACCAAGCAAGCCCTACTCAATCAATTCAGCTATAGTGGCATTTCCTGTTGACTCAGATGTTCTGTTCTATACAAGATATGGGGATCCAGCTAATGTATCAAAAGCTGAGTCAGGAAAAGAATGTAAAGTCATCGAATGGAACTGAGAATATTTTGTCAACTGAAGTCAATCAGTCCATAGTAAGATTGCAGATATTCTCATCCAAAAATCTCACAACAAAGTTAGAATTTACTTTTTATTATTACTACTACTACTATTATTATTATTATTATTATTGGTAAATGTAATAACTCAGGACGGTACCCAATTTAAGTTTCAGTCTATACTCCTACACAATCTGAATCACATTTGTTAAAATTCCCATGTCTTCTATCTATGGATGTATGTTATGGTCAGTTTTCAACAATTTTTTTTTTTTGAGTGTGAAAAGGAAAAGAAAAAATACCCCTCGTTTATATAGCACCTTTCAATCAGAACGTTCTTTGTACACTGTACATGGTTAATTTTTCCTTTGAATACTCGTGTTAAACTCCCACAGATGTATCAGAAATTTCATGGGGCTATTTTTAAGATTATATTAGAGAAAAAGATTTAGCAGAATAAAAAAGCCTTGCGGAGCCTTCCTTCAACTTAAGGAAGTTCAAGTTATTTTTATATTGTCTACTTCTATGTGGAAATATTGCTAAGAATATAATGAAAAAAATATCCAGTGGATTTGCAGCAGGCGACATGTAGGTGGGAACCTGGTCACTTAATAAAAAGAAGTATAAAAAAAACTTAAACTGAGTCAGACTCAGATGAAAGGGTATGAAGTCGTTCTATGATTGCTCTGAGAACTTTTCTGGACAGTCTTTTTAAATTTTACACCCCATTAAATTACCCTTTGTGCCTTTCTCTTCTTGAATATCTGTGTTCTCATACCTTCCCTAACTACCCTATTAAAAATTGTTTTCAGGAAAGGATAGGGAATTTACTTAACCCTATCGTATGTTAACAACTTTACCTCCCTGGGGTTTTATGTTTTAAAAGCCAGTGTAACTGTAAGGGGAGGCAAAGAACTTCAGGTGTCAGGATGAAATAGCTGAGTTTTCTCTTTGCCTTTCAGGTTGTATAACAGTTTGATCACCAAGTTTTGTAATAATTCTTCCATGAGGTTTATCTTAAACTTAAAATGCAGACTTGTGAAACTGAGAAATCTCATGGGATACTGCTTGGCTTATTCTGAGGCTGATTTGAAAAATGAATGGGAGGTGGGAAAGGGTATATGATTGATTTTTTGTTTTTTTATAAAGGTCAGACCTTTAGGGGGAACTTTAAAAAATGTCTGCCAACTCCAAATGTATACTTAAAAACATGGCTGGCATTATGTGCAATGGAAGTTAACTTATGCTATTAAAATCGAAATACAATATAACCAGAGGCAAAATGAATTTATTTAATCTAGGAAATAGGATTGAGAGGTTGTATTACAAGATTGTAAGAGAACTTGAGAGAAAGCCACAGAAAGAAAATAATACCCAAGGACATAAAAATATTCTAGTAAATAACACACACAAAATTAAAATGGTAGTGATAATAACAATGAACTCACACAATAGTTTGCTTTTACACAATAAATTTATACCTGCCTTCCTATAAAATGCCCTTTTGGTGAATGATAACATGATTCAACTAGGATAGAAAGAGAGACATTTTCAACATAAATGTAAAGGGAAGAGATTTAGGAAAGCAGAAAACAATTACCCAAATTGGAACTTTTGTCAAAACACATAGCTTAACAGTCCTATCTCATGCAGATTATCCAGGATATTTACAGCTCAATGGTAGATAGGATCCTTTTTCTATTTCTCACCAGAAAGATATATGAGATTTTACTCCACTGGAGTTCTGCAGGGTTTCCTGTTTGCTCAGCATTTTTGCATACTTGTGCCTTCTGCAGGAAGAATATACAATTTGCTTTTGAATCTGTTGAGTTGCTGGGTGACTCTGGGAAGGTTCTTTTTGTAGAATAGAATCTGTTGTATGGTAAACAAGCCTCCCTGGCAATCTCTCTCCAAATCCATCTTCTTGAATAATGATTATGTGAATATTGTCATAACATCCTGAAATCCTAACTCCACTTTGAAGGTTCCCCAAAAGTTGAACTGCAACCTTTTGAGGGGATATAAATATGTATTTGTTTTTCCTTCTAAAAGAAAAAAAAAATGAAGTGACATTTTTGGCCAATGGAGCAATGGAGGCATATGGAGAATGAACTTTGCAACTAACTATAGTTACCTTTGATTTGGCTGTTAAACAGAGTATCAGGCCTATTCCTTTCCTAATATCTTTAGACTTTTCTTTTTTTATATCCCTATGCATCTTAACTTTATGGAACACTAAATATTTCCCCTTTCTAAGTGATTCTTTTTGATGTAACAAGACTTGAGATTCACTGGAAGCAGGGCTGGTCAATATTTATTTGTAATGTCATAGAAATGGCATTCTCCTGGAGTGGCCTTATGTTTATTATGTATTAAATGTGATCACCACATCCATGGCTCACACGAAAGCAGAATGTTAAATGGTGAGATGACAGGAAACCATACACAGGAGTGCCTAGACTCAGTAGATCCCTAATAACCCATACTTTAATCACACCTCCTTTGTACTAAAATTTGCTCTGTGAGTGAATCCAGAGACTGCTTTTCACTGTCCTTAGAAGTTCTACATTTTACAGACCACACAATTAGGCTGCAACACAGTAACATGTTGAATATAAAATCTTTGAAAAAATCAATACAGCATCAGCATGGTCACCCATATTTTAAAATAGAATACTTTGTTTTGTAGAGAACAAACATTGTCCCAATTTCCATATATATAGAGATGCCTTGGTAGAACAAAACATAAATTTAAAAAAACTTTCATTTAGGAAAAAAAAAAAAAAAACATAAAACCTTTCCCCCAAACTTAAAGTTTCAAATGATTATGTCTGGTGTACATTCATAAAATATTAACTTTAGAAGATTTCTAGTTCCATCTCCTGATATTACAGATAATGGATTTGGGCATCTATGAGATGGAGGATTTGATCAATATTGCAAGGTAGTTACTAGACACCTAGATTATAGACTGCCGTCTACTTTAACCAGGAGAAAGTGTAGCAATTTAAATAGCTTTACCACATTTTCTAGTCAAGGAAATCTAAAGTCGTCCCATGTATTGAATTAAAAAACTTGTTTTTGCCATAATTTTTGTATCCAAAGCAAATCTGTGTGGCACATAGACTCTGAGATGATCTCCAAAGATCTCTCCCTTCTTGACTTATAACTCTTGTTTAATTCCTTTTCATTGAGAGACCAAAAACTGTGGCTTGCTTCTAACCAATAGAACACAACAAAGTTGATGGGATTCCTTTCTGTGGTTAAACTGTAGATAATTATAACCTTGCTTTTGCTGACAGACTATCTTCCTTACTGATTTTGACTAAGCCAGCTGCCTTCCCTGTGATGAACTGTGCTATGAGACTCCAACTGGCAAGAAATGGAGGGCTACCTTTGACAATCAGCAAGGAACTTATTCTCAAATCTCACAGCAAGGAACTGAATCCTATCTACAACTGTGTAAGTGAGCATGAAAAAGAGGATTCTTTTTCATATGAAAAACCAACATAGGGTGGTATATTGATTGCAGCTATATGGAGACTCCCTAAATAGAAGTCATAACTAAACCATGCCTGGACTTCTGGTCCTCAGAAACTATGAAGTAATGAATATGTGTTGTTCTTTTTGTTGTTGTTTGTTTGTTTGTTGGCACTGGGGATTGAACTCAGGGGCAATCAACCACTGAGCCACATCCTCAGTCCTATTTTGTATTTTATTTAGAGACAGGGTCTCACTGAGTTGCTTATCACCTCACAGTTGCTGAGGCTGGCTTGAAACTCATGATCCTCTGGACTCAGCCTCCAGAGCTGCTATGATTATAGGCATGCACCACTGCACCCGCCATGTGTTATTTTAAACTGCTCAATTTGTGATAATTTGTTATGTCCCAAGAGGTAACTCACAAAATAAGTTTCTGAATGAAATAGCACTGCATAATCAGAATAATTCAAGGAAATGTAACTGCCATATAGGAACATTGACATTTTGCTTATTTTAAAGACAGATAAAAATCAGAATCATGAAATCTCCCTTAAACTTATGAATCAATATGGCAACCGTGAACCTGTAAAGGCAATAATGAAAAATGGCATTAATAAAACAGAAAAACATAATTACATGGCAAAATGCCTTTGCTCAAAATGAAGCAGTTCCCTCTATGTTACTATTTTCCAATATCTTCTGCTTCTTTGAAAGCTCAGGTGATACTTCCAGGAAGCCATTTCTGACTTCTAGTGCCAATGTTTGGTTTTGTTTCCATCTTCCCTCCGTAAGAACTGACTGTGTGACTAATGTGGTACTTAAGATAAGGTATTGGTACTACTGTAAGTATTACAATGTACCTAGGCATATCTTCTCTTCCTAATATGGTCTCAAATTTTCTTAATGGTCTAAAATTTCCTAAGGGCATGTATAATGCCTTTTATCATTTTCTAACATTAGCATAGTACAATATATGACAGAGAAGGTAAACTGGATTTGTTGAGAATGGTGCCAATTTTGGCCACATAAATCATTTATAATCTATATAAGAAGATAGTTCAAATATCTAAAGTTTTCAAGACATGAGAAAATCCACTTGCTATCTAGAGGTATGAAATTAGGTAATTTGGTTGTTATTTTCAGACCCATTGTATTCATTGGCACAACTTCATTTCCTGCCACTTAGTCATCTTTATATAAATAGCCTGAGTGTGAACCAGTTCTGGGGGGCAAAAAAAGACAGCTAGCTCCACTAGAGAAATTATTGATTTCTCTTTTGCCATTCAGGTAGGTAATTAGAGTACTTATGTTTGAGTTGTGTGATCTGGTAATCCCTGGCACGTGGAAGATGAACTTGTGCTTCTGGGTAACATTTTATCATATGACCTTATTATTAATCCCCATACTCTGCTTCTGGGAAGTTAAAATTTTTAATAGGTGAATCACGTGAAGCAGGTTGATAGATTGATATCCCAATCCTGATGCTAATGTACTCAAACACAAGAGAACTCATGAACGATGTAGAGAATAAATTTAAGTATTGATTATGTCTTTTGAAGGTCAGACTCCTCTGATAATTTGAATCTCTTGAAAATTTATAAGGTTAATGTTTCCTAACTTAATAGCAAATCATATTGATTGTAAATAATATTTAATGAAATTTTTAGGACCTACGAAAAAATATTGATATCAACCCAAAAGCTCCCTCTCTCAGAACATCATTTTTAGTTCAGGCAACTATAAAATTGGAGTACTTTACATAAAATTCAGGCCACATTGGACAATTTCTATTTGTTTTGTTTTGTTTCTGCATATTGTATATAATTTTCCTTCTGGCTGAAATTTCTTCTAAACACTCTTTGTCTATCTAAATCCTGTTTATTGTTCTTGTTCAATGTTAAACAACACTTAAGAAAGTGTGGACTTACTTTGACAAAACAATCATTGCTTTGTCAAACTTTCTGTACATTCCTCAAGTACCTTCCTCTCAATGCACATACAGAGAGACACAAAATGCATTTAATTTCCCAGAATCTTTACATACTTCTGTGGCTGGACTTTAATCCTATTGAGAACAAAGATAATGTCTCACTTACTACTCTGCTCCTAAAACAGGTGTGGCACTAGCTATGTGGTAAAACATCAGAAAACATTTGGTAAACAACGAGGATGAATGAAAGACATGAATAGAAACACAGAATGAATATATTTAAAATGGTTAAATATCCTATCACACAAATGAACCCTTTTTTATTTAGAAAGTTTGGTTGTTTTTGTCAATCGTTGATGTTATTTCTAATGCTTTGCTATTTTAGATAACAATTCAATAGTCTACTTTGTAATAGAATCCTAAATCTCTATTTCTGATGATTTGCTCAGAATGAATTCCTAGAAATGGAATACTTTTAAGGTTCTTGTTATTACTGCCAGATTACTTTTGTTAACAGTGGGGATTGTTTTCAAAATTTTCCTTACTTTTTAGGTAAGAGTCAACTCTTATGTTAAAGTTGCATGATGGAGGTTGAACATTCCATTTATATATATTTTTGGATATCGATTATAATAATTTACATTTCTTGTTACAATTTTGGAATTTCTCATTTTCAGATTTATATGCCAATATCTCTGTTCTATTTTACTACTGGAGCAGTATTTAATTTTTAAAATCATCTTTATGTTCATATATTTTAATCCACAATGACAGAGACTAGAAGGTTCTGCATGAGGCAAAGGGGAATATGGGTAAAAATAGCCAGGGTCTCATTAAAGGATAAAGAGTCTGTATTTGACGTTTTTAGGTAGATAAATGTTTCTGTGGTAAAACTTGAGGCAGTAAAAGATGTGTCTGCAATAGATATCAGTTAAATCCTACAATATTCTTATGTCAGGGACCTTCCCTCTTTAATACTTCCCAAAATGGTACCTCTTTTCTTAATGCTTCTCCATGATTTACATAAATTCTCCATATGTACTCATCTTTTTGCTTTTAGATTATACACTGATTTGGTTTTAATCCTCTAAATTCCCAGGAGGTCACCTCTGTAGTCTCATGTTTATTCCATTTCTGATATATTTTGTTCACAATGGCTATTGGAAAAGGAGTAAGTTATTCGTGAGTATGGGTGAATAAACACATCAGATGCATTTTTAAGATGCATGTCCATGAGTGTTGCCATTTTAGAGAGCGAGGATATAAGGGAATAGGAAAGTGGAATTCTAATACTGGCAAAACTTATGGGAGAAAAAGACTCTGACCTTTGCTTATTTCTCTATAGTTTCTGAATTATCCATTAGCATTGAGTAATCATTCATTTGATGTCTTCATATGTATGAGGATTAATTTCCTCTCATAAATTGACACATCTCTCTAGACACTTCAATATCCTTAACTAAAACCATTCTTCCAAAGCCATCAAAATTTTTGAGATAGGGTGTTGGGACTCTAGGTAATTGCCACAGGCAGATACTTACTGCAGCTGAATTTTATTATGGAGTGTTCCAAAAAATGCACGGGGTGGGAACACATCCTGAGTATAAGTACCTATTCACTCGGAACATCAGTTACAGAAGAAACCATCCTTTAACTTGTTGCCATCTTTACAATAATTGAATTTAATGTGCTTTTCTCCAGTTGTCCCCAAGGATTCTACTCTCTAATCAAGTCTAATTGGTGTTTTCCCTGGAGGTAAGAATTATACACACACAGTAAAGAACTAAGTATGCTGAAAGATTTTAGAGGGAAAGGGAGGTGATTTTTAACACAAATCACTAAAATTTGAATTAAATTCCATTAAATTCTTACATATTTACAATTTATGTAAAAATAATGTTCTTCTACAATACCTCTTAATTTAAAAGGTACATAAAAAGTGAACGATGTACCAATTTTAATGCTGGGTTCAAGAATCAAGAACTGCCTCAAACATGCATTATTTCATTAAGATTAGAAAATTATTACATAGTTTTTGCTAGTTTAAAGGTTTGGCAAATGTGTTTGAATTAATTTTATTTTTAATAAAGTATCTCTGTTAAGGCATTATGTTATAAAAGAAATTTAATTTTCATTTCCCTTAGATAAAAATATAGAAAATTACAAAGGATAATATAATGAATACCTATAAACCTCCTATCCCACATTAATATACGATGTCTATGATTTTGCATATTTGCCTCAGACACGGTTCCTTAACGACTTCTTATACACAAAGTTGAACATTGTCCTTTGTGCTCTCTTGCTTTCTTCCTTCATCATAATCTAGATCCTTTCTTCTTAAGTGACAGGTACTATGTCATGAGTTTTAGCTATATCTGGTTCATATTTTTATATATAAGCTGATTATATATACTTCCAAAAATTAGATATAGTATTCTTACTTATCAGCTTTCACTTTAACTCTGGCTAATTGTGTGTGTGTGTGTGTGTGTGTGTGTGTGCACGTGTATGAGCACTTGTGTACAAACACAAAACTTGTTGCTTAACAATAGAAAAATCATTCTGTAACTTCATAAATGATAAGAAATACAAATTGATAATCAATGCAATGATTTGGAAGGAGATAATAGTGCATGAAATTCATATTGTTAAAGTATTCCCAATAAGTGTTTTTAATCTCTGGTTTTCCAAATATTAAAATGTTAGTGTCTTACAGTTGGTAGGTGGTAGAATATACATTAAACTTAAATAATTTTATGAGTTGGGGGAATTTTAAAGATCAAGCCTTTCAGTTAGGCGTGGTGGTGCATGTCTCTTATCCCAGTAACTGGAGAGATTCAGGCAAGAGGTTTCAATTTATAGGCCAGCCTCCACAATTTAGCAATATGCTGTCTCAAAATAAAACAGAGAACTGAGAATATTTATCAATGGTAGAGGATGTCTGGGCTTAATCCCCAGTACCACAAAAAAATTAAAGAAATAAAAACTAATAAATAAATAAATAAAAATAATTAAGGTTTTTCTATACTTAATACAGAAAGATTTTATAACTGGTAGCATTTTGAAACTTTTTGTAAGCTACTAATAAATTTCATTATGTTTCGAGTAGCTTGGTTTTGCTCTGCTTCATTAGCAAAGTGTTTCCATTTTTTTAAGTAAATAATCTGAAAAACTATTCATTGAAAATTTGTTTTTATTATTTAATATATTCATAATTTTTTGTGACTAAAATTAATTTAAACAGAAAAAAATATGCATTTTATAGTTCACTTTCAAATGCTTGTTACTAATATTTCTAAGTTATTTTTTTTCGTTTTTCAGAATTAAGGACTATTTTGATATTAGGAACAATGGTTAATCAATTAATATATAATTGCATCATAATTACATGTTCTTTAGTGTACTCAGGGTGAAGTGTAAAATAATATCTATGATAATTGGAATTTTAAATCAATGCACTATGGTCAAAATTAAAATGTCTTTGTGCTTTATATTCTAATATTAACTTATAAATTATTTCTGAGTTTAAAATATAAAATTTAAAAATTGCTTGTGGCTTCTAGAAATGTTATTTTTCTCAAGTTAAAAGTTTTATCAAAATCACTGAAGATTAAATTCAATATAAATTTTAAGTTTCATAACAAAGAAATTGCCAAGTTTTGAGAGTTGATGTCAGCATAACTTTTCATAAGATGGAGTGAAAAGTTACAGGAATAAAGAGTCAAGGGAAAAGCATTTAAAAGACATGTTGAATCACTGAAGCAAATCCGACATCTGTCTATCAGATATTCCAGAAAGAACATAAAAACAGAAAGAAAAGGAGGAAGGTCAATCATCCAATGAGTATTGACAAAGGACTGTTTGGGGCCACAGGAAGTCAACTGCTTCAAATTGGTCAGATCCCTGGGTGCTGCACCTGGTGAGTGACAAATTCATGACTAGAGAAGGAACTGAGTTATTTTTTCAGAGATAGAAATGACAGTCACAGCCACACCAGAAGAATAGCAGCCACAGCTTATTCCCAAGTGAATGAGCACCTGACTGGTATTTGATTTTTCCTTAGTGACCCTCTTCACAAAGAGAGGAAGAATATCTTTATCATCCCGAGCACAGTCAGTTTGAACCCAGAATTCTGCAGGACCTCATTAGAATGAAGTGTAAATATAAAATGAAACACTTCCAGGCACGGGATCTGTTAGGTTCTTCCTTTTTTAATTTGGAGTTGTTCTCACTTACATTTATAATTCTAATATATATTTGGAGTTGCAGGCAAGAATATGACTTTTCTGAGGTGAGAGACTTGTCTTCATTATTTTATTTTAATTGTGTTCTTGCTGTCTTTTTTTGCTTTGTGTTTTATTTTTGTTTGTGTTTTTCACTCCAGATACTTAATGTTAATTTTACTGTTTTAGAAATCTTAACATTCTGTTTCAAATTCTCCTGGATTCACTCTTAGGAAAAAATAAATAATTGAGCCTATATTTTTCCTAATATCCATCATCAAAAATGAATTAGAACACATTTAGTCCCTGTTATCAAAGATGAAAAAAAAAACAACAAAAACAAACATTTCTCTTGTATAAGGCATTTTTTTCTCTTTGCTCTCTCATTTTTGTTTCAGTACATTTTGATTTTTATATATTCTTATTTCTTTAAACCTTAACAATATTTGAATGGTATATTCTATTCTAATATAACATAGTTATTTTCATGTAATTCCAACTAGAAGAGGTTGCAAGTATTGCCAACCATATTTTTATGTAAAAAGTAGAATATGAACCCCTTTAGTGTTTCTCTGTTGGTGAAAGTGGTGCTCAGTTAAATCCATGTTCATTCCTTACACACATTTTGATAGACATTACCGAAAATCACAACTTGGTTTTAAAATTGAATTCCTAGTAAAAATCCCTTCTTCCATAGCACTTGGTATGCATTGCTCTGCCTGAGAGTCTGAGACTGAGAAGCCTGAACAAAGTTAAATTTCTCTAAAATATCAGTACTTTCTTTTTCTTTTTCTTTTTTTTTTTTTTTTTTGGTGTGCTTTTTTTTGTATGAGGACTATTATTTCTGTATATGGAGGAGTAGTCTGGGCTCTGATACCATTTTCACTAATTTTTTAATGAAAAATTAATTTACTAATTAATATATTCTAATAGTAAAATGATTATGAAGAAAATGAGAGCACTCATCATTCTACTTCAAGTTAAAAATGTAAAAATCGGAAATAAAAATGGTAATGTAGGGCATATTATAACTTTTTACTGAGTCAATTGAATTCTACAGGAATGAGATTATTATCTTAAAAACTGTGAATTAGCGAGATTGATTTAAAGAGGTCTACCACCAAAAGCGCTTAGGAGGCCCCAATCTTGACTCTATTAGTGGCCAGCTGTTTCCAGTTGTTGAAAAGCTGAGGCCAGAAATAGAAGCATGGTTTCTGGAAACTTGTCTCCTGATCAGGAAAACACCACTTGTTGAAAATAGGGTGGAGGTGTTTGCAGGACACCCTCCAGGAGGAACCATAACTTTCCCAAGTTATTATCTCTCGGGTCTCCCAAATGAGAAAGCAGGGAGAAATTGTTACCATAGCGCTGCCAGGCAGGACTGCCCTCTGTCCTTTTCTCCTGAACAGATCTGCTTTCCAAGCCACGTCTCTTAGCCTCCAGTGTTGACCCCTTCAGATCTGATGCTCCCTTTGCTGGTCTAGTCAAATCTCATGTTTTCACTGTGGTCATAGAAGACCAGGATACCCTGTGACTGTTGTGTACCCTGTACCCTGGTCTGTGCTGCATTTGTGAAGTCCATCTTCTCAGCTCTTATGAATCTTTCCACAAGCTTCCTTCTCTCTTGTGGCAAGCTAACTCCTCTGAGGAACCAGATAGACCCAGCCCTTTTAGGATTTCCATATTCTCATAAGAGAAAGGAACTCCAGTGCTGAGTGTGCAGAAAGATTCTGCAGCCAGACAAGCTGTGGTTTGAGAGGCTGATTCTCATGAGCCCCACCAGAAAGTGAATCAAATGACCCCAAAGGGATGTACATGTTTGGGGCATGGAGATGGAAACAAGAGAAGATGAGGGGATCCTTATTAGCAAACAAAAGTTAAAAACATCTCAATATAACCCACTGTTCCCTTCAAGCCCACTTTGCCTACAGTCCCCCTACCCGACCCCAGAACTGCAGAACTTGGAGCAGAATCAAGTCACTGATAATTTTGTTGAAAAGTGCTTCATCAGCCATTTCAGTCCCCATGGTTTGGGAGAATAGAAGTGAAGCATTGCAGACAAGCTCTATGCAATTGTGAAGGTGTGTTACATCCTAACTTAATCAACAGTTGCAAGTTTTATTGGTAACTGATTTAAACTGAGCCAAATAAGCGAAATGTGACTTTTAAAAATGCCTTTGAATTCTATTTTTGTTGAGTGTTTTATAATCAGCATTGTGCAAAACTGTTATATTAATTCATTTCATTTTTACAACAACCCTGTGAAGTATATGTTTCTAAAATTATAACATTTTTTCTGGAAAGAAGAAAGGGGATTAAGGAAATGAAGTATCTTGCCCAAGTCATGGAGCTAATTAAAATGGAGCAGGGATTCAAAGGCAGCTCTCAAAGCTCATATCATAACTCCTATAAGGTCTACGTTATGCAAAAACAAATCCCATGGTGTTTAATGCTGAGAATTGAAACAAAGAAGAAACCCCCACAATAGGAAAATGTTCAATCAATCTATAATTATATCCCCACTATTATGCATGTATTAAAGGCTTACACACTATGTGTGAACACAATTGAATTTTTTTTGTTTGACTGAATAATTAGAATACAAAATTTTACATACATTATGATTACATCTATATATCTGATTTAAAATCAAAACAGTATGTTGAGCATGGAGGAATAAAAAGAACAAAAACCAGTAAAATAGTTCTGTTCTTTGACAACATGTTTCAAAAGCTTTTAAAATGTTGAACTTTTAACTTAGTAATTCATTTCTTAAAATCTGTTATAAAAGAATAATTGGAGTGGATAAATACTTGTGAATGAAAAAGTTCAGTAAAATGGAAAAAATGTAAACCACTTAAGTGTTCAAGTAGGTACTGCCAAGATAAATAGCTTACACATATAAAATGTTATTTTATATAAGAGTTGGGACTTCAAAATGTTTTCAATGACCATAAAAAAAGAGCTTCAAAATAATTGAAAGCAGAATTACATTGTACAAAGTTGTATGCATGACATTATCATGAAAGATGAACAAACACAAAATATACATAAAATATACAGGCCAAAATGTTAATAGTACTTCTTCCTGGAGAGGAATAAGATGAATGATTTTCTTCTTTATCATTTTCTACATTCTATGATTTTTTTCTAGTATTATCATGTATTATTTTTATTTAAAATAACATAAATTGTTCTTAATTACAGTCATCCTTTATCAAGAATGATTAATAAATAATTTTAAAAAGATATTTAAATAGTGACTTGCAGAGTAAGATCCTTCCCTATTAGATTGTAAATTATGAAAGTCAGGGATCTTCTAGATATAGAATCATGTCATCAGCAAATAGTGAAAGTTTGAGTTCTTCTTTACCTATTTGTATTAGTTTAATTTCTTTCTTTTGTCTAATTCTTCTGGCTAGAGTTTCAAAGATGATGTTGAATAGAAGTGGTGAAAGAAGACATCCTTGTTTTGTTCCAGTTTATTGCTTTCAATCTTTCTCTATTTAAAATTATGCTGGTCTTGAGTTTAGCATATATAGCTTTTACAATGTTGAGGTATGTTACTATTATCCCCAGTTTTGCTAGTGTTTTGAACATGAAGGTGTGCTGTGTTTTGTCAAAACCTCTTTTCTGCATCTATTGAGATGATCATATGATTCTTATTTTTGAGTCAATTAGTATGGTGAATTACATTTATTGATTTCCTCATGTTGAACCAACCCTGTATCCCTGGGATGAATCCCACTTGATCGTGGTGCACTATCTTTTTAATATGATTTTGTATGCAATTTGCCAGAATTTTACTGAGAATTTTTGCATCTATGTTCATAAGGAATATTGGTCTGAAGTTGACAAATGCAAATCAAAACTACTCTAAGATTTGATCTCACTCCTGTCAGAATGGCAATCATCAAGAATGTAGGCAACAATGGTGGCGAGGATGTGGGAAAAAAGGTACACTCATACATTGCTGATGGGACTGCAAACTGGTGCAACCACTATGGAAATCAGTATGGAGATTCCTCAGAAAATTGGGAATGGAACCACCATTTGACCTAGCTATCCCACTCCTTGGTTTATACTCAAAGGACTTAAAATCAGCATACTATATTGACACAGCCATATCAAGGTTTATAGCATCTCAATTCACAAGAACCAACGTAGGTATTCCTTAATAGAGGAATGAATAAAGAAAATGTGGTACATATACTCAATGGAATATTACTCAGCTTTAAAGAAGAGTAAAATTATGGCATTTGCCAGTAAATGGTTGGAGTTGGAGAATATCATACTAAGCGAAATAAACCAATCCCACAAAACCAAAGGCCAAATTTTTTCTTTAACTTTGGGATACTAATTCATAATAAGGCCAGGGGCACTGTAGAAGAATAGCATTATGTTAGATTAGGTAGAGGGAAGTGATGGGAGGAAAGCAGAGGGAATGTGCGGATAGGAAAGACAGTAGAATGAAACATACATTATTAATGTATGTATATATGTGACTGCATGACCAATATGATTCTGCAACATGTACACTCAGAAAAATGAGAAATATATGAAATATATACCATCTATGTATGATACATCAAAATACATAAATGCATTTGACTGTCATGTATAACTAATTAAAACAAATTTTAAAAGTTTTTTAAAAAGTCAGGGACACTGCCTTAGTTATACTTTTATACCCATTGACTATAACTCCGTGCTCCACAAATGCTGACAGAATGAACATCACCAATAAAAAGATATATAAGATTTGAGCTGACTGCTAAATAGGAAATAAACCTTTTCAGCAATGTACTAAAAAAACCTAAAAATTGTCACCAGACTGTGGGATTTTTATGGTAAACACATACACATTTGCAACTAATAAATAATAATTTTAAATGTAAGCCCTTCCAGATTATTAAAAAGACAGAAATGTTTTTAATTCATTTGAACAAATAAGAAATGGCTCAAAAAATAATCCTGATACACTAGTAACAAACCCAGTTCTAACATTTATACAAAATTGTTCAATACAATTTATTGTATCAAAGTTTAAACTGCAAGCATTTGAAGAAAATCAATATCCTCAATAGAAATGTAAAAAAAACAAAAATTAAGAAATTTGAGGGGGAATTGACAGTAAAATTTTTTAAGTATTTTTTTCTTAATGTAATAAAAGACCCATATCTCAAATAAACACCAAAGTTATATGTATTAATGATCAATATATTTGACCATTTGGTTCACAACTCTTTGGAGAATTTGTCATTAATGATAATTAGACACTTTTAAACTTGCACAAACAATATTTTTTTTAAATTTTTTGTTGTTGTAGATGGAAAGCATACCTTTATTTTATTTGTTTATTTTGTGGTGCTGAGAATCAAAACCAGGGCCTCTCATTAGCTAGGCAAGCACTCTGCCACTGAGCTACAGCCCCAGCCCCAAACAATATTTTAATGCAATATTAGGGAACATGTTTTACTTTTATGGGTGCATATTAATTGTACATAATGGTGGTTATATTGTGACATATTCATGCAAACATAAATATCTAATTCTCTTAAATACTGATCAAACTCAGATTAGGAACCTCTATTTTAGAAATGTAACTTTTAGAGTCAAGAACCAATTAAGATTTCCATGAACAGTTCCTTTATAAAACTTTCTTCTATGTGATGTAATAAAAAGCAACAAAGAAATTAATATAAGTGAATATAGAGAAAAAAACAGATATATTGCTACTTGGAGATGACATAGTTTACTACCTGGAAAACAGAAGGAAATAAATTGAAAAAACAATAAATTTAATAAAAACATTTGTTAAAATGATGAGTTACAAAAATAAAAAATAAAAATAACTTTCCTAGAAACTCTAAATATCCTTTTAGAAAATGAAATGGTAAAGCATTGAACACCATATGTGCAGAACATTTACAATGAAACCAAACACTTTTTCTGATAGATTTAAAATAATAAAACAAATGAAAATCTCTCATTATATAATGAGAGATTATAAATGGAAAACTCAATACAAGAATTAATCTATACAAAATTAATCTATAGTTTCAGGGGGATTTTTTTTACTTAGTAACCATATCCAAACAGAAAAATATTTCTTTAATTTTTTTATGAACTATTCATCAAGTCATGTTTGTAGTTATAAAATGTTTGGTACTTAGTTAATTTAGTTCATATATTCTGCTTTCGCTTATATAAGAGAAAAATATAAGACTAAGTTATTCTGTTAAGGCATGTCAGAAGCCTAGTATTTCTATATAAAACAGACATATTTCAACAAGTTTTCATTTTGTCTATGGAAACCAGTGTCGCTAAATATGTCAGGGGAATATTTCTATTTTAACTCAGAAATAGAATAGCAATATCATAAAAGCAAAAAAAAAAAGTAAAAATTGAGTTTGAAACATTTTATTTATTAGTGTTTTCCTGAAAGACAGGTAAGATGATGAACATTTTTGTGGTTAGATTAACTGCAATGAATGTAAAATTCATGACATCATTTTAATCAGCATTGTACTCATCTGTTTACAAATTACATTTTCAATTTTAGTTCTGAAAATTCTTCAAACCATAAACCTCCTAGATAGAGGGAGTTTAGATTAAGAAACCAGGTACTGATTGTGAGAAATAAATGCTTTTATATCTATTTCAAAATATAGCTTTCTGTTTTTATCGTCTTACTGAAAGAAATGAAAAGTTCTCTTCTTTGAAATATACCTTTCATTCTCAGTGAGATTAAAGTAAAAAATAAACCATCACTTCTTTTGATATTTGCATGAATCTTAAAGATTATTACTGTTTAGTATTGGATTTATATGAATTTAAGTAATGAAGGTGATGATAATAGGACAGAAGCTTGGCAACATGCACATAATAATAATTTGGCACCAAAGATCCAAGGATACTGATTGCAGCAAATGGAAGATCAAGTTAACTGATGATCCAATTAGCAAAGAGGCAGGCAGGCAAAAGATTGTGCTTCAACCTGAAACAAGGCCCCAGCATATTCTTAGAGGATGTCAGGAATCTAGAAGAAAAATTTTACTTGCTTCTGACTTTCTTTGTGTTTTATTCCATGCAGGAGAGGAAAGCATGAAAAGAGAAGAAAGGGAGATAAAACAAAGGAGAAGAGGAAAGAAAGAAACAGGGGAGAGTGATTGCAATAAAATTATTACAAAAGCAAGCATTCAATAACTCCCAAGCCATAGATGCAGGTATTGAACGAGTGTCCATCTCAGGGCATTCTGTTCGGTAATCTAGTCTTAGATAAATGACTCCAGAGATATTCAGGGACTTCTGTTATTCTGTCAAGAGATAAGGATCTAAGGTCATTTGCCA
Organism: Callospermophilus lateralis; assembly: GCF_048772815.1. Classification (NCBI taxonomy): domain Eukaryota; kingdom Metazoa; phylum Chordata; class Mammalia; order Rodentia; family Sciuridae; genus Callospermophilus; species Callospermophilus lateralis. Next base: position 64,411,400 of record NC_135318.1, read on the forward strand.
GTGAATGTCCTATCTAGGGTCAATGAAAAGAAATAACTGTAGCACACATGCTATCAAAAGCAAGATAGAATCTTAGGTCTTGGTTATAGATTTCATCATCCTACCACAGTAATTCTATGGTGTGAAGGCTGGTATTATGGTTGTGAAAGGCCACCCAACTAACTGAATAGCCAGATTCAAGAGTACATTTATGCTTAGTCCCCAGAACTAAGAATTCTAAACAGAAATGTTTTGAACTTCATAACAAATGATATTATGTCCTGACCACTTTAATATTTGACTCTGTAAGCTTTATAACCATGGTAAATATAATTTTATATAATTCTCAAAAATTGCTTCAGAGACTAAGAGGTCATATTGGATCTTTTCAATGTTGATTACGTTTTTTAGATTATTTCATGTTGATATTTCCTCAGACTCAATTAACAATTTTTGTTAGTGAATATTGAAATGTAAAACTTAACTAAATAAGGAAAAAAAAACACATTGGTTTATATATAACATATATATGGTTTTTATATGCTTTATATGTGCTTATATACATTTATATGTAAACTGTAAAATAGAACATGATGTTTCTTTAGTATCCTCGGTTTAGCAGTAAAACTTTCCAAAAATCAGACATATTAACAAAAATAGAAAATAGGATTGAGCATAATTCATACCCAGAATATAAGTATAGAAAGAGAGTGCTACAAAGTTGAGTTCAAATGGAAACGGGGAAATAATCAATTTAGACTGGCAGTCATCTCTGACTATTGTGCCAAAAGAGACCATTACTCAGATCCAGTAAAGGAAAGAAGGAAGGCTGCAGAGGACTAATGGTGGCAGAACTCAGGAAAGATCACCCCAGAGAGAGAAGAGCACTCTGATGGGGGAATATCAGAATAGATCTATGATTGGGAATTGGAGGATGATTACTGACAAGGCAACCAGAGGTCTGGGACTTTCAAGGGAAGGATAGTGACAATCCTAATGTCCCACCTCCATGAAAGAAAAAGGATGAACTGAATAGAGGAGACATCATTTGAAGGCTGCTCAGTCTGGACAAGGAGAAAATTAAAGATTCTGCATAAACAAAAGAGAATCATAAAGTTAAAAGACATGCTGAATACTTTCCCAACATCACTTTCCACAAGAAGTTTGCTAAAACAAAACAAAAACATCTTCCCTGGAGAACAACAAGGGAGAAACTCTTAAAGAAATGTAGTTCACTCCTCCTTGAAAAGAAGCACATTTTATTGCTGGTCCAAAAAAAATAAAAGGAATCTCAAGGTAAACAAAAGAGCAGGCAACACCCTTACAAACTTACTTTAAAGGAAAGAAAATCAATGCATTTCCGCTGTTGGGTATTGGAAGGCAGAACATTCTCATAGATCCACTTACTCAAACAATTTCTAGTCCCACAAGATTTTACAAGGGAACGCTACCAAATATAACCATTATTACAATATTATTTTACATCTTCGCAGAGAACAAAAAAGTAAAAAACACCCATATTCTTTAGATTAAGAAAAGTTAACATTAGTGTCTAAACATTTACATATACCATTTCTACGCATACACATTATCAATCTCACTTATACATATTATGTAAAATTTCTAAATAAAATATTATCAAAAATTGTTTAAGTGTGACAAAATAATACATGATTATCAAGTAGAATTTATTCTAAGAATGTTAATGTTTAGTCCTTTGGTATAATTTCTACTCATAGACCTGAACAGAAATATCATGACTATTTCTATAGAAACTAAGAAGGATTTCTATAAAATCCAACACTTATCCCTAATAAAAAAACACTTCATAAAGTAGAAATTGTCTTGCTTTGCATAGAAAAACGTTTACACCTTAGAACTAAACCCAACTTTTCATTCAATGTGAAAATACTAGATACATTCCTACTAAAACTATATAAAAGGCTAAGTTGCCCAATATCTCCACTAACAATTACCTTGGAGAGATATCCAACATATTCAGAGGACAACAAAATGAAACATCACACACACACACACACACACACACACACACACACAAATAAAATTTAAAACCCCCAAACTCTTAGAGTTATAGTAATTGAACACAAAATAAAAACATATTTTTCCAGATGGTACAGCAGAAGTGAGCAAAGTCTAGCTCCTCAGCTGGCCATCTCCTTTGATAAATAAAGTTTTATGGAATGATAGCCATTTTTATTCATTTGTGTGTTATTTATAACTGCTTTTGCACTACATGAAAGAGTTAATTTGTTGTGACAGACTGTATTGTCAATAAAGCTTAAAATACTTAGATATAGCTACTTAAGTAAAAGTTTATTACCTCAGCCCTAGACAATCTATGATAATATTAACACAAACAATAACATGTCATTAAGGTGGCAGAGTATGATATGAACAGGCAAAAATTAATAATCTCCACATATGAGAATAAGACATTAGAAGAGTAAGTCCAATTTTTAATAACAGGAAAAAAGTGAAATACTTCATAAAAAATGTTTCAAACTGATAAGAGGAAAATAATATAAATATAAGTAGAAATTCATCATATGATAAAAGTGTCTTTCCAAACTGCTGGGGAAAATATAGTCTTTTGCATAAAATGTATAAGGCAATTAAAGAGTCAAAAACAATGAAGTTGGATTAATAACTCTTAAAATCAGAATAAATTCTAAGTGAACAAGATATAAAGATATACAAGTACAGCAGGCCCTCCATGCTCTGAATTTTTGGATTCAATCAACTGCAAATCAAAAATGCCTAAATAGAGGATTGTACATATACTGCACTTGTACAGACTTCTTTTTCCTGTCATTATTTCCTAAACACTATAGTATAACAATTATTCAGAAAGCGTTTATATTGTATGTGGTATTATAATTAATATAGAGATGTTTCAAATATATTGTGAAGATGTACATAAAATTTTATGCAAGTGATATGACACTTATATCATATGAGACCATAGCATCAGGAGATTATTAGTATACATTGGGATCATGAAATCAACATCCTGTAGATACCTAGGGACAACTATACTAGAAGAAAATATAGATAATTTATAAACTGAAAATAGAGAGAGGGATCTTTTAAACTATGTCTCAAAATACAGATGAAAAAAAAAGAGATTAATTTGACAAAATTTTCACCAAAATAACCCATAATTAACAAAAGCAAAACACAAAAGATCATTAAGGAGAAAATACTTGCATCATATGACACAGATGAAAAAGTAATTTAATATATAAATAACTAAAATATGATATGGGACTGGATAAATAAAAAACATAATAAATTGCAGAATAGACTTTGATGTACTGTATAGAAAATAAGTAACACTTATGGTGCTATTACTTCATTAAAATTGTCCTAAGACATTATTTTAAACACTAGAAAAATTAAAAGCAATATAAATATGTTCTAAGTTATTATATGAAGAATTCAGGTAACAATTTCTAAAAATGGAAATGGTTTAACACTTTTTTAGGACAGTTAAATTATCTGTGTCATTTCATGCTGATCAATTTCCAATAGTTAGAAGCCAGATCAATGAGGGAAGTCTTTGCAATATACTTGGCTCTTTGATTATTATTGTCTAAACACATACATACACTGGGCATACATAAATTATCCATTCATTTCACTCATACATATTGATGCAAAATTGATTCAAAACTGACACATCTTTAAACTTCCAATATTGATGATATATAAACAATAATAACAATTGTTATTATTTTAGAAAACAAAGCATGCTATCACTGTTTCATGTAGTTTCCTTATATTACCTTCTATAAAGTAATAAAAGCCCATGAAGCTATCACTTTTGTTTTACATATGAGGAAACTAAAGAAAAGGTGTTGTTGAGTAACTTCAACTTGGCATTGCTGGGTATGATTATCAGGATTCAATCCTGGCATCTCAACTTCTAATCATTATCCATCAATATTGCTTACCATTCATACCCCATTTGAATCAAATACATGATATGTCAAGATCATTGTATTGTCATGAGCAACTAATAAAAAAAATATTGCTTACCATGTACCAGCATCAGAAATCAATTGAGATTTTTATACTTAAGGATTTGTGTGTGTGTGTGTGTGTATGTGTGTGTGTTTCTGTGTGTGTGTTGGTTCAATGGACCTTTATTTAATTTATTTATATGTGATGCTGAGAATCAAATTCCATGCCTCACACATGACAGGCAAGCACTCTACCACTGAGCCATAACCCCAGCTGCAGAATTTTTTGATGATCAGAACACCTGATTCAGAAAATTGGTGAATGGAGACAAGTCTAGACTGGTGTCAGGCCTGGGTGAGCTAGATGTATGATGATTTCAAATTTCAACATTTCCGTCAAAACTCTAGTGACTGGAAAATCTATTCCCAAGTCCAGTTTCATCATTTCATGGATATTTTAGAAAGTTAATTATTTCAGGCAGCTTCCACCTGTACCTAAGTAGCTTCCTTCTTCTATCTAGGGAGGCAGTTTAGAGGTGACACAATCTCTCTTTACCTGGCAAACTTTAAATGAATTAGAAAATAAGTATCTTGTTTATTAAATCTTTCCCCAGTCTAGATAACAATCATTATCTTACTTAACTACTTCTTATTGATTAAAAAGGACTTTCTCATTCTGGAATATAGAAGTCAGTCAATAATGGATAGGCAAAGTCATATACAGATATTTAGCTGGATAGTCTGCAATTCAAAAAAATGTGTTATGTAGGCATTATCATAAGCTTTAAAAATACTTCCTCAGCTCTTTCTTATGATCCTCTCAAAAGCTGTAGGTCATTTCATTCCTAAATATTGGCTGTTCTTTGGAATCCATATAGAAGAGTGCCAAAGTCCCATTTTGGCACTTGGCTTTAGTTAGAAGGCCACAAGAAGCAATTATATAAGACTGTGCATATAATAATCCAAAGCCTAGTCAAATATAATTTTTTCAACTGTCATAGCCACCTGCTCTACATAACTATACCATTGCTTTGTTGCTTTCATTTGTTGGTTCATTTCTAACCAATATGATCCCAAATAAAACAAATTGTCAGTCTCTAATCTTTCCAATCTAAAGGCTTCATTTGGATCTCAAAACATTGTACTTGAGGGGCAGACCTAAGGAAAAGCAGACTTAAACAAAATATTTGTAGCCTGTGGAACAACATCATTGACTCTTGATAGAGAAAAGAAATAGAACTGTGAGCTCATGATGAAATGGACTTAGGGATAAACAGCTCAATTCTCTTAACTGTGGACCCCCATGCCTTTCCTGCTAGTTCTCCTTTCTGTACTCGGAAACTCTTCCTTTGGTTACCTCTCTCAGTCTCATTCTGTCCTTTCTGATATAAAATTATAAAATGGTCTTAAATTTTGCTTTTAAGTATTTCATTTGGTGAATTTTTCTTCCATGTTTAGATCTTGAACAGCAGTTCCTAGTTGTCGGGTTAGGGATGGCAGCACAGATAATCCATGCTACAGGTCCTAGCTATTGCACTCTGCTACCAAATTTCCTGCCAGGTCCATAATATAAAGGTGATAGATAATGCTCATCTCATTTGTATGAATGCTAGAGCAGAGTTTGGAAAAGATTATAGGCCTGAATGACATGTTTTCTTCCATTTTATGCCTTCTGAAAAGTTATTTTAGTGAACTGAAAACTTTTTTTTTTTTTTTTAGTAAACCTAAGGACAGTGATGTATACCCAGAGATCCTAAAATATATTCCAAGGAGCCACAGATTGTTAGTACTTTTAATCTGAAAAGGGAAAATAATCAGTGGGGAAAGTAAGATTCAAAGTATGACATACATCTAGGAAAAGCTGATGATTAATTTCCATTTCAAACTGGGAAAGTCACAACATTTTTAATATTCATCATGGCCCTACAAGAAGGGAATGAATTTGATAGCATTCTCCAAACATATTTATATCCCAAACCACTCTTCAAGGAGCATCTTAAAATACTGCTATTCCTCATAAATTTCTTTAGGAAATATTGACTGAAAAGAAAATGTGATAAGAAACATTGAAACAGAGCTCCACTGAATGCTTTGGGGTTTTTAAGTCTCTCCTGCTAAATTATTCCAAGTCCTAAAAGTACAAAAAGATGTTTGAAATCATAATTAGAGATTTTATAATGAATCTGAACCTCAGAGAAAAAGGTATGACTATCATTAATAGCAAACAAAGCACAAAAATATCATCATACAAAAGTTAAAGCAAAAGGCTGACCATATAATTTAAATTCATAAATTAATTACCCAGTGAAATTAAAGGAATAAATACAGACTGAAACTCTCAGTAGTTCACACCTTTTTAGGGTATTCTCATCTCTTTATCAGTAGCAGAAGAAGAAGTGATTTCTCCCTATTTAATGATGAATCAGGGCATACAGCTTGTCCCTCCCAAATTAGAATAGATTTGTCTCTGAGGAGGTTTTTAACAGATTTTTGACGGCCTCACTCAAGCAAGTTTATAGAATTACTGGTTCAATCATCCATAAGTAACTCTCCCAATTAGATAAATTCAGATAAACTCATACTGAAAAATTCGATAAGTAATTAAATGTAATTATGGACTTGATCAGAACATTGTATTCAAGATGTACACAGATAAACAGTAGATATACTCTGGCTATTCCAAACTTCTATTCTCTAAGATTAAATTTCTCTTACAATAAAATAAGAATCCTCAGAAGTCAGTGAGCAATCCCTTAATTAATGCATTCTTATATATGCTTGAAAGCTTTATGATGACAATGATAATGAATTAACAAGAATTCAAGTGCTGGCGAGAAATGAGACAGTATTACCATAGAAGGTCTCACTGGGCCTGGGATTTCAAAAAGCTTTCATTCTTGTTTGCACAACATGCTGTCATATCATTTATTACTGTAGATAGAGGAGCTTTGTCAATTTAGCATATCTAAATTGACCGGTGTTGAATATACTTAATCCATCTTATCAATTAGCTTTTTTATAATTGATTAGAATGCTCAGACTGTGTGCGGGGGATGTAGCTCAGTGGTACAGTGCTAATTGACAGAGTGTGAGGTCCTGGGTTTGATACCCAGCACGTGTGTGCGCGCACACACACACACACACACACACACACACCTGCACACATTGGTTATTCACAATTTAGGTGTAAATGCATGCACCTAGCTACATAGGTAGTGAAAAATAATGATTCAATAACAAATTGATTTGTCATTATATCATACTATAATGATAAATTATAATATTACATATTTCACTTCTTTAGAAAAGCAATTTACCAAATATTGGGGAATGACATTTCATTTTAAAATGAAACAAAGGAAAACACTTGGGCAAAAATGCCATTGTTTAAAAAATAAAAGAGCCAGACTTAATATAACAATCCTAGGTAGATATTTTCCTGTTATAAAATTTTAGCACATCATTTGCATTTCTATTTGTAACTTATCTACTTTTTATAGCATTCTGTGTTAATTTCCAACTCTATTTATATAACACTTGTGGAAGATGGTAGACTGATTTTCCATGGATAAAAATACTTCATATTTAAATAAACCTCATAAAGATAGATCACCTTTAAATTTTTTTACTAGTATGTATACTGTCAAATTGCTGCACCACTTAGCCATCTGAGAGAAAAAGTGGTCATTATAAAAAATAACAACAAAAAATATCTTGTACCAATTTGTGTAGCCTGTACAATTATCAGTCAAGTGCACAAATATTTAAATTTGATAGTCTCAGAACAAAGGCAGACTTGGATGATAGGTTAAGCTAAACTAGTTTATCCTCCAAACCAATAGGCATAGAACTGAAAGTATAGCCCTCAGAATGACTTATCCCTCCCAGTCATGGCTTCCGACAAAAAGAACCAAATAGACCATCAGAGATTTAAGTTTTTCTTTACTGTTAATTTTGAACTCTAGGTCTGTCCACTATCTGTCTATAAATCCAGCAAACTCTTTATGTTGAACAATTAAGGCAACAATCTGTGCCTTCAACACTCCATCTGAAGGGAATGTAAAGAGCCACAGGGGTAAACATCTAGTGAAAAATGTATCAGTGGTGCTGAGCCCAGTGCTGTTTTTCTTCCTTTCCTTTTCTTTTTCTTTAAATAAATAATTAAGGGAAATGGCTAACTTCCATGCAGTCTGTGGAGGGTGGCAACACAACCCCAATTACTTACATTGACAACTGAATTAATCTCCTTCTTTTCTTTTTCTCTTCTCAATAACATATGGGCTCCATTCAGCTGTGGAAGATGGTGGAACCTCACTGGGATCACATCTGTTAGGTTTACAGGGTGAATAAAAGCACTCAGCAGGCTCCTGTGCTGCCGTGTGTGTGAATACAGGTGTGAATGTGTGCCAAGTCAAGTCTTATGTCCTTGGAAAAACACTTTGCCTTGTCTCATAGATGTTTAACATCATTGTCTCTTTCGTAGATGAACACCATGGAGTATCCTTCATGGGAAATTTTAAAATACATGTAAATATTGGGGGGGGGGCAATATTTATACTGGTTGGAATTTTCATTGCACACACATTCATACACTTTACTTTTTAGTAAACATTTTTCATATTTTATATACAAATGATCACTTGAAAAATACTTTAGATAATAAACATTCTAACCTATGTTATCACGGTTTGAAAAAACAAAATAGGATGAAAAAAGTGGATTAGCTTAAATACAAAGATGACTAGTGTTCATCAGATATGAACATATTTTAATTTCTTCCTGACCTTGGTCCGAAGTACTGCAAATTATGTTCTGTTCCATCAAACAAAACAAAACAACAACAACAAAAAAATAAATTTATGAGACTTATCTCAGAGGAAAATTTTCATGAAGTGGCAAAGATTTAAAACACTAAAAATGTTATAATTGGCAAAAGTTTATATGATTCAGATTGTTATAGGCCACATGTCATTTCAATCTTCCCAAAAGAGGACCTTACTCAAAATTATGATCTTATATTTTCACTTAGTTAGGGAAGATGTCATCTAATTAAAAATTTAAGAGTCAGTCTGATTTTAAATTTCTTTGTTGCAAGTTACCAAGTATTTATTGCACCCCTCCTGGATGCACTGTTTTGAGGACCATGAAGGCTGCACAGATATACAGGATCTGTTCCTTATACCAAAAGCCCATGATTTGATAACACAACATACACACAAACATGTCAAATAACTATATAAAACAATTTCTATCAAAATAATAGCAACTCTACAAATTTTTAAAACAGGGAAATTAGGAAAAATCCAAAATAATTACTTTCAATTGAACTGAATTTGGGAAAGATAATATTTTGATGAGGCTGCCCAGCATATTTAACTAAGATGCACATTCTTAGGTTATTTTAATTTCAGAAAGGAGGTGGTTGCTTAACAACTGCTGTCATAGCTCCACTGAGTCTAAAAGCAACCCACATACTCTGAGAACCTGAGATGAGGAGGAGAGCTCTGAACTGAATTATAGTTGTTTATCCAGTGCAGAGTAGACCCTTCCTGAGAATGTGATCACATTCCATCCTGTATTGAGAGAAAACCTACTTTTCTGAAATTTATACTACAAAAGGATAGAAGAAAGAAATGTGATCACACAACACCTATGATATCTCATTTTTCTCTAAAGTAAAAAATAAGACCTGGTGTGTAATGAATAGTTATTGTTATTAGCACTCTTAGACATAAATGAAAGAAAAGTGAATGTTCTAAATTCTTTTACAGATGTTTACATTATTGTACACTCTATAGACTGACATCACAACTGATTTGTTTATTATTGATCTCTAGTAAGTAGACATAATATTGGATGTGATGAATGGAAATAGAAAGAGTGGGATGTAGTCTCAAACCCTTATAACTTTGTTGAAGATAGTCATTAAAGCAGTTGTTCTACCTATATTAGCTTGCACCTACAGTTAATACAAATAGGAAGCAAAACATTTTAAGTAAAGTGTATTGTTTATTCACAAGCTGGGTTATGACTCCCTGAATCCTGTCTATTTCAATGATCTAGGTTTGGCCATATGTGCATTCCTACTGCCCAGGTTCAACCTAGCCACTTACTCTGTGGACGCTGTCCCATGAGCCCAATCTCAATAAATAACAGCAGTTCACAGAGGAAGGAAGAACAGTACAGACTTTCTGTATGGGTAGAATCAAGCAACAAACTACAAAGTATTCAAAATAGTTGGAATTTCACATAGTAAAAAAATATATATAAAAATATTTTTTAAATTTTTAATTTCCTAATTTTTCCAAATGTAAACTCTAACCTCTAAGAAAATAGTCAAGATTATTCCTATGTCCATGGTCTCCATAATTTCTCTTTAGAAATGGAAAGAAGGACAGGGCATGAGTGAATGAGTAAATGTTTTCTGGTGTGAGAAAATTTACCCAAAAGAAATGTGAAGACTTCATGAAAACTCGGTTCCTTTATAAATAATATTTCTCTGTATTATAAAGATTGTCTCCTGAGTCACCTATACATCTTTTAATACATTTAGTTTTTTCCTGCTTTTCAATTCTTATAAAAATAAAATAAATATTTATTATGTAGTGACTATTATTTTCTTTTAAATAAGTAAGTGTTTTTCAGCTAAATCACTGTTTTCTCTTAATATTTTAGCAATTAGCAATTCTAAATGACTTTTTTTCTGAAAGAAAATCTTTTGGAAATCAGCAGATTATGTAACTGTCTCATATATATTAAAGAGACATTTAAATAATTTTGCTTAGATGCTGCAAATCAACATTTTACTTCCATATAATAGGATAATTTGAAAACATTTTAAAAAGTCAGTACAGTGGTGGGTGGTGGAACAAAATAATGTCTCCTGTTGAAATCTGCATTAATGTTTTCATTTTTCACACCCATAAAGATTTTTTTGAGAAAACAGAATCTAAACATATTGAAACTTACAGAATCTAAACATATTGAAACTTACAGAATATGGTTACTAGATTGAAAAACAACTAGTATGAACTAGCAGAAATATAACATGTACATTTGTATATTTATTTATAATTTTTCACAATTTGTAGACAAATTGTTAGTTTAATTTTTCATTTAGCAGTTCAAATTTTTTGAAAATTTGAATTTTCCAAAGGCAGAACTTAATTTATATAAGAATGTACTTTTTGATTAATTTTCATTCATAAATCAGTAGAGAAAGGAAATTTTATGAGAATACAGTATTGTAAAACTCAGTTAATTGCACAATTGAAGAAATATGAGACTTTTACCCTATTCCTTACAGCCTAGTGAATAATGGGTTCATTAAAAGACCAAACTAAAAATTGAAATGAATGTTTATATATCTCAAGATAGAAAAGAACTTCAATAGTTTATTCAACATGCTGCATAAATACCAGCCTTATGGATCTTAAACTCTATTGGGGAAGGGAGAAAGACAAAATAACATTTATATTTAAACTATGTTTTGTGATAGTACATAATAAATATTAAGAGAAAAGGTGGTTGAAGAATTCTAAATAGACTGGTCATGGTAATCCATATGGAGGAGGTGATGATTGAACAAAAGAAGATGAAGGTGAGAAATAAACCCTACTGATCTCTGGAGGGAAACATCATATATGGAGGATATAGCAATTATGAAGGATGCTAATGTAAACTAATACTTGATGCCTTCTCTTCTTTTTAAAAAGAAAATTAGTGTAGCTGGAAAGAGAGAGTAGATGAGAATTTATTAAAACTATGGATGGACTTATCAAAAATATTGTAGATTGTATTATTGTGTGTCTGAGCACTTTCTGAACATTAAAGACAAATTAAGAAGCAAAAGACCAAGCAGGTTAAATAGTAATAGGAATTACAGCAAAAGACAATCCAATGGACAGCAAGCATTATGTCAACTAGGACATTTCTTTTCTCACTGTGGAATCAAAAGTGCTTTAAACCCTGTTTTTTACATGATGACTATGCTAAATACATCTTGAGTATTGTTTAATGACTTAAAATATGCTAGTAGAAATGCAGACTGAAAGATATTGATATGCAATTTTTAGTAGTTGTATAGTGTGAATTTTTTTAAGAATTAGACCATAATATATATATCAGAGGTTTCAAAACTTCATATTGTTTTATGATTGTCTCTGCCCCTTGAACTTCCTTAATTATTTTCAAAATGATAGTTATTTCCTGATGTTAAATTATACATTTATTTATTTATACTATATCTACTAGGGCAATGCTTTTGTTTGGTTCTTTCCTGTATGTCAAATCATAAAATAGTTTCTGGTATCTCATAGTTCTCTATACATATTTCTTTAATAAGTGAATACTTTTCCTCTACCAAATAATCCAATTGAAATAACCAATGTGGTCAAGATTCATATACAAGGGCTCTCATTTTGGTACCATGAAATGTAAAAAGTCCAGACAACCTTACATTTATAAAATCAAAACAATGGTTAAAAATTGTGACATGGCTACTTGATAGAATATCACAAGAATTATCTGTACAGAGAACAATGATATTTACCATTATGAGAAAATGTTCCTGAAGCACACTAAATAAAAATAATATGATGCCAAATCCTCGAACATTCAACTGACACTTGTTGAATCAAATCATGTTGATTAGAAATACTGGATTTTAGAGTTGTGAGAGTCCTAAAACACACAACTTTTGTTTTGGACATTTTTTTTTCTTTTACTTTGGGAACAAATTATTTTACTAAAGAAAATGTTTCATCAGAAGCCAATGCGCACACACATACTTTAAATGGAGCCAGTATGATTTAGAGAGCGGACAGTGAGAAGAGAGTGCTCCAGAGGCAGCGTCCTTACTCCTGAACCCACATGTTCATTCTCTTATTACTACAGGGAAGGCCCGTAGAAAACCCTTTAGGATATCTCTTTAGGCTATCTCTGAGGCCAGGAAAAAAAAAAAGAAAGAAAAAAAAAATTCAAGGAGATTTTTCTGCTTTGAGATCTGGAAGAAAATATCAGAGCCCAGAATGTCATATAACTGTGAATGTGACTTAACAGAAAAAAAAAAAAATCTGGTATCAGAAAACTATCTCCTTAACTTGGAGTTAATACTTTTTAACTATCCTTCTTACTTATAGAGTGAGGACCCTGGGATCTCCAAAATTTACTAATAAATCTATATAAACTCATATATATATATATATATATATATATATATATATATATATATATATATATTCATAATTCTTGTGGAAGTAACTCATAGGAATAATTACCATTTGGATAATTTATCTGATATATAGGTGAATTATGCACCAAGGATGTGAAGCATATCTTTTTTGATTGTTCCTGTACTAATTGTCACAAACAACTTGGCAGCTTATAACACAAATTTATTATCTTACAGCTTTGTAGTTCAAAAGTTAGGCATGGATCTTCTTACCAAGCTAAAATTAAGATGTCAGCAGCGCTGTGCTCCCTTCTAGAAGTTCTAGAGGACGAAGGCATTTTCTTGGCTTCCTTGCTTTCAGGGGCTGCCTACAGTTCTTGCATTTTTGGCTAATGGCCCATTCATTTTCAAAGTCAACACTGTATCTTTGAAACCTTTCTTCCATAGTCACATATTACTGTTTTTCTTTCTTCCATTTTGAAGGATCCTTGTGATTACATTGGGGCCACATGAAGAATTTAGAATTATTTACCTATTACAGTGATTAGCAACCAGAATTCCACCTGCAGTCTTCAGTCCATGGCCATGTAACCTAAATGGTCACAGGTTTCTAGTTTACAGTCTCTTTATTCTTCCCATGAGTAAAAGCAAGAAGATTTAAAGAAAATATTCTCAGATTACAATTTTTTAAAAATTTTTAACTCTTTTCAGACAAGGTACAATGAAAAGCAGAAAAAAAATGTGAATTGTATCTATGAGAAAATAACTTGACTAAAAAATTAAAGGTCAATCTCCAAGTCGTTTAAAAATAGAGTGTCTAATAGAGTTTACAGGCTACTCTGGCTATACCCAAGCATTACTGTTCCTACCTGCTAAATTATAAGTAGGTCAGAAGTAAATTATATTTCTCCCTTTTTAATCAACCTTGCATAAAATTAAATAACCAAGCTTGTTTTTGATTAATTAACCAGCCCCTATTCAATCATATTTGAAACATTGTAATATACATTTAGCAATAATCTGCATTCGTGCTTTAGCAAGAATTTGTATATTGAGTCACTTCTCATTAACCAGGAGCTTTTCAAGAAAACAACATGAGACATGCAGATTGATGACAGAGAGGAGACTTGGAAGTCTGGAATATTGAAGTGGAGCTTAAAGATAACAGGTGTGAACAAGAGACTCATAAGACCAAGGGCTAAAATGGGGTCCCCGTGGATAAACACAAGGAGGGTGTTCCTGCATGAGATTTTGGTTCAGTTAAGAAACTATTTTTAGTTTTACTTGGACTTGTTCTCTGTATTAAGTTCTGTTATATACCACCACTTTATTTTTCACTGCATACTTACCTAGAATCAAACTGCCCTACTTTTAAAATACTCTATTGAATTGTACATGGAATAGACCTAAATTGATAGAGCTCCCCAGTGCATTCAAAGGGAGTTTTTGAAAATATTATCATGTTCATTTGGGTTTTTACCATTTTTTTTGGTATCTCTTAATTAGCTCTATTTCCAGGAACCATGATTGACTTTTTCTATAATAAACTAATACACTGGGTGGGTCAAGGGTAATGTAATTGTTAACTGAAGATCATATTCCACAGTTTCTCAGCTCATTAAGACATGTCAGATGATTTCACTTATCTTTCATCAAGATTTCATTAAAAGTGCAAAAGCTTATTTTATCTAAACTTGATAATGTTTGTTGATGACACTGTTGCCTAGAGAAATTAGGGCTTTGAGTCACACTGAATAAGATGATATTCTTGTAAGTAGGATAAATAAATAAGAGAAACCTCTATAAAGAATTTTCATTTCAAATAAATACCAGAAATTATACCTTTCTTATATTTCAGATGTTTATGGATTCAATTACTAACAAGCTGATTATAGAAAGGTCGAGGCCAGGGGATGGGGTATGCTTCCTTTCTCAATTATGTAATTTTCCCATTATAATGGAAGTCCTTATTAAACAATGTCCATTCACTGATAACTCAAATGTTTTAAAATGTAGATGATAATCTGTCAAATGTGTCAGCATCAAGAGAGTGACTATTCTTCAAATGTATGAATCCAACTTAGCAAAAATGTTGAATACCAAGCATTCCACATTCCATCTAAGGTAACCTTTTCAGCAATGGTGGTGGTAAGTTTATTTCCTACCTACTTATAAGAACTGAAATGAAGAGGCGTAGAGTTCCTTTCCTGGGTTGACACAGCCTGGCAAAATTAGCATTCAGACACAACCCTTCAATCCTGTGCTCCTTCTACTCCACAACAATTGCCTTGGGGAGAGCAGCATGTGACTTGACACCAGGGGGTGTCTTTTATTGAATGATTGGAGCATGCTTTACAGACCTTTTTATCTCTCAGTTAAGCTGTGTTAGCTACTTGTCTAATGGGAATTTTCACATTTTATTGAGAACAAAAATAGTTTTCTTGGGAACCTCATTTGGGGGAGAGCATAAGAGAAAGAAAGAACTATGTGTTTATAGAGAATACAAAATGAACGATCATTCAGAAAAAATAAGAAACCAGACCAGAACAAAAAATGGCAAAACTTGAGTGGATTTGGCATAACCTGGCATTCTATCTTTATGAAAGAAGAGCAGAGTAAAAAAGAAAAGTAACTTTTTGCCTTATACCCAACAAATATCAAGCATTTTCATGTATTTTATATCTTTATGTTCACACTACAAGATTGTTTTTATAAGCCATATGTTACATATGGAAACAACTTAAGGCTCACAGTTTAAAATGCTAGCCCAAATATATTTGATAGAAACAAATAAAATTGAGATGAACACAGGTAATTGCCTTTAAGACTATATACTCTCAACTATTCAGCATTTAGCATTCTGTCAGATAAAATCACAGTATTTTGATTGTAAAATGAAAATAAAACAAATTACTATCCTTTTCTCAAAATCATAATGATTATATTGTTATTGTGATGAGAACATTAAATAAATATTTTACCATTTGCAGAATTACAAATAAAAATATATAAATAAGGCTCAAAAATATTAATAATGATGATGTGATTATTGAAAACTTTTGGTAATAAAATGAATTAATTCATATATTAGTTTACTTTTAATAGAAGATAAACATAATTTTTAAAAAGCAGTTAAAAACTTATTGAAAGTGATTTTACTTAAAAAGCTTGACATGGGGCTGAGGTTGTGGCTTAGTAGAAGAACACTCGCTTAGCACATGTGAGGCAGGCACTGGGTTCGATCCTCAGCACCACATAAAAAATAAAATAAAAGTATTGTGTCCGGCTACAACTAAAAAAAAAAAAAATGTATATTGAAAACAAAGCCTGACATACTAGTGAGTTACTCTTAGTATATATGACTCAAATAGTAAAAATAATAAAATGAAGATTTCAAAAATATTTTTTAAAAGTACCTTCAAAGATTTAGTCCTATTGCAAAAAAAGAGTATGAAGTCTTGGGTTGAATTCACCAGTATAAGAAAATTTTTTTTCAGCTTAGTAGTAGAAAATAAAATTTGTAAACAATGGAATGAGGTCAATGTGCTAACAATAGATGAAAGTTTTCATGGTGGTGTTAGGTGCCACTTGTTTCCCATGTTGTCTGCAGGGGCAAAAAATGATTGAGTGGATCCTTCTAAGTCTCTACCAATACTGATTTTTTCCTATATATTTTTTACTACAGGGATTGTTAATGTGGAAATACCTACTTCAAAGATGATAAATATCAGTGATTCAATGCCAGCTATTATTTATAGTTTTATGTCTGTATAGATTAGGCTGAGGGAGAAAAACATGGAGGTTATGTTGCATAACTAGCTATCTTTTAAGATGAATACAACTTGATCATTTGAACAGCTCTATTTTTTTAAGAAGATACAGCTTTATCAACAGCATCAGATTTGATTCAGAGATTGTTGCTCAAGAAAGAAACAAATCATGAATGGGGTGTTATGGCACATATACTTATGCTACATGATGCCCTTACATTTTATAATCATAGTATGATTTTCATTATAGAAAATATTCTGTGTGGTTCCATGAATGTGAGAATTATGATGAACTAAAACATGCATACCTCAGTAGTGTTAATATAAATATTTGTGAGTGTAGTGAAGACTTTGAGTACCCTTAAAGGATCAAAGGTTGTATGTCTAAGCAGAAAGAAATCTGCATCAGTATCTTAGAATGTTACTGGCACAATGGGAAGAACATTGACATTGAAGTTAGAAAATTCATTTTTGAACTCCATACACTCTTAGCAAGCCTTGTGACTTGAGACAACACCCAAATATCACATACTTGAAAAAAAAATTGCAGTACGGTATAAAATTACCCACCAGGAAATGCTATGGTAAAAGTCATATGAGCCACACACTCATCTTGGAGCACTATTATGAGTAATAAATATTTATCAATTTCTCATGTCATGGTTTGATGGAATATCCCTCTCAAAGTGTATGTGTACTCAACCAAGAATAAAGATAGTATTAAATTCTTTACATACCATTCTACTTAATACCTGGCTATGTGAAGAGGTCTTTGCAATGAAATAACTATCAAGACGCTGGAGTGTGGCTTAATTCACAAAAATGTTCTATATGTAAAAGTGTCTGTGGTGAAAAATACTAATTGATCTCTTATTTTCTCATTCCCTTTTAAGTCAGTTTTCTCCCTCCATAGGAATATACTTTAATTCTCCCATTAGGCATATTCAGTCTTTTCTGATTATTCTTCTGAATTCTACATAAAGTCTAAATAGTAATAAGATGCTAATGATCTTGATGATACTGAGTAATAAATCCATCTACATAAAATGCCTGTATTCAACAGAGGATGTAGATTGCAATAATGAACTGAAACAATCCAAGAGAGCAAAACTTTGTTGAATACAATATTTTCCATTTTGATCAATAGTATTTATACATTTTATTTAGAGAATTAAAGTGAAAAAGAAATATCTTCAAAGGTACCTTTTACTTAATAATGAATCATTTACAAAGAATCATTTTTCCTGGAATCATAGAATATTGGTCATTCTAGTATTGGATTTGCAAAGGAATCTATTAGTAGGAAGTTTTATAGATAAATGTACCATGAAGCAAGTAAAGTAAAAAGTGATCATTTCATCACAACATTTGCTAATTAAATCATAATTAGGAGAATTTTCACAATTATTTTAAGTTCCCTAAAGATTTCTTGAAAAGAAAAATAAAAAAATATATTTCCTTGAGAATGAAGAAAAAATGCTGTGACAGATCATAATGCTTTTCAAGAAATGATTACATCAAACCTGTGAACATCTCTCCATTTTTGTAATCTTATCAAGAGTTTCAAAAATTTTAAATCTGTACTTAAGACTGACAGCTTTCCTATGGTTCAAGTTAATGGCAGTGGGGTGTGAATCACGATGTCCTTGAATGGATCATTATGAGACTTTGATATATGCTTTCAAAGAGGAGAAATTGAATATAGGAGACAGAACAGAAAGTCAGAGAGGTAATGAGGAAGAAAGAGAAAGATTAAGAGGTAGGATAAAAAGAGAAAGAAAAGGCAATAAAAGTGGAAAGAGCTTATCACTTTTTCTGATAACACATAATATTCACAACAAGAACAGAAAGAAAATGAGAAAATAATTAGGAAGAGGAGGAAAAAGAGGTGGAGTAGGCAGAGGAAAAGGATATGTGTGTTTGTGTGTGTGTTGTTTGAAATTGCCCATAACTCCACACCATGAACTAGAAAGTCACTAGTATGTGATGTTTTAATGAGGTATGTGCATATAATACAATAGAACATACTATTTGCAATATTTTATGCTTTTTGCATTTACTTTATGAGAACTCTCATTCCATGTCAATGTATATATTTCTGAAAAAATGGTATAAAAGCCATTTTATCGATTAGATTTCTTCCCATCATTTAGCTATGTAAATAATGTTATGATGAATCTCTGTGGGTATAAAATTTTATCTATTCTTAATTATTTTATTGGAATTACTTCCTCTGAGTAAAAATCACAAGCAGTTTGTAATGCAGAATTCCAAAATTACTAAAACAGGGACAATATCATTTGGAAATCTTCTGCTACTTTATATTTGACTAAAAATGTCTTTGATATCATAAAGCTCCATTTTCTTACCCTGGGAAACACTGATATTTATGATAGGGTCTAATCTTTGCAAATTAAAAATCATAATTTATTTTGCCAGCAATATTGCTATTCATATCAAACATGTCTTTACATCTATATCTCATATGCTTTGCTTATTTATGATCTTGGTGCATTTTTTTTAAATATTTGTTATGTTTGTTAATTTCATAATAGGTCTAGATATGTTGGAAACAAGAAAATTTAGCAATATATTTTCCCTTTGTGTGATGTTTCATTTAAAGATATTAGTTGGTTTGTCATATATATTTTTCTAAAGTGAATTTTTGTGTTTGTTGGGTTATTACTTATATAGAATTGTTGGTGTTAACTTATTTAACTAAATATCTTACCAAGTCCTCTGGTTAATCAAAATTCTTTAAACTAAATGCAATTTTTTTTTTCAGTGAAAGAATTTTTGTATTTATAAGTTAGAACAACTTTTTTATATACTCCCCAGTCCTCACAAGTTCTCTATCAATTGTTTCCAATGTATTGACTAGAAGCACTAAAAAATGTATAAAAAATAGTTACATTAAATTGTTTCCTTTGTTACTTCAGTGAACACTCTAGCCTTTTGTCATTGTGATAGACTGAATCTTAAATGTTCCTAAAAGCTCTTATGCTAAAAGGCTTGGATAGCAGACTGTGGTGCTACTGGGAAATGGTAGAACCTTTAGGCAGGAAGTAGTGGGGCCTTGTTGGAGTTGAGGCCATTAGGGGTGTGCCCTTGAAAGAGATATTGGAATCTTCTTCTCTCTCTCTCTTTTGCTTTTCAGACACCATAGATAAACAGGTCTCTATTATACACTCCCACCATGCTGTTTTGGCTTACCTAGGCCCAAGAGCAATAGGGCCATATGAACATGAGCAGAAGCCTCTGCAGCCATAAGCCAAAATCAATCTTTTCTACTTAGAAGTTGTTTATGTCAGGTATTTGTCACAGTGATGTAAAACTAACAGCAACTAAGCTTCAAAATTGTTTGGAAATACATATATCTTTAATATTAAAAAATTAAGTGAAGAATTAAATTTTCAAAATACATCTGAAAAGTGTAATAACGTAAAACAAATGATTTTTAAGAGTCAAGTTTCATTCATAAAATTATCTTTCCTCTTGATTATTCTTCAACAATTTTAAATTATTTCCCCCAAAGTTTCCATTCAATTCTATTTTTTTTTTTCTGGTTGTGGTGGTGTTGTTCTGTTGAATTTAATTAACATTCCCATAATACACCATTCATTAATTGTAGTTATGTCATTTTTCATTTATTCCCTTTGTGAAAGTACTGATTGCTTTTTATTTCTTTAGTCTTCTGTTATTTTTTTCCCAATTTCATTGTGAATAAACAATGTATACAGAATTCCTCCCACTTTTCTTTATATTTGGAATTCCCTTTAGGCTTGCTTCATGCTCTAGCAAATACTTGTTTTATAAACTTTCAATGATAATTTGAACTAGTGCATCTTTAATTCTATATGGCAAATTTTACCTTTATTACATCATGATTATTAAATTCTTACTGAAGATATAATATCATGTATGTGTCAATTTGAAATAAACTGAATGGTATATTAGAGTGAAAGGCAGAGATTTACACATTTTAATGTGTATGCTCTGATACACAAAATTCCGATTTCTGTTTATAAAATGCCCAACTGAATACTTAGTGTTTTTAATTTTATATAATTCTCTATTTTATTTAATCTAAGTATATTCATTTAATCTCAAAATAGATTTATTTCTAAGTTTAACTAAATTTTTACCATCATATATACTTATTATCTTTGTGATACAGATGCACTATTAATAAAGAGCAAAGATTACAGATTGCAGAGTAATTTGAGTTTACTAAAACAAAAAGGAAATTTCAGTTATGCACAAAAAATAAACATTGAATAACACCATTTTTCATTGATGTTGAAGTACACTGCATACCTTTACTTATGATCTATTGTGTACCTTCCACATACTCAAAAAATCATAGGAAGAGATGTGAACTGGTATGGAGGGAAAGTGTCATGGAATCATCCAAAAATATATTTTAAAAAATCTTAAGAAATTTAAATTAGTCAAAATGAAAAGAAGAGACAAGCGATAATTTGTGATATACAAAAAATAATAATTGCTTTGCACAGGGAGAATAAGAGGTGGACACTGGGAACAAACTGGATTAATGCATCTTATTTGGAGCTTAGGGAGGCAGAAGAAAGAACAGATGGGCTAATGGGTTGGAGCCTCTGGGGAATATCTTTTCTAAGTCCATCAGTTAAGTATAAATATCAAAATAGGATCCAATCCTAACAATTATAATTGAAAGCACTAGAGATTGTTCTGGGTAAAGCTGGGGCAAATTTTAGGACACCGCTCCAGACAAATTTGCAAGATATACTTTTAATAAGAGGCAAAAATAATTTTCTTCTTCCACCTCAGGCTCTAGTACTATTCTTTGCTTCCAAGGCTAAGGCTTCCAACATTACTGGAGTTCATGGTTATAGTCAGTGTACTTGGGTAAATCTACTTCTGTCACTCAAGGGTATCCGGATGTTCTCTTTTACAGTCTTCTCTTATCAGCACACAGAAGGCTCATTCAGACCTCTCATGCCTTGCCTTCTGGAAACCATCATGACCTCCCCACTAGTGTACTATTGGATAGGAAAAATTCAAATGAAACAGGAAAAAAACTTTAAATAAAGAATTAATTCTGGTAGTTTCTCTTTGTGTGTATATATATAAAAGTTATTATAAGAAAGGGAAAAAACTATAAATTATTTCTCTAATATCCTTATCAATATTCAATAACACTTTCCACACAAGTTGAACATTTTAAATAATGAGCAATGAGCTTTACTGAGAAAATGCTTATTGGGGAAAAAAGCAATCTTTTCATTTTTAAGGCATTTTGATGGCAAGACATTGATTAATTACTGGAAAAGCCCAATGAATATAACTGAAGACAAATGAAGAAATGCTTCCACAATCAAAGATAATAAATAACAATGTCAGTAATATGGGGGCAAATGACCTATAAAGTAGATGTAAGAGACAAAGTGTATATGTAACATGAATTTTAGGGGACATAATAAAACAAAGAGAGGGATTATGATAATTTAACCATAGTAGTGGTAGAATAATGTGACCACAAATTGTAAAAAAAAAAAAAAAAAAAAGTAAAAAATTACTAGCATCTGATCACATCAAAGTTTTTTAAAAATTCTTTAGCTGAAATCCAAAATGTATTTGAAAGGCCCTGGTGTCACGTTAAAAGGGTCAAATATACAATTTAAATGTTAAAAGCTATTGTGCCTTCACTAATTTCAAAGGTACAGTGTTTTGAGGTAAAAATACCATGACCTAAAAATTCTAAATCCCTGAAACTCAAATGTACAAAAATACAACTATGTTTCTAAAACTATCTTTACTATCTCACTGGGAAACCCAACTGGCTTCTTAGCAGGAAAGCTCATCTAGTTATTTCTAGTTAATTTAAGTCCTGCTAATTCCAGCTAAGATATCTATAAGCCTGTGTTTCAAATAAAAGCCCATAGTTGAGTTCTTTTGTTCACTTCATTGGCTCTAAAATCGCAGTAAGACATTTATAGCATCTAAGAGTTGGTGCTCATGTTCCTTTTTATCAGAGGGTGTCATATATAGGTGCTTTTTGTTAACATAATCTTTTTTGGTGTAGAACAGGCTTTGGCCATTTTTTTCTTAAAAGGGCCAGATAGTAAATATTTCAGCCTGTCTGAGCCAGGTACTCTTGTTGCATGTAGCTCAGGACTTTGCCACTGTTGTTATGAAAGTAGCTATAGATGATATGCAAATTAATAAACATTGCTGTATTCTCTTAAATCCTGGTTTACGAAAACAGGAAGGAGGCTAGATTTAATCCATGAATTGTAGTTAGCTGAACAGTGGTCCACAAATTTCCCAGAACTCTTTCTAAATTATATGCAATTTAAATATTACCATTACGTTTTTGTTGTTGTTGTTTTGGAAGGGCACACCCATATCTTGAGCACTGTAGTTCATGAAGAGTGGCTTCTGCTCTAAACAGAGATACATGCATGGTCATCTCCACTGGGTGAGTTAACTCTAAGCTCTTGGTATCTCTCAGAATTATGAAAAACATGAGATCTTCGTCCAGGCTGTTTGCCTATATAGAAAACTCAGGGAGCTCTTTGGGGTTCTTAATTGTATATATATCACCAGGTGCCCATTCTTACAAGGCTATGGAATACTAGCAATCAAAATGATTGAGCTCCAAATTTATTCTCCTTTATAATTCATGGTTGGTTTTTTTTTTTTTTTTTTTTTTCCTTTTGGTACCAGGATTGAACCCAGGGGCACTTAACCACTGAGTGACATCCCAGACCTTTGTATATTTTATTTAGAGATAGGGTCTTACTAAGTTTCCTAGGGCCTCATAAGTTTCTGATGCTGGCCTTGAACTTGAAATCCTCCTGCCTCAGCCTCCTGAGCTGCTGGGATTATAGGAGTGTGCCACTGCACCCATCCGTGGTCATTTTTAATCATGCCCCTAACAGTCCTGTTTACTCTTGTGTCCCTGACACAAGATACCCTTGTGTTCCTTGTGGGGCAGGTTATCAAAAAGCTATACATTTCTTTTTATTTCTGTTTCTTCCTCTATTTTTATTCTTTTTTACCAAAATTATTTTAACTAGTGTTCCCCACCTCTTGTTTTTTTCTTATTTCTTTTTTGATGTTAATTATGTTCCAGGAAGTAAGACATGCTTTTATATCTTCTCTGTGTAGTGCTTGTCATCAATCTTGACTAAAACAGGCAAAAATCTGGTATTTTTCCCCATTGGGTCAAGGAATAGAGAATGATATCTCAAAGTACTAGATGGTTTCCCAGTGTTAATTCTTCATATATCATCTTTTTACATAACTATAATAGTGCTATATTAACAAAACAGTAAATATTAAAAATTGTGACAATATACCAGTGTACAAGAAATCCACTTTTATGGAAAATGTCTACCCTCCTAATCCATTTATAAAATTTCTTCATGTAGCTTGAACAAGGATTAAAAATCACAGTTCAGCAAGTAATTTGTAGGAAATAAATATTAAAGTTTAAAATTTAATTTATTGTGCAAGGACTGGTGATGGGTCTTTTATTGGTGTTGGATGAATCCTCCTTCTAATGTTATCCTCTCTAATTCCTTCCTTCTCTCATGTGTTCAGATCTCCAGGTCAGAGGCCTCTTTCTGCCAATCTGTTCTGATATGCAACATTCGCCTTCTCATTCTTCAGAGAAGTAAGAACCTCTTTGGTCTCTTGCAGAGGTACCTTGTTTGAGATCCTTTACTTTTGGCTCATCCAGACCCAGGGGGTCCTCCACAATTAGGATTGCAGTAAGGACACCCTCACATTCTCCAGTGGAACTCTGTCCAGTGACAGACATTGAGGGATGCTTTGATATCATCTGCCATCCCAGTCAAATCTCTCCAATGTGGGGGCTAACCAGACTATCCCACAGAACTCCCCCTTAAGTTGTCTCATCAAAATTTTAAAAATTATCTACCTCATTTCTGACCTTAAAAGCAAATGCCTTATTAGGCTTAGCACCCAGATTTGGCCACAATCTAAATTAGACAACTTTAGTCAGTGGCCCAGATTTCGGGAATTTGAGATCTTTACCTTCAAATTCTCCAAGACATAGACAATTTCCTCCAATGAAACGGCAAACGGCCTGAGGTTCCTCCAAGCTTTCTTTTATCTTCTCTCAAGGCCCTTATTATGCCAACTTGCTCTGCTCCACCATGGATTAATTTTCACTGACTCTTCACTCCATGAGCCCCTAGTTCAGGCTCTGCTCCTAGCTCTCTTTTTTTTTTTTTAAATTAATTTTTATTGTAGGTTGTTCAAAACATTACATAGTTCTTGATATATCATATTTCACACTTTGATTCAAGTGGGATATGAGCTCCCATTTTTACCCCATATACAGATTGCAGAATCACATCAGTTGCACAACCATTGATTTACATATTGCCATTCTGGTGTCTGTTGTATTCTGCTGCCTTTCCTATCCTCTACTATCCCCCCTCCCCCCTCCCCTCAATTATCCTAGCTCTCTTCTTCATTTCCTGCCCCTGAAATAACAGATGAACCTCCACAAGAAGTAAGTGAAGCTGGAGGCTATAAAGAAAAGTTTCATAGAGAGGTGTCTGTCTGTGAAACTGACAATTATCAAAAGAGATTGTCATAGTCCTAGTTTTTTTCTGAGTCAATTTGAGACCTACAAATCTTCCTAACCTTCCACAGAAGCAGGCTTGGTCTGTGATTCTGTGTTTGCTAGTATGATTATTAAGCCCCAATACTTATCCCTCATATTGATCTAAAAGATGTAATGTGGTCCATAGAAAGCCCTGATAGAGATAATGGAATCTCTAATAAACATAGAGGTAATGCCAAAAGAAAGATATTTTGCAAAAATCAAATGGCATTAGACATCTTAACTACAGCTCATGAGGACGTCTGTGACATTAAAAAAGCTAAATGTTGTGTATAATAATTCTATCAAATGGACCCATTGTGCTGACACCCACATGCTTTCTTTTCCAAGAAGCCATTTACCTGCAGCCCTGCCTGGTCTCTGTAGAAAATATAAGTCACATTCCTAGCAAACTACCTATTCACTGCAAGAAAAATGCAGGTCCACAATAATGTTGATCAGAGGAACCTAAGTTTTCCTGAAGGTGGGAACTTTTGTGACCAGATCCTGAAACTCTGGGAGATAAAAAATAGTTCCTCTTAGTCATAAAATCTGTAAAAATGTAGGGTTAGGAATACAATTAGAACAGGTCAGCATGGGCCAAGGTGACCTAGAGTTGCCATGGGAGTGGGGACTTGAAAGTGCGATGTCCCCTTGCTGTCAGTCAAAAGTCAATAGGTGGGTTGTATCCCCCTGCACTCAGGTGTTGGGAATGTCAGTTCTGTCTTGCTTCAGTTTCATTTCTATGGGGAAATGTTTGTGTGTGAGACAGACAAAGGCTTGAAACAACTGAAGAAATCTGGCCAGGGTTACTCCCAGATGCTGCATGAAGGTCTCATGTCCTGAGTCTGACCCTGACAGCCCCCAGGGATACCAAGTATTGGCTAATATCTGTCTCTGTTTCTGATTAACTTGACCTGAGGGTGGAGGGCACCCTCACCTAATGAATGTTGGATCCCGAGATGAAATCCCAGTCTGATCTGAGGTCTGTGGGAAAGAGGTGACCCATTAATCCCCAGAACACAAACCAAGCAATCTCCACCTCTTCAGAAATACTTCTACCCCAATTCTGTCCACACTGTCTGCCTCTCAAACAGGGACCCATCATTAGAGATAGAGCTTCTCTAGCTTTAAAATTAGTGTATCTTCTCTAGACTCTCATAGGACACATTTTATTTTTCTATATTCCCGTCATCTGGCAGGGAAAAGACCAGAAAATCTGTCTCAGTTAATTGGAGTAAAACTACCCCTCATCTGTCCTAGTTCAGGAATCCAAATTATTTATTTTCTCTACTGGAGTCATCACCAAGACCACTAAACATGCTTGCCTCCAACTTGAAATTGAAGAGCATAATATGAAATTTGTTCCTGTGAATATGAGGATTCAAAAGGACAAAGGGAACATGTAAAAAAATCTAAAAAGCACAACTAACTGGCAAGTGTCCTCCCTTAAATTAAGATAGTTATCAAGAAGTTAGTCAGTATCCTCCATTCTGAGTGAAGCCCCAGCTAGAGGTCATGGAAGGAAAGGCAGAAGCTGATGTCCCCAGAGGATCTGGGATTGGGGAAATGTCCCCTTGACAAGGAGATAGCTGTCTCAACACAGGAGCCCATGTTCTGTTCTCTTTCACTTTCTGTTATTGTTGTTGTTGTATGTTTGTATTTAATTTTTGTTTAGAAGGGAGCCTCATTCTCAAATGTGAATCATTTGAATCATTTCTTAATCACAGCTGAGATAAAGAAAATGTCTAATAATTTTCTGCATCCAAACCTGGCCTGATTACCAACTGGGGAAATGAAAAATGGTTAAAATGCCTTATGCATGAAGTTCTGCTCAAAACAGCAGCTTCCCTCTCTTCTTAGCTTCTGCCACAACTCTCTCTCTCTCTTCAAGGCTTGGAGAGCCTACAGGGCTTGCAAGATTTACAAGGCTTACAGAGAATCCGTTGATAACAAAGGAAAAAAAAGTCTCACTTTTAAGTTCAAGCCCACTTGTGGGATAGAAACAGCTGGCCATCTTAACTTCTCTTAGCTGTCAATCAAGCTGTTTTCTCAACAAGTCCCTCCCTAAACACTACAGCACAGGGAGGGAAGACGGGGTGATTTCATATATACAAGTCTTCTTTACGTTGAGAATCTTTACTTAAGGATTTCAAGGTTTTCCCATTCTGTCAATATCTGAACTGACTCTAATCTGACACAAGAGTTCACTCTGATCTGATAAAGAGGTTCTGGCGTATCTCTTTACTTTATCTATGTCATTTTGGTTTTTTTAGAACTCCTGTTTGTTAAAATTGTGTATCTTTGAGTTTATGGTTTTATGGTGAATTCACATTTGATCCTGTATGCCTAAACTAATTTTATTTTTCTGATCAGACTTATTTTTATCTAACTATAGAAGTTTTTATGCTCTGCCTTTGTTCAAAGGCCAAATTTTCAATGGTTAGCTCCCAAATACGCTGGAGAATCTGTTTTTCAAAACCTTATAAAAGAACATAGACATGGTGATGTTGGGAAAAAAATCTGATAGCCATTGAGGACAAGCAGCCACCTGAATCTTTGATCTCAGTATCCACCATGGCTATTAGACTTCACACCTAATATTTCCAAGCCTCTTTATTTAAGGCATAACGGGAAAGTCTGATAAGCTTTATTTTAAATCTAACAGTTTAAATCTAATAGAGGCTTTAATAAACATTTGTAGCATTTTTTCCTAAGGGTGGAGATTTACATTCAAAACAGCTGCAAGATCTCTGTTTCCTCTCTGTTTTGTGTATGTGTGCACACCTGTATTGTGTTGTTGTGTCTACATATGTGCTTGTGTCCATATATCATGTACATGGTATCAATATTGGCATATAGATAAACGAGTGACCATAAAGTAAAGTTTAAAGAAGAAATGGATCCAAATAACTTTTAGTTCATGTGACTTAAAAAAAAAACAACTTTAATTTAAACTAGATAAAAAAGTGAGAGTAAAGATGTCTTTAAAATTACTAACTCACAAGTTTTTCTAGGTGGTCGGACAATTAACAGAGTGTTGGCTTCCATAAAATGTTTAGAATGTAATATGCATTGTTTCTAGGATTTTTCTTTAGGAGGGAAGAGATAGCTAGTACTACTGGCAAGTACTACAAATGTTAACTACATTTTTCTGATATCTTAGTTTTTACAAAAGAGTAAATTATATTTAACATCAACATCAATGTGTTTGTTAGAGGAGATATCTGATTAATTCATAAAGTTACAGTGCTAACACATCAAATACTAAATATGAAATCAGTACTCTCAAATTCTTAAATTCCAAAAGAAAATATATTCAAACATTAAACGTGATTTTCTAAATTGGTAAATGGAAAATAGCATTTAAGATTGTTTTGTTTTTTGGTCTTTAGTAAAGCAAGATTACTAATAGTTAAAGTTCTAACAGGTATAATTCTATATACAAAGAGCCTCAAAAATTTCAGCTGTGTTTCAATTAAAGTACTGTAAATAGCATAATGTATTTTATCTTATTAAGAGTAATAATGGAAAAAATTCAGAAAATTCATAAGGTTTGTTTCAGTATGTGAATTTGAAAAGGGATCAACAGCTAAGAAAGAGATATAAGAAGACTGTAGGCATGGAAATATGTTTTAGTATATATGTTTTATACTAAATATGTTTTAGTAGAAAGAAAAAATGTTTCTAGATGAGAAGTATTTAGCGTGCTAAAATAAAGAGTTATAGAATGTCTAAGTAAGTTGCAGAAGGTAAGTGGAGGTTAAATTTTAAAAAGTTTGCATGAAATTAAATTAGTTATATATAATTAACACAATTATACTATTTAAGGATTTTTCCTAAGGTCAAATAGTAATGTACTCATATAAACCAAAGTTTAATCCTCTACAGGTTGAAGTAACAAGGATTTCTTAAAATATTAATCTTATTTTATCTATTAAGAAAATTTCTTGTGTTTGTTAAGTATTATTATTTAGAGAAACTTGTCTTAAAGAAATTAGGGTTTGTGGCTAGGTATCATGATGTGTACCTATAAATCCAGTGGTTCAGGAGGCTGAGGCAAGAGGATCAGGAGTTCAAAGCCAGCCTATGCAAAAGTGAGGTGCCAAGCAACTCAGTGAGACCCTGACTCTAAACAAAATACAAAATAGGGCAGGGGATGTGGCTCAGTGGTCAACTGCCCCTGAGTTCAATATCTGGTACCTCCCCGAAAGAAAGAAAGAAAGAAAGAAAGAAAGAAAGAAAGAAAGAAAGAAAGAAATTAGAGTGTGTATAACTCTAGATAAGCAACTGTTAAAGGTTTGCAATTATAAAAATTATGTTTCTTAGTTCATAACTATTATATAAGCTGAAAATATTTTTACTCTGTTAATTTCATTTTGTATTTTCTTTGTAACTTTAATTATTATCTGTTAGTGCCTTATAAAAGTACAACTTATAACAGCCTGAGTTAACTTGAGATAATAATGAGGAGACTTCTCTAAGGTCTTTGTGACTGTGGGCCACATGACTTCCCAATAAGATATATTAATAAGACCCTGGAGATCAGAGAGCTGACCAGTACACATGCTGCAAAGACAAGGGTCACTGGAGAAATAGACATCCCTGATGCTTTCAAGGGAAGCCACCTGATCAAGGAGACACTGACCTATCCTAATAGATGTCACTAAAAGAGTTAGGGGCTGCTTACAAGTTCCCAAGAATGACCCCATGAGGAAACTCAACTGACTCTTAACAATAGATAGGAACACTGTCAGTTTTTGCAGCTGGGTCTTGAACACCTAGCAAAAACAGTTATAACTAAAATACAGCTGTACCTGGGCATTTAAAAGAAAAGACAATAGTTTTTTTTTAATGGAACATAAGATGTATACTTGTGTCAGCCCCACAGCCCTGCTGCCCTCCAAATTCTGAGGCATTTTTTTTTCTTTACGAGGCTCATATTTACCTCTACCAAAATTTGGACTGCCCTCTGTAATTTGGTCTACCTTATTCCTCAAATTGATGTTCTATCTAATAACCAAATTTTTCTAGCCCAATAACAGTGCACACCAGACCAAAAAGAGCCTTTCAGTTTATTCTCTTACTCATAGGGCTAGAGATATCAACCAGGATTGGCACAGGAGTAGCAGGATTAGGAACTTCTGTTCATGACTATAACAAATTGTCAGTACAGATTATTGAAGATATCAAACAGTTTGCCAATTTGGTACTGTCTTTACAAAATCAATTGGATGCCCTAGTGTCTGTAATCCTACAAAATCTTTGGGGCCTAGATCTTACTGTAGAACGAGGTGGCCTCTACCTCTTCCTTGGGAAAGAATATTGTTTCTGTGTTAATAAGTAAGAAATTGTAAGGGATAAGATAAGAAAGCAAAAGGAATAAGCTGCTAACCTAGCAACCATCTCTTCCCCATTTGGATGGTGGGGAGGACTCCCAACCTGGATTTGGCCCATTATGACCCCATTTATCCAGATTAATCTGATTTCTCTCCCTTCTCTCATGTTTCATTAATCTTTTGCAGAAGTTTCAAACAGAACTTGTCACCATCATCTCCAGGGCCACCACCCAAAGACATGTGAAAGCTATGTTTTTCCTTGAGACTCTAGAAGATATCCCAATGATGCCCCTTCTTAGCAGGAAATAGCCAGATATGATGATGTAGCCCCAATTCATTATGCCCCACTTAGAGTCTGAAATGAAGGAAATGGAGACTTATAAAACCCTCAGAGAAAAAAGGAGGTCAGGAATCTGAGCTGTCACAATCTCCCTTGTCTGCTAAAATCCCGCTATCCCCTGAAAGTAAACCCTCTAAAAGTAACTGGCCAACTTGTCACATAACCTGGCCCTGCTAAACTCAGACACTTGTAGTAGTCTGCCTTCATTTTGTCATCTTGAAAAGGTGCTCCTCCACTGCTTAATAGAGCATTACTGATCTGTTGAGGTTTGTCTCTCATTGTTTTTCTTTTTGTATTCTCTTTCATTTGCTTTCAGGCATGTGCCACCCACCTGGCTCATTTATGTGTTCTTGAAGACTTATTTTACTTCCACTAACTTAGTTCGGTATTTTGTATAATTAGCTTTCAATAAATATATTGTATGTTCAATCTGAATTCCAGATAGAACAGTTTCCAATGAGATTGTGCCATATAATTGTTTCAAAACACAATGAGGGACCTCAGTGTGAAACCAACAGGTGATAAAAATTACTCTGAAGAAGATATTCATGACCTTGTAAACTTAAGGAGAGTGGTCAATTTATAACATTGTTCATTTTTCTTTTTTTTTTTCTATTTTAATATTTTACTCCAAAAGGATAAAATTTGATATAAACCTCTGGTAATTTACACATGCAACTTTTAAATCCTAACTTTTCAAAATCTTCTCTTCTGCAATACCTTGCATTCTTTGGCATACTTTTAGATTCTAGACCTCTTTTATAATCTCCAGGCCCAAATAATTGGTTTTGAAATAAAGATAAAATTTTGCACTTTCATGAAACAATGATATTGAGAATTTTGATAATTTATTTTAGCACCCGAAGAATGCATTTTCATACTTGTCCTATTGGGTTTTATGCTGGTTTTAATGACATTCAAAAGTTGTCAATTTGAAATATTTCTAATTTGGGAAGCTTGGCTGGTAGATATTTGCAGGGAGTTTGTTAGTTTAGTGTTGTTTTCATGTGTGTTTAAAAATAGAATAACCAGATAGCAATAAATGAAGTGTAGGAGAGGAACCACCCAGCACAGACTCCAGCCCATGGTGAATTCTCAACAAATGGTCTTTTGTCTTGTACTTCATTTGCTAACACACCATTTTCTAGGCCTACTCTCTATCATATTTTATTTAAATACTTTAAAAATATTTCTTCTTGTTTCTATTTCTTTTGATTTAATAAATTTGTCTAAAATTTTTTAAAGATTTTTTGGATTTGTGGAAAAGTTACAGTTGCAGTAAATAGTTCCAAAATGCCCCAACCCCATTTTCCCCAATTTTAATATCTTACATTAATTTAATTCATTTATCCAAACTAAGAAACCAGTCTTGGTGCATGATTAACAACTAAACTCCATAATTGATTCAGATACCCTAGTTTTCAACTAATGTCCATTTTTCTCTATTCCTGGATGCTATCTAGGATACAACAATAAATGTAATCATTATGCCTCCTTTTTTACTCTGATAGTTTCTCAGACTTTATTTTTGTTGACTTGACAGTGTTGAGGAGGCATAGTTAAGTATTATGTTCATGATTTCCCAATGCACATACATATTAAAAAATCATGTTATATACCTTAAATGTTCACTACCTTTGTCAGTGACACCTCAATAAAACTTGGAAGAAATATTTTACTCTTAGCTTCAGAGGTGAGCATGTGGTTTAAAGCTACCCAATCAGAAAAAATCTTAGGATCTTGTTCAGGAAAATTTTCTTTGTATGTGTAGGTCTGACACCAACATATGCTGCAGCCATGACATGATGATATAACTATAATCAAAGCCAGTAGGAAAGTAAGACTGAGGCAAAGCTAGAATGATTTTCATCCCTTAGCTAGAAAAAAAATTGATAATCTTGAAATACCATAAAGACTAAAAAAATAATTTTTGAAAAATATTAACTCACAAACTTCTTTGGTATCATTTATTTACCTATTACTGACTTTACCTGGGGAAATGCAATAGTATTATGTATTATGTTAAACTTTTATCCAAACAGTTTATGAACCCTCTTGAATCTAGTGGTGTCCTAGACCTAGCTTATATAAGCTTGCTAAAACCAGTTGTTAAATTTCTAGAAAGTTTGTAAGCTGGTTATAAAACAGAACCATTGTTTAAAAGTATGTAAATTTATATTTAAGTAAATTATGTTAAAAATGTAATAAATGCTCAAGAAAAGAGGAAACTGAGATTTGGATGTTGGATGTGCTCCTTGCTACTGGATTCTTTTTTATTTGTTTCATGGAAATATTCAAACAAAAGTTGAAAATTAGTGAATCATGTAAATTCCTTTACTTAATTTCAACAATTATCAACAAAGGAAAATCTCATTGCATTTACTCTCCCAGCTCTTCTCCCAAAGCTATCTAAGCCCCATTATCATTATAACTATATAGTCTCTAAAAGATAAACCTTTCTTTAACAAAACCACAATGTCATTATCAAAGTTGGGAAAAAAATCATCAAAAATCTATAATATTATCAAACCCTTAGCTAGCATTAAAGTGTCACTAATTCTCTCATATTTTAAAGTTGATTTTTTCCTTCTCCTCTGAAAGAACAGGAATTTCACCATAGCCTTAGTATGAGCCAGCAGAGTATTTACTGTTGGTTTAGAACTTAAGTTATTCTTTCATGGGTTCACTTCTTCAGTGTTTGTCAAAGAAAACTTGAAATTTTCAAATTAGTACATTACATGAATCCCTAAGTACAGTTTCTTATTATTATTTTATAGCTCCATGGCCAATATGGCAGAAATGTTGAGTGCCTAGTACAGAGATGTAAAGCCTGGACACAGGACCCCTGGCTAAGGCCTGGCTAGGGACAACCAGAGAGTGTTTTCTCTGACCTGACAGATGAAATACTCAACAACTTTTCTGGCCATAGTAGATACTACCTAAACATTGTGGAATGGACCATATATATACCAGAATTGGACTTGTTCTAATATTATCTAATTTGTCACTGACTTTTTTTTCTGTTTATATTTGCCTACTGAAAATTTATCCATACCTCTGTTATTTTCTTTCAGTGCATTTGTTTTGAGATATGTGTTCAAAAACAACATGTTTGGGATTCACTGACTTTAATTGAGAAAGTTTCAAAAATTCACTTTTATTACTATAGCTGGTAAACATGAATTTATTTTCATTCTTACACATATTTTTTAGCCACTGCCTTTGATTTCTTTTCCTACTTTTTTCTATTTAATACAAAGCTTTATTCTCAGCTCCATGTGTACCTATATATTCTAAGAAACTTCCTGTACACTTATGGAATTATACTTTGTTTGGGAATTCAGTGAAATCCCACTGCATTAGTATTTTGCGGAAAATTCTCACATTTTATATTTGCTTGAGGCAATTTTCTTACTATGTTTCACAAAGGCTAATAAGAAAACTCTTATTTTATGTACTGTTAGATATTTCAATAGTAATTCTGGTGGTAATGTGAATGGTCAGAAATTATTGTCTTCAAAGACGATATTTTATTGCCTTTTGCAAATTCCTAAAACAGTCAAAAAAGGTGATACACTCAAGGCATCCTGAATATTGCTCTTGTATACATGTTAAATGTATTTTGATACTTAGCATGTTTTCAATTATGTTTCTAATCCCCTCCAACAGAGGAAGCTGTATTGGGCATATGCTGAAATATCCTAATTATAATGGAGCTTTGATTACCTGGACAGCATTTCATAAACAGCTCAAGTGATAAATGAAGACAAACTTAGTCATGTATTTCCAAAGTTTCTATTATAGAAAATCATCTACTTTTGGAAACTCACTTGTCCAAAAACATATATTTTAAAACCAAAGCAAAATACATGTAATAGAGATCATAATGACAGTCTTTAAATTAGAACTCAGGTATTCAAATTGCCTTGTACTATCTTTACAATATATATTTTCCTCAACTCTCTTCTTTTGGGCCCCCTAAGCTCTATGTGATTGCAACGATAAATGATATATCATCCTTTCATCTTTTCCTTTAGCTCATTGAGGCCATAACACAATTCAGCAAGGACTTGATGGATTTAACTAAAGCCCATTCACATATCTGTCCCAAATTCCAAAGTCTATTTCAATTCTATTCAATTTAAAAGATATTACTAAACTTCCACTGTATGACAACATACATTGAAGATGGTAGAAAGATAAATAGATATAGTTCACCCTGCTATAATGATTGTTTTAAAAATGCACACTGGTTTCAATACTACTGATATATTAAGGAACAATTTGAACATAATACAGAATTTACATTTGCTTATGCATGATTTCATCTGTGAGAAAACACTAGCTGAATGCATAATACTGCACCCAGCTGAATTGAGCTACCACATAGGAATACACAAAATACACATGTTAAACATCTACAGCCTGCCTCAGTTCACAGCATGTGTTTTGAGCCCCATTGAGCTACCTCTCATGTTAAAAATTTCCTTCCAATTTCATATAGCCCTATTTCCACCTCTTCACAATAACCCACAAGCTGGAAAGCTCCTGTCTTAAGCAAAATTCTCAGAAGACCTACAGTGACTCATTGCTTTGCCTTAGTCCCTGCTCTTGAGTTGAGAGATTTGTAACTTGTTTTTACGCAATAAAACGTGGTGGAGGTGGTGGGATATTTCACCTATGTTTATAACACATTGTATGCCAAAGGTGAAGAAAATTTAAAGACAGTTGATTTCAGAATGAGGTTCACCTAATCAAGTGAATCCTTTCAAAGAAAGACTAGATGTTAGAGATGGAAGAAGTTAGTTTTTTTCCTGCTGTCTATGAAAAGGCGTTAGTGAGGCTATATCCATTGTGGGAGTTGCTGAGAGACTCAATCCTGTAACCCAAAGTCTGCCAATAACTTGAATGACCTTGAAAAAGAACTGGAGCTTTATAAGAGACCAGAGCCTCATCTGACACCTTGATTTCACAGTGAGAGACTCTGAGCAGAGGAGCCATTTGTATTCCTCCTGGCCTCATGACCTATAGAACTTCAAGACAGAAAATGAGTGTTGTTTTAAGATACCAAATTTGTGGTGATTTGTGAAGCAGCAACAGCAAAACCAGGGCTGGGGTTGTAGGTCAGTGTTAGAGAGTGCTTGCCTCACATGTGTAAGGAGCTGGGTTCAATCCTCAGCACAAAAATAAATAAATAAAAATAAAGATATTGTGTTCATCTACAACTAACAATTTTTTTTTTTTAAAAAAAGAGTAAAACCAATAGACCGTCTGTTACCTGTATTCACAAATTTCGAGTCCTTCTCAAGTTGAGTGTCATATTTTTTATAGTATTTTTGTATTTCCTAAACCATTCACTTTGTATGGAAGTATATGGTTCTTATCTTTTCTCAAATGTCTCTAATAAAAAACAATGTGTTATTATGATCCAAACACTTTTTCCCCATAGGCTTTGTTGATTTTTCAAGTGATTTTTTTGAAATACATATGTCAGTCATATGTCATTTTATCCATTCATCTATTGAAGAGCTCCTACATTGGTTTCATAGTTTAGATATTGTGAACTGACTTTCTGTAAGTATTGATGTTTTATAAAGGGGCTAGGGATATAGCTCAGTTGGTAAGTGCTTCCTTCATATGCACAAGGTCTTGGGATCAATCCCAGCACCACAGGAAAAAAAAAATGATGTTTTGTAAAGAATTAACCAAGGTCTTAAAATAATTTCCTTTGTGTTGTGCATGGTGGTGTCCACCTATAATCCCATCAGCTCCAGAGGATGAGGTGAGAACATTGCTCACTGGAGGCCAACCTTAGCAATTTAGTGAGAACCTGTCTCAAAATTTAAACAAGCTGGGAGTGTGGGTCAGTGGCAAAGTAGAGTGCCCCTGAGTTCAAGCTCCAGGACCACCAAAAATTAATAAAAACTTGTTGGTAAAACACAAATTGAAGAAATCTATAATAAAAGACTTACAAAGGAAAACTCTTTAAAGAAAACTATACCATTGCCAATCAGCAGTAGTAACAAATCAGTCTATATTAATGTAATACATTTTAAACACAGCACATTACTTCTCTGATTTCTTCTTTCTAATGAAAGACCATGGTTGTCTATTACTAAAGAGTAGATTGATGAAGTAAAATAGAACTGAGTTATAGTTGATATAAGATTGCTCCAACTATTATGATAATGGGTTTTCATCAAGAAAAAAAAAATCAACCTTTACTTGTGTCAATCATATGCATATTCCACCACCCGTATTGTATTTAGAAAGTAGAAAACTTGCTTTGGTTTCACAGATTCACAGATAGATGGAAACTTTTTTTGCTGGAGGATGAATATTACCTTGAGAGTTACTGTACCTGATTTAAATAAGATTCAAGTCTTTGGACTTTGGGTGCTTGAATAAGACTGTGTGAATATTGAAATGAAATATATTTGCATATGAAAAAGACATAAATTGGGGGTAGAAGGGTTGGAATGCTAACAGATTGAATGTGTCCACCCAAAAGCATGTGTTGGAAACTTAATTACCATTGCAAATTGGAAAGTGGGCCTAATGATAGGTGATTAGACCAAGAGTGCTCTGCACTCATGAAAAGCTTAAGACCATTATACTTGTAGTGGGTTCATTATGACAGGAGTAGGCTCTTTATAAAATACTGAGTTTAGCTCCCTCTTGCTTTCTCTCTTACCCCCTCTTCACCTTTCTGCCATGGGATGATGTACCTAGAGTTCCCTCACAGATGTTGGCCTCTTGATGTTGGACTTTTCACACTCCAGAACTGTGAATTAATGAATTTCTTTTCATTGTAAATCACCCAGTCTCTAGTATTCTGTTATTAAAAACCTGCATCTATTCCTTATTCTAAAATTCCCTAAAACCTATGTTAGCAAAACTCACATGAACATAAAATTTTCTACTGGTTATACCAAGACTAAAAGTCACAGAAAATGTACCAAGATGATAAATAGGAACAGAATACACTAAATCTGCTTAATTTATTTCTTCATTCAAATTACAAATCGGTAATAGTTTATGGTGATTTTATCTATGACCTTTGAATTTATGATTGTTAGCCATTTGCAAAACTTATGCTTATATATTTTTTTTAATTGGGTCTCTAAAGAGCCCTTTATCCCTCTTGTGGGGGAGCCTCCCTTGCTATACCCACATAGTATCACTTTAGGAAATACTGGATCCCTACATGACTTCATACATAACTAACTACCTTCAGAATTATGTGCATAATTGATTTACTTTGGTATAGAGATGTGTCCCAAGATGAGGCAATTCAATTTCTTCCCTGGGATTTAAAACATGAGGTGATTGAGAAATGAATAAAGGCCTTGCCAATATAAAAACACTCAAAGGTAGACCCTGTGCTACTGGATAGCTATGATTCCTATAAGTCAAGTATGAGAAATAATGAAACAAATGCCAGACAGAAATAGAAACAAAAGATGAACTGGAACAAGCTTCATGGCAGAGGCTTAGTTCTTGCAGGGACTGTCTTTAACATATCTTGATATTCCAATTATCATTCATTCCAAGAATGAATGTATTGTTTTGTTCCTTTCCACTAATTTACCTGAGTTTCTGTAAAAAAAGCAATGGGATCCTGATTAATAAATTGACGGAGAGGATGCAAATAAATTAACATATTATTTAGCATCTTAATTTCTACCTTATGTTTCCTCAGTTTACAAGTTTAGTAAAGTTTTGATTTCAAAGTGATAACTCTATTTAAAAGCACCAGTGTCTCTCTGTAGAATTCTTAACATTTAGGACAGGAGACAGAAAAACTAAGCAGGAGGTAAAAATGTGGCTATGTCAAGGGTCAAACTTTCTTCTAACCAGAAAGAAATATAATTTATTTCCTCATATAACTTATTTCAGAGACTTTGTTCTTAAAGAGAAATTAAACTAAAATGATTCAAATAATCTTACTGATTTCGCGAAATGCATGTTCAAATTGCCATTTTAAATATCATGCTCTTGTAAGGCACAGAATGTCCTTTTCTTACATTTATGGCTTTTCATTGGACATATAATAGTCACATAATAAATGTTTGTTGAGTTGAAAAGAAGGACAGGAGCCATGTGGATGTGGAAATTTGGGTTTGTGATGAAAGTCACACTTTAGAATCACACTTCATATCTGATGCTTCAAATCCTTTAAAATATTGATAAAATAAAAATTCAGTGTTAATTGGAATTCTCTATTTTGACTGTCAGTTCTCTCATTTAAAACATTAAAACGGGTATCATGTATAATTGACTGAATAACAGCAAAAGCCATTCTGAAGTGTTATGAATATGTTTAAACAAGTGCAGGACTAGAGGCTGAGATGTAAAGACTTTCAATTTTGTGGTTTCTAGATCAAATTCTGCAGTGTGCCTATGGGCCTGACCACTGTTCACAGAGGAGCTTTGAGGATTTTTGATGATGTGGAACAATCAGTGGTGAAAGATCAAAGGCTGGAACATTGAGGGCAAATATGGGTTCATGCATTTTAAAGGCAGTCATGCCTTAAATAATTTCAGGGCCAGGATGAAGCTGCTGGTGCTAGTGAGATGGAATTCCTTTCTATCTCAATATGGTAGGGAATCCATCGAACCTTCTCTTTAGAGAAATAGGAAACACTCCAGCCCATCACAATGACTTCTCAGTTTTTTCAGGCTAACTGAAGGACGATTAACCCATTCAAGGAATAAGAAAGTACTTGTCAAAGTTGCTGCATTATTGGTCATCATTTTCTTTCACCTGTTCCTTAATTTATACCATTTAGAATTAAGCAAGGAGTATAAAAAGCAAGCATGCGACAAGTCATTTTTAATACTAAAACATTTTAAGTGTGTTTGCTGTGATTGGTTCTTTGTTACCATATTGAATTTTACATGAACAGTACAATTTTCTGTATTCTCTTATTTTAAAGCAAGTTAAATATGATTTTTGTGATCCATTATATTACAGAGGTAAGCAAATGATCAAAACATAGTTTTATCTTCCTACTAGTAGACAACTCTGAATGATACTGGTAACTACATATTTTATTTATTTATGGTTCTAGAGATTGAGCCCAAAGACCTCATATATGCTAAGCATGTGCTATACCCTTGGCTCTGGGGACCAAATATTTTATTCTCAAGTTCAAACTAGTAAACTCAACCTCTTTGGAAGAGCTCTGTAATGTTTTAAGGAAATGGAAACAATTTAGGCCATGGAGTGGAGGATCCAAAATATCATTGGAATGAGAAGGGTGAGGTTTTGTTTGGTTTATTTCTTTGAGAGTAGTAATAAACACCTAGATGTCCCATATACTAGGGCACATGGACTACATCCATTTCTAAGTTAGGTGAAGGGTTCAAGATCAATACCCCAAGTCCTCTTTAGTCTTCTGACTGACAAGGAACGTTACTTCAAAGAAGAACAAGTCACCTCACATATACTAGCTTTATAACTTGTTTGCAGAATTAAATAGGAAAAACAAAATAGGCGAATGGGTTTTTAGTAAAGCTCTATAGACTTGTTGGTTGCAATAGTGTGTGTGTGTGTGTGTGTGTGTGTGTGTGTGTATGTGTTTTAATTTGTCTTATAGGAATTCTGCTTAGAATGAAATCCAGTTTGAGTTGAAAAACTATCTGTGGTGGTTTGGGTTTTTGTTTTTGTTTGTTTTACTTTCATTTATTACCTCTCTGCAGAAAGTCTAGAGATCAGTACAGTTTGACTTCAGGCTCTGGGTACTAATGGTGTAATTTCTAACAGCCAATCCACAACAAACCCCATAAAATTTGTCTTAATGGGATTTGCCTTGAGCACCATCTGTAATTAGGTAGGGGGTTTCCACTGCAACTCTATTACTGTGATGTCTAGGTAAGTCTCCCGGGGCGCCTTTGGCCTCTGGGCCTCAAAGCTCTGCAGCATTCACTGAGCATTAGAAAAGCCTCAGAGGATGCGCAAGTGTGTATGTGCACATGTGTGTGTGCATACACATTCACACATGCAGCATGGTAAATATCCATCATCAATTCTGTAGTCACCAAATGTCTCTGTACTGTGGGTTTTGTCCTTATTTTATCATTACTTTTTTTTTTTCTCTTGCACATATTGGCTTTTTCGGTGTAAGTAGAATCCAATCTAGAGGCACAGAAGTTACCGCAGATGCCGCACCAGAAGTGTGCTGATGACACCATCTGCTTTCTGCAATTCTCTCCTGGTCATTGATTTCTCTGGGAGATTTTCTTCAAAATAGTTGGACAATCTTATGGCATGTTGCGTGACATATGGAGTGCTTTTTCACTAGTGACTCCAGCATGCTGTAGTGGAAAGAGCAAGGGATGTGGAATCAGAGTGCCAGATTTAGAAGCCTGGATAGGTTTCCTCACACTAGAAAAAGTCAAGCATTCTTCCTGTCCTTAGTCTCTTACTCTGTAAAATAATGGTAATTTCTTCTCCAAGATGCCTGAGAGGTGCTTCAGTGAGGGGAAAAAGAAACATTAAAATACTAAAAAATGATGAAATATCATATAAAAATAAATCATCATAATTTTATTTTCCTCACACTTTTATTAATGGTACCTGGATCATCTTTTTTTTTTTATCATCCAAAGGAATCTTTTTTACACTGTCCCTAGTGATATTTATACCACTTCTGCCAACACTGATTGAGACTTATTGGACTGATGTGATCTTTGAGGTATTAGACTTTTGTTGGAAATTTCTCTTGTAGCAATATCTTACCCATGTAAGAAAAAGGCTCTAAGATTGTGAAATAATAGGAAGGAGAGAGAAACAGAGAGAAGGGGAGAGAGGGGGAGAAATGAGAGAGAAAAATAAAAATAATAATATCCATGCATACCAACACTATGTTAAAATCACTTGCTGTCATAAGATAAAAGAAACAGGGAAGGGAACCCATTTCCTTACTTTCTGCATTAATCCAT
The DNA here is from genome assembly GCF_048772815.1 of Callospermophilus lateralis. Classification (NCBI taxonomy): domain Eukaryota; kingdom Metazoa; phylum Chordata; class Mammalia; order Rodentia; family Sciuridae; genus Callospermophilus; species Callospermophilus lateralis. The sequence continues at coordinate 64,453,553 of NC_135318.1, forward strand.
GGCTTAATTCTTATTGTCTTGCTATCCTTGATTTTTCTCATCACGTCTGTACTGATTCATGAGTGTAGGATCAGGTTCCCTGCTGTGCCCACACTGTGCCTGATTACTGTGTCTCTCTATCTCCGTCCTCATCACCTAATACCCTATAAAACCTCACATGGTCAGAAGATCCTGCACTTCCCTTTGTCCAGGTTTGGCTAACATAAACTACATATTTGATACCTATCTTACTCTTGTTTTACTTTTCAGAATATTAAGAACCCATAAGGTTGGGAGGTCTGATCATTTAGTCCCCTGAAAGTTCCAGTAATTTCAATATCAAGATAATTTTTATTAAGTTGAGAAGAAAAAAAGGTTGGGCAGGGCAGAGAGACTTGTGAGTAAAAAATTAGTGTCTTAAACTTCAATAAATGCGTTTCAACATGATATTTCACTTCAGGACTTTAATCTAGGAACTGATCACTATAATCACAGTGGCTTCTGTATTTATCCTAGTCTTTACTGCATGGTGGCTGAGGTAGAGATAGCATAATGAGCCCTGTCCATCACCTTCAGAAGTGACCACATTCCAAGTGACTGGGCTTTGAGCACAGAATGCAACAGTAAGTACACTTATAATGACAATAGAAATACTGATATGGCATACTTTAAAAATTTATCATGACTCAATTTCTTTCATCTGAATCTCATGAAAGTAATCAGTAAGCACTCAATGAGAGAAATAAGCTTCCTCAAACAAATAGCTATAATTATCCCATTCCCCTACTCTATAAGGTGCCGATTACTATGTATTGAATCTTTTTTTTTTCTAACTAGATATCCGTATGTACAAAAGTCAGCTCAAAATAGAGTGAAGACCTAGATATAAGACCACAAACATAGAAACTTCCAGAGGAAAACAGGTGAAACATTTCACCATTGTAGTCACAGGCAACAACTTCCTCAATAGGAATCTCATAGCTCAGGAAATAATTCTAAGAATTGATAAACAGGATGGCATCAAATTAAAAACTTCTGCACAACAAAAGAAACAATTAATAAAGGAAATAGAAAACCTACAGAATGGGAAAATGTCTTTGCTAGCTACCTTCTCACAGGGGATTAATATGCAGACTACATAAAGAACTCAAAATATCAACACTGATAAACATAACCCATTCAATAAATGGATGAATAAGCTAACCAACACTTCTAGAAAGAAGAAGTACAAACGATCAATTGTATGAAAAAAAAACATGTTTAATGTCTTTAGCCATCAGGGAAATGCAAATCAGACTACATTAAGATTCTATCTCAGTCAAAATGGCAATCATCAAGAATACACATAACAATAAAGGCTGAGGAGGATGCTGGAAAAAAGGAACTCTTACACACTGTTGGTGGGCATGTAAATTAGTACAGCCACTGTGAAAAATCAAACTATCATATGATCCAGCTATACCAACTTCCTGGCACTTACTCACAAGAATTAAAGTCAGCATAATTTAGAGATATAGATATACCCATGTTTATTGAAGCACAATTTACAATAGCTAAGTTATGAAATCAGTCTAGAAGTCTATTGATGAATGAATAAAGAAAATGTGATACACACACAATGACGTTTTACTTAGCCACAAAGAAGAATGAAATTATGTCATTTGCAGGAAAGTGGACGCAATTAGAGAGCATAATAAGCCAGACTCAGAAAGACAAGTGTCATGTATTTATTTTCATGTATGGAAGCTCAAGGGGAATAAAAACTAAACAACAACACCAAAAAAGATCTCATGAAAGTAGGAGGGGGACCCAGGGTAGAGGAACGACAACATGGGGAAGGAGGAGGGGAAAGGCAGGAAAGGGAAGTCTTATGTAGTGAAATTGATCAAATAATGTTATGTGCATGTGTGGATATGCCACAAAATCTCACTATTCTGTATAATTAATACACACCAATTAAACACACACACACACACACACACTTTTTTCTGTGTCCCAAAATAGGCAATCTTTTTATACTCATTCTGTCCAATTGATAGTTACTTGCTCAAAGAGGTGGATCATTTTTGAACACTGGAATAAGAATCAAATTTTACATATTTAACTATGTGGAACAATTCATTGATGATAAATAGAATTGAGGTATGAAAATAGAGAGGAGTGCTTATTAATTTTTTAGAATTTATTACTAAACTTAGCCTATTATTATTCTTACTAATTGCCTTCCTTCCATGATATCATGCTTTGAAATAATAGTATGCAGGATTTTGATCCATTGGTGTAACTAGCAGTATCTATTATATTGATTGAAAGCTGCCCAGATAAATCTCTTCAGTTACAAGGTGTCAACTGAAACCAGAGAGTGATGGTTTAAATAAATAAAGAGGGAGAAATTTCTGAGCACAGCATTAGTGTCAGAATCAATGAATTATTCCTACTGGGCATTTATTAGCACGTACAAATGCTAGTTTCAGAGGGACATTTGTGGGAAAGTTGATGAAAAATTTACCGTCACCCCAAACTTACATGCTTTCATTTCCTATTTGACTCAGATACTAAAGGTAGAGATTTAAAATGTATCAGGAATAGTCTGCTTTACACAGACAGCCCCATGCTGAGAAATAACATCTTCAAGGAAATGGCTAAGATGTCAATTGCATTCACACTGATTTAGCAGTGTCCACTTTGCTCTGGGACTTCAGTTCTCATGGCAAGAGTCTGCCTGAAATGGAAATGAAGAACTCTACTCTGTAGGAAAAGCTCACGAGGATTTAAATAAACCTGGGTATCCGTCCTTGTAAACTAGAAGGTTTCTTCAAAAATTTCACTATGACTTAATTATAATGTTAAGTGTAATAAAATTGGATATTGCTCCTTATGTATAACATTATCAGAGATATGAACTGTAATGGAAGTCAAATTTTTAGTAACATGGTACAACTGTATTAAAGAGTGAAAAAGTAATTGAATTAGAGGCTCCAGACCTGCTTTTAGATCTAATTGTACATATGACAGTTATATGAATAAGGACATGGCATCATAATTTGGGAATCTTGTATGTCTTATTTGAAAAATGTGGATAACTGTATTTCAGTTCACCTACAAGTTGTAATTTAAATCACCTTTTCTTGGATAGTTTTTACAAGACTTTCCATTTAGGGATGTGCTAGTAAATGTGTAACAACCATTTCTCCAGGTAAGAACATGCCCCAATCATGGTTGTCAATCTGCAGTGAATCATATTCCTACCACATCCAATTTTAAGGCATCAACGTAATGTCACTGCATATGGGATTGGGAAGAGAGGTGCAGAATCAGTTTTTATAAACTGGCATAAGCCACTTTCAGCCAAGTGTTGCTCCCACTGGAAAATACAAATGGTAGTACTCTGTACTGTGTCTCACATACAGCAAATGCTCACTAAGTCTTTATGGAACGAATCTGTATATGAAAGAATCCTATGGACATTTTTCAAATGAAGAAAATGAAGAATGTATTTATTAGTTTATCCACTTAATAGAAATATAAAATTCTAATGCTAATTTATCTTCAGAATAAAATTCTGGAAAATGGAGATTTTTTCTTCTCAATTCCATATTCTTAAGAGAAAAGAAAAAAGGAGATGAAGTAAGATAAGACTTTTACTTACATATGCTGGTTATTGAACATTCTCAATTTAGTATCATTTCAACAAATTTTTTTAAGATAAAATAATAATAAAATCAATGTAATGGTCTCTTGCACACATTCCTCAGCATTCAAGAACATGAAAGATAAAAGATGAAAAATGGCATCTAGTAGCTGCAACCCAAATAGAGGTAATGGGAACTGTTTTCTTTTTTTCAGGTCAAGTTGCATATTGTATATGAAAGAACTTTGTAGTTACAAATTTTTTTTCCCCACTCACTTTTACTGGTCAATTTTCAATTCAAAGATTCAATTCAGTACATATGAAAACATCATTTTGTCAGTAGATCCATGGTTTCAGTGACACCAGGGAGGCATAGTTGAACTCAATAAGTGTGGTGTGAGAGTGTTCAGCACGACCATTTCATTGCCCTACTCCATGGGAAAATTTCACTCAGCACACAGTGCAAATGGGGCTTCCTTGCTTAGGAACCAAAACTGAACCCAATAGCCTTTAGATGTAGCTTCAATACACAGGGTAAAATTATTCTTGAAGATTATTATCAGATTCAAACCAAAATCTGAAAGTTTTTCCATAATAATATGAAGAGGGAAATGGGGTTGTAGGTAGTCACAAGTCAGTGTAATGTTTTGACAGTTCTTTTCTTTCTCATGCTGCGACAGACAATGTGGCAACAGAATCCATATGGGATCAATTATTTTTAAACCTAAGATGAACCTTTCTAATAATTTTAAACTTGAATTTGCTTATGCAACAAATTATACTTTTATTTTAATAAAATAAAAATTAACTACATAAAAGGATATTATATATACATGGGGATGTTATTTTTAGAAGATGACATTATATAAGATGATATGGAGATCTTAGTGGTCTTTATCAAATCCTCCGTATTTTTAAAATGAACCACATTAATAATATACTTGAATGTATGTTCTTGGACCAAATTATCACTTATGAGCCAAAAGCAATTAAAGAAAACATGTTAATTTTATTTAAAATGTGAAGGCTTTTATTTTATTGGCTTTACTTTGTTAATAATATCCCTCCTTACATGATATCAGTTAGACAGTTATTCTTCTTCGCCTCCCATTTCTCAGATCCAAGTCCATCTAATTGACAGGTGCAGAAAGAGTTAGATTACAAAGATTACTCTTGATGACTCAGACTAATGAAACATACTTAATTTTGTCCCTAACTGTCTCATAAAGTTAAGCATCTGGTAAAGAGTCTCATACTGATCATATTTTAGAAGTTGTAATAAAACCACTGTGACATATTTTAATTTTCAAAACAAAAAATATAAATTATTATGTAATTTCCATCTCAAGCTATTATGATATTTTCTGAACAGTTTTACTGATGACATATTCCATAATCCTATTAGAAAGGGCTGCTTTATAGCTGCTTGTCCTTCTTTGTGACCACTGTAGCCATGTTTGGGAAGATGTGATTTGACATTTGATATGCTTGCATATGTAGACTAATGAGCTGTATTATAATGAGTATGATTGAACAAAATGAGATATTGCTTTTTTTTGCGGGGGGTGGGGGGCTTACAAGGGATTGAACCCAGGGGCACTTAACCATTGAGCCATATCTCAAACCCATTTTTATTTTTTTATTTTGAGACAGAATCTTGCTAACTTGCTTATGGCCTCACTAAGTTGCTGAGGCTGGCCTAAACTTTCCATTCTCCTACCTCAGCCTCCTGAGTAGCTGGATTACAAGCAAATGTGTACCAGCGCAACTGGCTAAGATACATTTTGAGAGACCATTTACCCTCATATTATTCAAAAACTTTACATTTAAAAACAAAGCAATTTTTTTTCAGGAAAAGGTCCTGGTATGATGGTATAATGTTCTATATAATTGTTTGATATAATTATATGCAAGCAGGAACAGTATTATGAAGCTTATTTTTGAAAGATAGTGTTATTTATAACATCTGAAAAAATATACTTAATAAGAAAGGCAAAATGTTTGAATTATTCATGTTTTAAAAGTTCTTATTTTCATCAGGTGTTCCTGCCAAATTTAAATTCTATATATACACCTCTAAACTAGTCTTTCAATATCATGAATCCAGTATGTCTCACAGGGGATCCCTGTAGGAAAATTCCTAGGGAAAAAGATGAAACAGCACTTTTTTTTCCCTCTATGTAGCAAAGTTATTCTCTGGAGATCCTTCTGTGTCCATAGAGTAAGATCAAGGCTTCTGTTCACATCAACTCTTGTTAAAGCACACCTTTGGCACATTTGTTCTAAAACGTCATTTGTGTAAGAGACATCATGAAGGTAACACATTTTTATTATTCCATTCTAATAATGGAAACTACAGAGTATCATAATGAAAAGTTGGAATTAACCTACATGATCTTTAACAAATGAAGATGACTGCTGGTTCCGCACTTCACCCATTCCCAGGGCCCTTTTTCATCCTCATCCTAATGGGGATGGGAACTTCTGAGCAAAATAATTCACTAAAATTTAGTTACATGACCCATTAGCAAGAGACTATCTGTTGTAAATTTACACATAGGCTAAAGAATGTAAAGCTAGTACAAAATGGAACTTGCAGTTTGGAGGTCCTGAGCAAGATCTTGAAATTCAAAGAGTAACAGTATCAAACCAGACTAAGATGGCAATGGGACGAGAGTGTGAAGCCAAGAACCGGAGTGATTGGGACATGCAGACTAAAGACAGACAAAGAAACCTATCTGTGTTAGCAGACTAACCCTCTTAGGGTTAAAATCAACAGAGGAGCAGTGAGGTATCTATATTATTAACCTTGCACCACCAAGTACATTGATGAGAGTCTGGAAGTATTACAGGGTTTCTACTAAAGACTGGGTCATCTGGCCTATTTGAGTCAGCTTTTTTGCTGCTATGACTAAAGAATCCAACCAGCAAAATTATAGAGGAGGAAGAGTTTATTTGAGAGCTTCTGGTTTCAGAGGTCTTAGTCCATAGAAGCCCAGCTTCATTCCTTAGGGCTCAAGGTAAGGCTGAATATCATGGCGGGGAGAGGGTGGTGGAGGGAAGCAGCTCATATTGAGGTGATCAGGAAGCAGAGAGAGAAACTCCACTGGACAGATACAAATATATACCCAAAGCCATGCCCCAATTCTCACCTCCTCCAGCCACACCCTACCACCTTAATTAATCCCATGAAGAATTAATTTACTGATTGGGTTAAAAGACTCACAACCCAATCATTTTTTCTCTGAACCTTATTGCATTGTTCCACATGGGAACTTCTGGGGGACACTCACATCCAAACCATAACAGGCCTGTTCATGTATTTGTAGAATATCCATAGAATCGCTGAATTGCTATCTTACATCAGTATAGAACTGGCATGTAAGTTCTGAGGTAAAGGGCTTTCCAAGGCTTTTCAATGTAAAAAGAATTAAAAAATTAGAAATAGAAAAATACTAATTTAATTAGCTTAAGTAAATCTTATATTAATGAGGGTATATTGTGTTTTGTTTTGCAAAAGAAAAGAGTATAATTATAACCAAACTTTTGATATTACAAAAATCAAATTATTCACAAAATACTACTAAAATACTTGGAGGTTTCATGTTCCACTTTTCTTCATGGAATAATTGGGTTACTTAATATACCTATTTTATATTTAAGTGTGCTCATAAAAGCACTTGACAGGGAATATGGAGATCTGGTGTCTTTCTCTGTATTTATGAATTTGTGTATCTGTTTAACCTCTTCTCCTTAGTTTATTTATGTATAAATTATGGACTACACAATATGTAAAAACATTTTCAGTCATGAATTTTATGCAATGTTGAATCTTCTGAAGGCTTGCTGAGGAATATATTTCCTGTTATGCTAACATTGACTTAAAGTATATCAATATTTATTCATAATTTGTATTTTATGTATTTATTTTAACTGTAGGATTAAATATTTAAAAATTAGTCTAAATTATACTCCTACATGTGAATGTGTCTATACAAATGTATACATATAATAATACATACAAATACAAATAATACAAATGAAGTAACAGTTTTACTTGTTTTGTATTAAGTTTTTGGAACTCTACTCAAACAGGCATGAGCCTTCTAGAAATGTGAAATGTATAATACCTTCTACATATTAGAATTTAAAACATTTACTAATGTAAATATTGTAGGCATTGGGCACAGAACCCTTCTGGCTTCTTTGTACAAATGTGATTCACTGGCAGTAAAGTATTTGTAACTTTAAACATAGTGTCTGCTTCATAAAGAGAACATAAAATAAGAGACCCAGAATAGCCAAAGCAATCTTTAGCAGGAAAAGTGAAGCAGAAGACATCACAACACCAGACCTTAAACTATCCTACAGAGCCATGGTACCAAAAATGGTGTGATATTGGCACAAAACCAGATATGTGGACTAATGGTACAGAATAGAAGGCACAGAGACAAACCAAAACAAATACAGTTATCCCATAGTTGACAAAGGTGTCAAAAACATTCATTGGAGAAAAGATAGCCTCTTCACCAAATGGTGCTGGGAAAACTAGAAATCCATATGTAACAAAATGAAACTAAACTCCTATCTCTCACCCTGCACAAAATGCAACTCAAAGTGGATCAAAGACTTAGGCACTAGAACAGAGACCTGCACCTAATAAAAGAAAAAGTAGGCCCAAATATTCACCATGTTGGCTTGGGAACTGACTTCCTTAATAAGACTCCTAAAGTGCAAAAAGTAAAATCAAGAATCAATATATAGGCTGGATTCAAACTAAAAAGGTTCTTCTCAGTAAAGGAAACAATCAGTAATGTGAAGAGGGAGCCTAAAGAACAGGAGAAAATCTGTACCACAGACATCTCACATAGAGCATTAATCTCCAGGATATAGAAAGAACTAAAAAAAATTAACATAAAAAAACCCGCAATCAATAAATAAACAAAGGAACTGAACAGACACTTCACAGAAAAAGAACTACATCAACAAATTTATGCAAAAATGTTCAAAATCTCCAGCAATTAGAGAAATGCAAATCAAAACAACTCTAAGATTTCATCTCACTCTAGTAGAATGGCCATTATGAAGAACACAAGCAATAATAAATGTTGGTGTGGATGTGGGGAAAAAGGTACACTCTTATACTGCTGGTAGGACTGCAAATTGATGCACCCACTCTGGAAAGTACTATGGAAATTCCTCAGAAAACTTGAAATGGAAACATCATTTGACTCAGCTATCCCACTACTCAGTTTATACCCAAAGGACTTAAAATCAGCATACTACAGTGATGTAAGCACAACAATGTTTATAGCAGCTCAACTCACAATAGCTAAAATATGGAACCTAGATGCCTTTCAACAGATGAATAGATACAGTAAAGGTAGTGTATACATACACAAAGAAATATTACTCAGCCATAAAGAAGAATGAAATTATAGCATTTGTAGGTAAATGGATGGAGCTGGAGAATATCATGCTAAGCAAAATAAATCAATCCCTAAAACCAAAGGTTGAATGTTTTCTCTGATATGTGGATGCTAATTCACAATGGGGGTTTGGCTAGGGAAAAATAGAGGTACTTTACATTAGGCAGAGGGGAGTGAAGGGAGGGGAAATGTTATGGGGTAGGAAGAATAGTAGAATGAACCAGACATTATTACCTTGTGTACATATATTATTACATGACTGGTGTGACTCTACATTATGTACAACCATAAGAATGATAAGTTATATTTCATTTATATACAATGTGTCAAAATGCATTCTAATGTCATATAAAACTAAGTAGAACAAATAAAAAAATAAAATATAATAAGAAAGAGAACATAAAAGCTAGAGTTAACAATATTCATCATTACAGTAATAATGATAATAATGATACTCATTTTATCATCATTGTCTGATACCTGTTGACTTCTATAAAGAACTCGAGGTTCTCCACAACAGAGGAATAGCATGCCATGAACAAAAGTCAGGAAATGTCAATCAGAAAGAAGATACCAGTTCTATGAAGTTATTTCTAAGATTTGAGGCTGTTGATCATGAACAAATTAGGAAAATCTAGAAAAGTCCCTAGAACACTAGAACCCTTAGTTTAAACACAGAACCCTTCTGGCTTCATTGTACAAATGTGATTCACTGGCAGTAATGTATTTGTAACTTTAAGCATAGTGTCTGCTTCATAAACAGAACATAAGATAAGAGACCCAGAATAGCCAAAGCAATCTTTAGCAGGAAAAGTGAAGCAGGAGGCATCACAACACCAGACCTTAAACTGTCCTACAGAGCCATAGTACCAAAAATGGTGTGGTATTGGCACAAAACCAGATATGTGGACTAATGGTACAGAATAGAAGGCACTTTAATTTTAATTTTAATTTTTGGTACCAGGAATTGAACCCACACACTTAACCACTGAGGCATATCCCCAACCCTTTTAAATATTTTATTTAGAGACAGGGTCTTCCTGTATTACTTAGTGCCTGCTAAGTTGCTGAGGCTGGCTTTGAACTCACAATCCTCCTGCCTCTGCTTCCCCTGCCACTGGGATTACAGGCAAGTGCCACTGTGCCCAGCACTAATTTTTAGAAAAACATTCAAACTCCAAAATCTTCCATGTTTATTAGAAAAAGGTATCATAGATTTTAGATTTTTAAAAAATGAATACATGGTGTTGAATAAAATTTGTTAATTGCACTTTTACTGCAGTACTTTTTCCTATAACAGGCAAACCTCAAACTTTAGGTGACTAACACAATAGAATTTATTTCTCACTCAAATAACATTTCAGTGCAGGTTTTCTCAGAGCCTTTCTTCTGCCTGAAGACGTACAGATGCAGATTTCTTTTATCTTGTAACTCCACTACTCCCTAAGGGCTTGGAATCCACTACATTTAATATCAAGTGAGAGAAACAGTAGTGAGGGCATGCATGTTCCTTAAAAATTGGAAAATGACAAGCAGCCTTCTGTTCACATTCCACTGCTGAAAACAGTCCCACAGTCTTGCCAGAATTAAAAGGAAGCCAGGAATGGAGTTTTTGCTTGGATGGCTCCCTAACTATTTGCCAGTCTGGGTATTGAAAGAATAGAACCAATATCATTATTATAAATGCCAGGGTTTATTTTTTGACTATGTTAAATAATAAATTTTCCTCTGACCACAAAATTGAAGAGCAATTTTTATCCAAAATTATTGCAGATGTTTCAAACCGTCTTATTTGATCTGATTTTTAAGTGATATCATGTTGGCCAGTCAATATTAGCTGTTTTCTAATTGGCCATAGATAATCTTAAGTGCTTTTCATGTCCCAGGAACTTTAGAAAAATAAATGTCTTGGAGGATTTTCCCACAATTCCGCAATTTTTACCACTTAGTGCTGTGCTCAAATGAATATTGGTGACAATTATTCATTCGTACAAGTAAAAATGAGTTTGGCTGTTCACATACACTTTGTTCACTTGTAATGACGTGCAGATACCAGATTCTAATCACTATTTGAACTTTAGAAAGAAATTTCTGGAAGTAAGTATGCAAATTCAGTCTCCCCTTACCCTACTTACAAGGCATCTACCTAAATTCTCTTTCTATCTTCAGAACTTAAACTCATTACTTTAGCTTTAGCAGAAATCACCTTCTTAGCGACCTCTTTCTTTCTCTATTATAATAGAATTAAGAAGTCTAACTTTACACAGAACTTCAAACCTTATTTACTTTGCACCATTTTTGTTTTCTTCCGGATTGAGGTTAATTCTCATGGTAAAAGCCAATCAAATGATTGTTTTGTTTTTGTGATTTTTGTGACTGGTAAGGTGATATTGAAAATAACATATTCTATATTATTTCAGAGTTGAGACACAAAGATGTGAAAAAGATATATAGAAATCACTATGTCATATGCAGTATTTCCTAGCAAGATGCACACACACTATCTTTTATACATTGAATCATATTTGATTAATTCCCAGGTTAAAAAAATATAGCTATTTATATTAAGTGCACTCTAAATGCATTCAAGGAAGAGTCAGACTATAGTGTATTAAGATTTAGAGATAATTGGTGTTTTGCCCCCTGAGGAGAACTGATACAAGAATATGTATTCCTGATGCTTAAACCTCTGGGCTAACTTTGCATTGCAATAAAATCTCTCTCAGAGAGTTTTAGCCAGATAAACAATAAAATGTGCAAATTTTTATTGCAAATATAATATGTCCAAAAGTTTTGACCCCCACTTTATGAATACTATGTCTATTAGTGAAATTGCAATAGCACTTTGTATAAGTAATCAACTTCTAGGATCAGAGTTTTTTTTGTTTTCCTTTATAGAGTAGATACAAGTTTTAAGTATATTAGTATATGATTATCTGGAGATGGACTCAACATCATAGCTGTTAACCCTCCTTTATATTAGAATTCTCAGAAAGTTGTTAACAATGCCAACCCTTGAAGCCTGAAACAGCCAAATCCTCAAATTCTAATTTAATCTTTTGATGATGGGGCTAGAACATTACTGTTTTCAAAATTTCCTTTGATGATATGCATACTGGCATGAACATCACTTAATTCAAAGATTCTCTGGAAACAGTAAACACGCCATAAAGACATATCCACATCTATAGTGTATACCTTGTATACTTTCTCATTATAGTTTATTTCATTGTCAATGACAAATTGACTTCCATTTTTGTGAGATCCATACCTCTATACCCTCCTGTATTCTGAATGATTTCAATTGTGCACTCTGCATGGCTTTGTCAGAACACTACAATGTAACTTTATTACATTTGCCTAAAATCCACTCTTTCTCTATTGTGCATTTCCGCGAATGACACTATAATTCACTTCTTGTTTAAGCCAGGAACATGAGCATTGGCCTTAATGTCTTGCCTGCTTTCTTCCTTCACAGGCAATCCTGTATTCCAGAAAGCCTCCACGTGTTGTTTCTCATGCACTGTCTGCACTTATTCGTGTATGGAAATACCTTAGTGCCATTTTCCTAGTTGACCACACTATTTCCAAAACTTCCTCATCGGTCTCCCTGATTTCAGTTTTCTCAGTATCATGCTCTTGCTTACCTCTTTGCTGGAACCACTTTTAAAATCATACTTTCCTAATTTTCTTCCCTTTCACTCCAGACTCACATTCTTAGAACCTCTCCTTCCTACAGTCTTTCCTGACACTCAAATATGGAAGAAATGTCTTCTTAGGGACTCTTATGCGACTGTGTCTCTCTCATCACATCATATTTAATTCTCTACGTGCTTATTTCCCAACTGTTTCCAGTGAATTTCTTGTCAGTGTCTGAGAAACACTAATTACACACAAATGCTTGGTGAATCGATGAGCAGAGGCTAACACATTGTTTAGAAACATAAAAGGAAACACCTTACCATGAAGCAGGTATGGGGAGATTCATTTACGTGGAGGAATTGGGGGGGGGCGGCGGGCAGGAGGCAAAAGTAGATCACAGAAATATAATGCCATTGTCTTCAATTTTGTCCTAAAAGCATAATAACATTCATTTCTCTGAAAACTTTCAAGATATTCATTTGGGAAACCAAGAATTGTCCCCTCAGATATTCTCAGAGTTTATAGAATGGTGAGGAAATGGACCAAAGGCTAATGAAAAGATACTCACAATGAAATAAGAAGCAATCAAGCTAATCCATTTGTAAAAGGTTGAATTTACATGACCGAGGAATATTTAACTTGTTCTTCAGTTAAGGTATAAGAAGGGAAATGACAAATTATGGAGTTTGTACAGAACTTGCATGGAAAGTTTTCTTTTAAGGATTCCAGGACTACTTTAAGAAGCTAGTGGGTTTGTTGAATGTGGAAAAAATTCTGGGGAGTTGTGACCCAGAAATGAAGATTTGGAAACCTTAATTAGGGACAGGTACGAGTTTTGGCCAATGTCATGGATATAACACAAGTCAGGGTATTACAGCATGTTGATGATTATAAACTAAATAAAAAAACCTAATGGGAATCTTACCCAATGTAATCACTCAACAGTTTTCCTTTTATTTTTGTAAAAAGAAGATGGACTATTCAAATAACCTCAACTTCAGGGAAATTGTTCATAAAATAAAGCAACTAATATACCTAAATGACACTTTTTATATTTTCCTGAGGAGAATGAGATTCACTTTAATGTATATTTATTGGTCTCAGAGTAACAACTTTTCCAGTGTGGAAACATTTGCTGTGAAAATGCCACCACCATAAAATGTGTCATGTTTTATTTTAGCAGATTGAAAATGGCTCTATAAGGCATGGGACAATATTGATGAAGAGGGAAGAATAACTACAGCCAATGCAGTTGGCGAAAGAAAGAACTGGTAGTATAGTACAGAATCTGAAATAGCTTTCCATAAAATATGAAGTATCATTTTGATTAAAAAGACATTTTAATCTAAATATCTATTAGACCCTGGGAAAAGATCTGCATATATATAATACAATCCTTTTTTTAAGGTTTTGTACTGAAACTCAAAAACAAAGAGAATAGTGAAATGTTGATAAGTGCAAGTGAAAAATAATTTGAGAGGGAAAAATGAAATATATCAAACAATCACATTTTGAGTGAGTGAATATATGTATGTGTATATGTAACTGTTTTGTAAAAAGGCATTATAGAAACGTACATTTGTAATAACGACAGTGAAATTGACTTATGAAAATTGAATTCATTCAGCTACAAAATCATATCTAGGATTAAGAAATTATAGTAAGAAATCTGGCTTGTTGTCCTCTCAGTTTCTCCATAAGAAAATGGGATTTCTATTAAAATGGTAGAGTGTTTTATCCTTTAAAGTTCTATCTGAAATTTCAATGTAGCACCATTAAAATACAGCATTTTATCAAGGTTTGTAAGCACAGACACATTGTATCTTGTCTCCAGGGACAATAAATGCCTTAGAAGTAAATATTTTCCCTCAACATAAATGCTTTCCTGAAAGATGGTAGAAGGCCTTCTGGGGAGTAAATATTTCAGAGAAATAACTTCCCAAATTATTCTAAATGGGCATGATCTTACACACACACACACACACACACATGAAATCATAATATTCCTATCCTAACATGTTACTGACATCCCTCTTTTTTACTATTTTTACAGCTATAAAGTCAAATTCAAACAAGAAAAAAAAATATGATAAATATAAACACTATCCCCGCTTGTTTGGGAAGAAGAGGTCCAGTGCTCCTATTTATGTCTGGAAATTAGGCTGAAGACTTGAAATAAAATCAAAACTAAGACTTTTGGTGTTTGAGGAAAACTTAGCAGTGACACAGTTAAAAAGAAATGTTAAAAGGTCACACACATTGGGCCACTCAGTCACCTCCTAGCACTGAATGAACTCATTGTTTTTGAACTTTGATTTTTCATCTTTACATTGAGATAATCATTTTTGCACTGCTAGCTTCACTAAAGAAATAAGTGAAACTGAAACTGAGCATACATAATCTGCCAGTTTCAACAACCTTGTAGGCATGTAAAAAATGTTAAAGTGTTTTCCCAGATCAGACTTAGGGAAAGAATTTGGTCTATAATCTTCAAAATTACCTAACATAAAAAATGAAGTTATTTTTTTCTGTAAAGTTTTAATGAACTTTTAAATATCATTTGAAGCCTCATTCAAAACACAAGAATTTATTTATGCACCATTATTCACAATATGTCTTCTCTGGCAAATGAGGTACACCTGTTATACACAGGTGGAGAAGAAAACAAATGATCAAGTCCCTTCCTTTGAAAGGATTTCAGTATTAACAAGGAAGCCCTGAAAGCAAAGAACAATTATTGAATAATAAACAAAGTCTAACTCATGAATGTAATGTAATCACCAGCTTTGGATGAAGATGGAGAGATTTTAAACTCTGATTCTGCTCTTGGAATTTCTAGGAAGTAGTGAGCTTTAAGAGAGAAAAAATGAAACTATTAAAATGCTAAGTGCCCTTGTCAATTGCAAATCAACAGAAGAAATAATGAAGTGATAAGCAGATAATAAGCAGCAACAGAAGTAGAACTAATATTTATTTGAATGTATTCAATAATCCTGAGGCTACACTGAGATGAGACAGGTCTTTTCTCATTTGAGTCTCATAATAGCCTACTACTAATTCTCTCTCCATTATAGAGATGAGAAAGTTAAGAACTAGATCAGATAAGCTATGTAGCATGCATGGAATAATAAAACCAGTAGAGAACGGGCATGAGTTTGAAGCCAGATTATTCTAAAGAGTTGTCATAAACCAAATACAATATTGAGGGGTATATTGAATTGTTTCGTGAAGCTCTATGTATCAATATCATATTAATATGAAATATTAAGATAATTTAATCACTCTTGGGCTCATTTATATACATACATATATACACACATATATATATGAATATATATACATATATATACATATGTGTGTATATGTGTGTGTGTATCCAAATCTTATCTATTTTTGTATGTTCAGTAAACTAATTAATAGATAAAACTTCAGCCAGGAGCAGTGGCTCACACCTGTAATCCCAATGGCTTGGGAGGCTGAGACAGGAGGATTGTGAGTTCAAACCCAGCCTCAGCAAAAAGCAAGTTGCTAAGCAACTCAGTAAATAAAATACAAAATAGGGCTGGAGATGTGGCTTAGTGGTCAAATGCCCCTGAGTTCAATCCCTGGTACCCCCCGACCAAAAAAAAAAAAAATAGATAAAACTTTAAATAAGACTTCTTTACACATACAGACACATAAATGGATAGATATTTTTATATATCTGTGATTCACATATAGACATATACATATACATACAAAGTGCATGTTACTTTTGATAAACTTCTGTAGAAGACTCCTGCTCTTTAGAAAGAAGCAGCAGTACTGTTAATACAATACACCATGAACCACAATGTCATTTATGCTTGACTTTGAAAATAAATTTTTTCTTCTTATGTTTGAAAGAAGAGGCATATTTATGTCAGATTCTTAACAAAGACCATACAAAGGAAGGGAATTGCAAGATCTCTCTTAAAATCAAAATTAGAAGCTGCCCAGATACTCTCATCTTCAGCTTTATTTACCAGTCCAGAGCATCTTTTTTAACTGTACACTATCACCTTATTTTTACAGTATTTTTCTTTTCACAATTCCTCAGTTTATTTTATTTATAACAGTATAAAAAAAGAAGTTTTGATTCAGGATATTGATTCCCAAATATTGTGAGTGTTGCAAGATGCATGACAGAAGCAAGCATCCAACATCACAAATCATCACAAATCCCTTCGTTGACAAGGGGAGCGTGATTATATTTACTTCTTCCTGCTGTTATTATTGTGAGCAGGAAACTTTACAGATAAAGGTGATGATAAATATACATTGGAGCCAAGATCTTATTACCCCCATAAATCCTGTTCTTCATTTAATTAGACTGAAGATGTGTGTTACCTATATAACTGAATTCACTTGAGTTTTGTCAAGTGAAGACAAATGTCTTTGCATTTTAATTTTTTCTCATTGAAATCTATTGGACCTATTTACGAAGGAAATTTAATAATCCTACACTATTTAAAAATACTTTATTTTAGGATGTCTCATCTTTTTGCATTTATCTGATTTCCATTTCCAGTAGAACTGGTCAGAGTAATTTCATTTGCAATCAATGCCTTCGTCT
This sequence comes from Callospermophilus lateralis, assembly GCF_048772815.1. Taxonomy (NCBI): domain Eukaryota; kingdom Metazoa; phylum Chordata; class Mammalia; order Rodentia; family Sciuridae; genus Callospermophilus; species Callospermophilus lateralis. The sequence continues at coordinate 64,470,828 of NC_135318.1, forward strand.
GATTATGATTCTGTAGGTGTTATATGGTAACTTAATAATAGTTCTTAGATGGTTAAGTCACTAGAGCTAATTTAGAGGGGAAGTGCATATGGAATAATATATTGCTGCTCCACTGAATTTCAAAGGAATTCATTATGATTAATAACATTACAATAGCAATTGAAAGAAGTAATAATGATTTGCCACAAGTTATAAGAACTCATTGAATAGTTTTAATCTTACTACATTTAAACATTGAACTGCAAGTAAATTCAGCAGTACTCGATAATGAGATTTGGAACTTATAATAATACTATTAATCATGACTAGATTTGTGCATTTTATGGTAAGGAATTTATGATATTTGGTGGATTTGATTTAAAATATTTTACTTATTTTGATTATGCTGCATGTGTGAGATTTGGAGACATTGGTGATTATATCTTTACATAGCCATTTTGTTTTAAGTGATTGACAGGTTTAATTCCCCCTAGTGAATATTTTATATTTGTACCCAAATCCAAACACTTCATACAATTAAGAGTAATGGAGTGCTTTGAGGGAAATAAACAGTGCTTTAGCTAACAAAAGTAGATTAATATCCAATTCTCTGCTGCTTAAGAGCCTCAGTTATTAGAGACATTCTCAATATTGAATCTGGGTGAAATTTACAGAATATGTGTTCAAATAAATGAATAGTTATTTTGTTTCTGGCTCTGTATGAAACATTGGGGAGACAAATATAAAGAAGCCGGGCTGCTCAGTCTCTTGAAATTCCCAATACAGTAGATGCAGGTCCACATACAACTCAATACAATAAAATGTAAAACCTGCTGTACTAGGGAACAGAATAAAGTACCCCAGGAGAGAACAATTACTTCTGCTTGAGCAGTTTAAAAGAATGCTTCATAGAAGATATAATACTTTCAGCCAGAATTGATGGATAAGAGAAATTTCAGCTGCTGAGGATGGCATGGAAAATGTGCTAAAAATATTAAAAGAGAAATGGTAATGCTCTATGATCACAAGGTGCAGTGGAAAGATCTCACTTTCCTCTGATATGCAGTTTCACTGACCTATCCATAAAATGTGGCAGTAATTATGATAATTTGCTCATATCTAATAGGATCCTCCTTTTCAAACACATCAAGATGTTTAAACTACCTTGTGATATTGTAAAGACATTATTATTTAGGTGGGTATGCAAATATTTTATGATAATATTAATAACTTATAGAAAATGCAATGATTGATCTAGTAGACAAGAGATAAGCAGCATTATCATTGACTGGTCAAGATCATAGACTAAGACCCATTATAACCAAAAAACTTAAGAATTATGAGAAAAGTAGCTTGTAGGAAAAATGAAAGATAAAATGCAAGAAAAAAAGTGGTGGCACACTCCTGTAATCCCAGTGGCTCAGGAGGCTGAAGCAGGAGGATCACACGTCCAAAGCTAGCCTCAGCAAAAGCAAGGCACTAAGCAACTCAGTGAGACCCTGTCTCTAAATAAAATACAAAATAGGGCTGGGGATGTGGCTCAGTGGTCAAGTGTCCCTGAGTTTAATCCCAAGTACACCCTACCCCCATCCCCCAAAAAAACATACAAGAATAATCATAAAATTTGTAAAAAGTGAAAGAGATATAAGTATAGATACAAACATACATACTGGTGAGAGAAAGCACCATGGTGCAAATCATGAGAAGTGGATTTGCAAATTATGAAAATGAGAATAGTAATGGAAATCCATAGGAAGAAGAGATAAGCATGCCTTTCCAAACAGATTTCAGAGCATATGCATGGGAACTCAGTAATGATTAAACAGCTTTGCCAAGAAAGAGTAAAAGCAGCCCCTACCTTTGAATAAAAGTCTAGAATCATAAGAGTTTACCTCAGAGTTCTTTATGGTATAATTGAATTTTTACCTCGTGTATCATTGGAGACATGTGGATGAGGACACTTAAGGAATTCGGGTGGAGCTGGTCACAAATACAATAAAACCTCACACTTATGCAGCTCAACCTAACCAACCATATGGTAGAAAATCATTTCTGCTTATAGTTTCCAAACTGCCAAGTAAAGGGAGCTGTGTAAGAAAGTTATATTAACTTCAAGAAAGAAAAAAAATTAATATTGTATCTCAATTGAAAAGGTTGGAAAAAATTGAGGCCCTTGGTGCATCAATGCGATATTGACTTATCTGTGTCATATAAAATGTTTGACCAGAACAGATGGCTCTTCAAACTTTCAAATGAATTATATTACAAATAATTTCACATAAACACCAAACACCGTATTGTTAAGTTAGTCCTTCTATAAAAGTACTTTTAATGTTAAAAAATAGGAAGTATTTAAATTTGATCAAATTATTACTAAAAACAAAACATTCCTAAGAGTGCTTGCAGTTAGAAGTTCTTTGAAAAGAAGTTTCTGCCATATTAAGACCAAATTCTAAGTCATATGGAATTGGAAACTTCATTTCACTTCTCATTTGCTCATGACCAATAATTATGTGTTGCTTGAAGCATAGACAAAACATTCTGAAAATAACCAAACATGAAAACTTAAACTTCAAAGTAAGTTTGCAATTATTTCAACAAAATTAATATCTGAGCACTATTCATCCCTTTCAAAATACTAAAGCAAACTCCCATTATATTCCTAAATTTGATCAGCATTCCATAATTTGTGCCTGAGAACATTTGTCCTTGTATCAAATATAAGAAAAGCAAACTAGTGAAAAAGTGCTAATGCTTCGGTCTTTCATAAAATAAGCATCTGGTGATAAAACAATATGATGATTTCATGCCACTGAAAGGCATTAGAAGATTAATTTATTGCTTTCAAAGTTTATGTTTATGTTTGAATGCAAAAGACAACTATTTCCTAACTGGTTTATGTTTGAATGGAAAAGCCAACTATTTCCTAACTGGTTGCATCAGACATTTGTATCTTTACTGAAGTCGGATATAGTTTAGCTCTTCATTTTGTGGGTAATTGTAAAATTTATCCAAGGACAAGCAATAAAATTCACATGGAAATAAAAGTTTTGGATTATTGAATAATAATGTCCTTTGCATTGTTAATAGTTTATTTGTCAGGGATTAATAAAATGCTATCTGCAAGTACATTAGTCTGTTTAATGGAAACTATTCTGACTCAAGCTATTACTGGGATAATAGTGGCATATTCTTTTGACTTCCTGGGAAGGATTCTGCTATGACTGTGAATATGTAGGATAATTGAGTTATTTAGAAGCTGCTTTGCCCAATATCTAAATGTGCATCATTAATGAAGATAAAATGAACTTGAGTTTCCCAGATGTCAGGAAATGTTCATTGTTTTCCTGACAACATGTCTTCCAAATATACCAGACAGATGCATTCACGTGTAGCCTGTTAAATTTCATTTCAACACTTTGGAGGAGGAATACATCAATACAATTTAAGAATAGAACTACATATTAATATTTTCTACATTAAGAAAGAAAGAAATACAATTAGTGTATCACATTTAATTTAATGATGGTTTTATGCATAAAGGATTTGTACAAAAGTCAAATGATAGATTATCTGTTCTTTGAATAATAGTTTGAAAAAATCAGTGAGTGAAAATGCACATAAAGAATTTTTTCTACTGATTTTAAATTTTAAAATTAATTCTACAAGCAAGAAGTAACAAAACTGAAGTGATTAATAGACTACGATTCTGGTGATCAACATGCACACAATTTAATGGTTAGTATGTAAGAAGTAAGATAAGGACATGTGGTCTGTTACTCTTAAAAGCAGCCTCTTTTCCACTTCTCTCAATCTATCCTTAACTAGAATTGCACTGTCTTGGATTGGAGATACAGCTCAGTAATAGAGCACCTACCTAGCATGTGCGAAACTCTGGGGTTGATGCCCAGTAAAACACACACACACACACAATTTTTCTCTCTTAAAGGAAAAGAACAGTTTGCTAACTTATAATTTTAATTCCACTTGTTCCAAATATTATTTTTGGATTTTTAAAAATCTGAGTAGGGGGATAATCTAAAGAATTTAAAAATAAGAGAAGTCAGCAAAATAGTATAATAGGAAAGTCTAGAACTATTTAACAACAAAATATGATTAAAAAATATATCATTATGAATACTTTAGAAATCGCATAGAAAGTAACAATGCCCCAGGCAAACTCAAAGCCAAGAATGGTCACTTTCAAATAAGTAAAAAAAAAAAGATCTTTTATTGCAACCAATTCAACCCCTCTTCAAACCACAATATTCATGATTGAAAGAAAACATTCAACTCATGAATACCCCTTGAAAGGAAAAGGGAAGACTGGAACATATATCCAACATTTACCCCTTTGGCAGATTTCAAGGAACTGATTTTGTGTGTTGACAGGGAATTGGATACTTTGAATGGCTGGGGCACCAGAGATTAAAGAAAAGCTCAACAAATGCCACTTAGTACAATATGAAGTTAGCTCCTAGCTTATGGTTTCTCTGTTGGGAAGGAAAGCAAAAAGGTGAATGTTTGGGGAAGAAAAGAGAAAAGTGGAATGTACATATAACACTCAACCTTGGGGCTTACCTGAAGTCCTGGTTTCTCTCTTGTCTGACTCAGAGGGCTGGTAGACTTTGAATGTCTGGAAGCCAGACAGAATGAGAGCTCAGCAGCTTGTGGCAGTGCCAGAGAGCCTGCAGTACCATAGATATATAGACAGATAGTACCATAGAGACCAGAGAGAGCAGGAGACTATAAGATGCTGAGAAAGAAATGAGCAAACATCTACTGTTGAGAAATTATACTCAGAAACCAAGAAAAAAAAACATGTCCATAAAAGGTTTGAGAAACTTCCATAGATTCTAGCTGTGTTTGCTGGTGAAGAGCTTTCTGTGTATGAGAATCTTTTTTCAAATGCATGAATCTTAGTACAGAGGTATAAGTCTCACAAAGAAACATGGAAACGTGGCCCAAATAAAGTAACAAGATGAACTACCAGAAATGGAATCTAAAGAAGCAGATGTACATGAATAATGTAACATGCATATGAATTATGTATATGAATCATGAACCTCAAAAAGATGTTTATAAAGCTTAGAAAAACAATATATGTACAAAATAAGAATATCAACAAAAAGAAAAATTTTAAAGAAATCAAACAAATAACAGCTTAATTGGAAAATTCACTAGACATGCTCAGCTGAAGATTAATCAAGCAGAGGAAAGAATCAGAATTCAAAGAAAGATCATGTGAAATTAGTTAGCCAGAAAAGCAAAAAGAAAAAAAAAAAATATATATATATAAAAGAAATAAAGCCTAAGGAACCTATGAGCCATCATCAAATGAGCCAAAATGTGATTTCAGAAGGAGGAGGCAAAAGAGAGGGGCCAAAAAACATACTTAATAAAATAATGGTCAAAAACTTGTGAAGTTTATGGAGGAAAAGATAAATTGGAAAATTCAAAAGTATGTGAAAATTAAACATACTCAAACAACCAAGAAAAAAAAAAACAACAGGAAATTAGAAAATATCTAGTAGAAAAACAAAACAAACAAAAAAGACAATATACCAAAACCAATGAGATGAAGCAAAAGTTGTACTGAGAAGAAAGTTTATAGCAGTAAATGACTACATTAGGAAAGAAGAAATATATTGAATAAACAATTTCCATTCTATCTTAACGAATTAAAACAAAAGCTAAATGTAAAGTTAGCAGAAAACAAAAAAGACTAATCATAAGAAAATAAAATAGAGAATTTAAAAATAAAACAATAGAAAAAAGCAATAAAACTAAGAATTGTGTTTTTTTTAAAAAAATCAATAGAATGGGTAAATCTTTAGTGTACTAACCAAAAAAAAAAAAAAACAAACAACAACAACAACAACAAAAAAAAAAAAAAAACCCCAAAATCAGAAAAATAACATCACAACTGAGAGAGCAGACATTGCAACCAATACAGAGAAAACAAAAGAGGTTGCTGGGCCCAGTGAGGCATGCCTGTAATCCCAGTGATTTAGGAGGCTGAGGCAGAAGGATCTCAAGTTCAAGACCAGCCTCAGCAACTTAGAGAAACCATAAGCATCTTAGCAAGACCCTGTCTCTAAATAAAAAATAAAAAGGGTTGGGTATGTAGCTCAATGATTGAGTGCCCCTAGGTTTACTCCCCCTTACAAAAGAAGAGGGAGGAGGAAAAGGAAGGAGAAGGAGAAGGAGAGGGAGAGGAAAGCAATAGAAAGGGTTAAAAGAGACTATGAAAAATTCCATGCCAACTAATTTGATAATCAAGAAGAAATGGATAAATTCTTAGAGATATGCAAACTACCAAGACTGAAGGCTACAGAAATGGAAATTCTGAACAGAATTATAACTACTAAGAAGAATGAACGATAAATCAAAAGATTCCAACAGCAAGAACAACAATAAATTCATGTCTACTCCAGTATTCCTCCCAATAATCAAGAGGTAGAAACACCCTGAGCGTTCTTCAACAGATGACCTGATAAAGAAAACAAAGTCTATACTGCAGTGGAATCTCACTCTGCCATCATAAAATATCCTATTATCTGGATGACCCTTGAGGATGTTATACCAAACAAGTCAGTCTCATAAAGGCAAATAAGATGTGATTCCAATTCTAGGGATATGTGAAGTAGTCAGATTCTTAAAAGCAGAAAGAGGAGTTCTGTTTGCCAGAGGATGGAGGGAGGAAGAAATGGAAAGTTGTTCTTTAATGAGTACGGAGTTTTAGTCATGTAAAAATGGAAAAGGTCTGGAGATACGTTCTGAAACAAGTCTTATAGAGTTAATATTTTATTGTATGCATAAAAAATTGTTAAGAACATAGACTCAGATACTTTTACCAAGTTAAGAAAAGAATTTCAAGATAAGAAATACTATTTTACTGTGCTTTGCCTTTTAAAATGATACACAAAAGTGTTAAATTTATAGGGAGTTATAGCCAAATTTTGAATTTAACTTCAACAATTTCAAGAGGGAAATTTGTTTGCAGTTCCAAAATCCATTATCAATCTTTGGCAAACTTGTATTATCATATTTGACTGTCATTTCACGGTAGTCTTAAATTTATTTCATAGTACCTCAGAGAGCCCTATTAGAAAGCAGCCTCACGAAGAAAATGACCACACTTTACTTTCTATTAATAAGATGTAAAATGTGGCTATGATAAATAATAAGTTTCTCACAATCGTACACACTCATGGTTTTGACTTATATAATTCTGCCTGGCAAGCAGTCTCTCAAGAGATACATGTTTTTATTTTAACTAAGATCAAGTCTTCTGCTGTAATTGGTTTCAATTTCACCTCTTCTTAGCTATACGCCTTAGGCATTGTTATAACTGTAAGATCAACTTTAGTGCTTGACATGACTCACAGGTGGCAGAGAGTTTTATTTACTACAAAATTCTGTGGGAGGAAACACTTCACCACCATTTCCTTAAGTATGACATCAAATATTTACAGAAAAGCTAACCACCTGTCAACCAGTGGCTAGGCAGAGGGCCATGTCATCCCCGTAATGACAAATTTCTTTTCCCAATCTGTTGCAGGAATCTAGAGTGCAATCCAGAAAAAAAAAAAAAAAAAAAATTGACAGAATCTCTTGATTGCTGAAAGTCCTAGATCTTTTCTGTGTCTCTCTGCTATGGTTTTTGATAGATTTTTCACCTCAAAATTGAACAGACAGCCTAATCAACTGAAAGCCCATAATCATTTGAAAAGGAAAACCCTTTTAAGACCCACTTACATGCACAGGGAAACTTAGTGTGATGATTGAATATGCCAACTGAGAACCCTTTTGAATTCTTAGTAGCGGGTTATTACGGTTTCAAAATGTTAGATACCCTGAAATAGTAAACTTAGCATCCACTCAGACAAGATACTTATGGCTTACAAGGAGGCCCTGAATTCTCATACCATGTCCACTTTCCAGAACTCTTGGAGTCTACTCATGTTCTTTGTTCAATTTGAACCAAGCAACAGATCTTGGATAGCTTTCATGTTTCACTGAATGTAAGACAAAGCTAACTCACTAAAATAATATTTCACGTAGATCGAAATTACCCTGGATTATGGTTGGCAACGTGTGTATAAAACTAATTAGTAAATATTTTACTCTTTTCTGACCAGATATACTTATATCTCAAATCTACTTACATCTGTAGTATAAAAGAAACCACAGACAATAAATAAATGAAAGTGCATGGTTGTGTTTGAATAAAAATATATTTAATAAAACAGGCTGCAGAACATATTTGGCCTTCAGGACATAGTTTTCTGAGTCCTAAGCTGAGACCTCAAAGGCCTGATTCTAAATTTCTGGATCAGGTAATGGAGTCTCAGTAAATCTTACCACTCAATCACAGGGCAAGTCCCTTTCTGCTTTTCTTCTCTGGGTTTCAGAGTCCCAAACCTGACCCTGTAAAATTCTCAGTCTCTTTCTGACCAGGTCTCTATAGCTGTCAGTTTTTCATCTTTACTTAAGCTGCTTGATCTGACAGTTCATTTCAGTAAAGCAGAAGGTAAAGGTAGTGTGAAAAGATCCCCTTCAGGCGGAAAACTCAAGAGAGATTTGAAGAACCAGCTAAATTATCAGCCCGTTTGGGTAATTTAGGTCAATGATTACGAAACCTTAGCAAGTGTAAGAATTACTGGAGATGCTGTTAAAACTGTAGGTCTCACACTCCTGCTTCCCTGAGATTACAATTTGGTATGCAGATCTGTCAGAAATCATGTCACATGCTTTGGGACCATGTAATAAGGATCCTAAGGTCTTAAGGATTATTCTGTTGTGAAAAACAAATATAGAGGGAAACACAAGTTGTTGAAAAATATAAATGCTGCTAACAGTGTCCTACTGAGTTGTCATTGTAAATAAGTAGTTCTCACACCTCTTGTGGCATTCAGTGAGGGTGATAACCCAAATCCAATATTTAGTTCATGCACACACATCCTGAGGATGTCTCTCTTTGTTCTGACCAATGAAAAGACTGACCTCAGAGAAGCAAGCCAGAGAATCCCAAGTAGATTCAGAATAAAAAAGTTGGAAAATGATTTGAAGGGTACTCTATGTACAATCTCTTCCTTTTGTCTCCTGTTTCTGTATCCCATAGAGCCTAATTTAGAATTGAGTATACAACCTTCAAAAGAAGAATAGTTTGTGTTTTTTTTTTTTTTTTTTTTTTTTTTTTAATGATGTTCTCTGGACTAGTAGTCCTAAATGATAATGGCAGGTATTAAATAAAAGAAAAAGACCATGTGTAAGTGAGAAGGAAGAGTATACAATATTTCTGATTTTAATCTTGAACTATCTTTCACTCTTACCACTCACTCACTGCTGAAGTAAGTAGCTTGCTAGATGAATTTTTTTAAGATCTGGGTTTCTTTCTTTTATTATTTTGCTTTCTTTTGCTTTATTGTTTTTTGTTTGGGTTTTTGTTGTTGTTGTTTTGCTTAGAAATATTTGGTAAAGGGTGAAGAGCATGTAGGAGATGACATGTAAGTTTTATTTTTCTATTTTATACTTTATATCTTTAAATTTATATAAACAAGTATTCTTGTCATTAAAATGATAAGAAAATTGAAAATTTAAAAGTGTAAGTTTTTCAAAATACAGGGACACTATATAGCCATTCTCAGAGCTATCTCATTAAAAGAAAGAAATTAATATAAGAGCCCCTGCAAGACCTCTGCCAGGTACATGTGGTTTTCATTTTTTGGCTTTTTATTTTTGTAATCACACTTACATTAGCATGCCCCAGGCATACACACACACACACACACATGCATGCATACATATATCAGATACTGTTTTCAATATTAGTAATTCAACAATATTTTCCTGAAGATCAATATGATATGAAAATAAAGGGACTCTAGGATCATATGATATAAGTTTTAAACCTGTCATTTCTTGTGTGATACAAGTTTTTCCTTAAAAAAACAAAAACCTATAATGCTTTTTTCCCCTAATCACTTAAATATCTTAACTTACCTCATGCCATTTTTATGAGGTTTGAAATGAAAAATACATGTACAGTGTTTAGGGGATGTTTAGCATGTTGTATAAACAAGCAACAAATGCTCACCATTTTTATTGAGTGACTACTTTCATAATATATTGTGCTAGGACTGTGGGGGATATAAAAATAATTCTATGTGAAATCTCTTTTTTTTCAATGTGATTTTGTAATCCATTCTTGTGAAAACTTAAAATCTTATTTTAAGTTGCATCCATGATGCAAATCTATTAACATATTACCTATTTTCATTTTTATTATAACAGCAGGGTAAAAACCTTTCTTCTTATTGGATGGAATTGAGTTTTCTGACCATATAACATTGTAGACAGTGGAATTTGTTATCAATTGGCTTAAGTGAATAAATATTTGTTAAATAAAATTGGGAATGAGTTGCCCAAACATGAAAGATTTGTACGCCTCTCAATTTCCTAGTATTAAAATTTCCAAATGCTACAATATGGCGTATTTGAAATATCAGAGGTGGAATTTCACAAATCTATTAGCTTGCCAACATTTTTATATATCAAGAAAAGAACTATGTCATTCCAGACTTTTGTCTCTGCCAAGGTAAGGAATACTTACATTATTGGAATGGATACCTTAAATGAACTTTTAGAAATTCATTATATATATTATTCTTTGTACTTTAGCTAGAATAGTTCAAGTAAAAAATATCCAGGGTAATCAAAGTACCTGAACAGAGAGACTTTTATAAATGCAATGGAGATTGGATCAATAAACTTCATGAAATGTGTTAGATCCTCAGGGCTGCATGAAACTAATAAATTTATATTAATGAAGTTATATTTCTGAACCTGTTCCTTCTCTTCTAAAATGAGGAATTATAATAAATTTGGAACAAAAATATATTTTAGCTCTCAAATTCTGGGTGATACATGATATGCAAATGTATCTGACTTTTAGTAAACTTTAATTCAGTAATATATTTTAAATTTTGCTTTAAGAATCCTCAATATTTGTTAATTCTTAAAACTGAATTTAAGATAATAGCTCCCATTTAACGTGGGTCATCTTTGCAATTTTCAAGTCTCTTTGCAATTACAAACCCTTCCACACTAAGGGTATAGTATTTCTGTTTCTCTGAGATTTTTCTTCTCAATATAACTTGTATACATTGATGATAACCACAGTTGATCAAAAACCCTATAGTAACCTAATGGAGTCTCTCTGTTTTAACTTTGCTTGAGGATCATTGAACTGTTTTTGTAAAAAAGGACACATTTTGAATGTGACTTTGGTATCACTGCAAATACCTAGTTTCTAGTGAATAATCTCAAAGAGAACAACTAAATGAAAAGTCAGATCATCTGAAATGTCTCTCTGATACTTCTGCAAAACCTTCCAGCACGAGTCTTGAAATTTAACATCATCTCCTGTGTTCAAATAAAATTCAAATAATTCTGCAGGCAACTCTACCCCCTGCCACATATTTATTGATAAATTGAAAATTAAAATCACATTGTGTTTTCAGAATAGTGCGAATAACGCATTTATTAGACAAGATGAAAGACCTAAGTGTGGTAATCTAAGTTTCCACCTTAAAAAGCTAGAAAAGGCAGTGCAATTTAAGCTTAAATTAAACAGCAGAAGGAAAGCAAAAGCAAAATTAGAACAGAAATTAGTGGAAACAGGAGAACAAAAGAGAAAATCAATCAAAATAAAAGCTGTTTTTTTTTTCTTTTTTTTTTTTTTTTTGATAAAACTGAGAAACCTAATCTAGCCAGACTAAGAAAAAAGATAGAGAAGACAAAAATTCCCAATAAGAAAAATGGGGAAAAAAATCCTCAATACTTACCCTATGAACATTAAAATAATTCTAAAGGAATATTTTAAACAACTCTACAAATTTAATAATTTTGAGGAAATAAGTCTATACAAACTATCAAAATTCAATAAAAAATAGATTATTCAAATTGGCCTATATCCCTTAAAAATTGAATCTACAATTAATACTTTTCTAAAGTGAAGAATTAGACCCAGATAGTTTCACTGGGAAATTCTACCAAACATTTAAATAGGAATTGTTGCCAGTCTCCACAATCTATAGAGAATAGATGCAAAGAGAATATTTCTTAAACTCATTCTATAAGAAAAGCATCACTCTAACACCAAAACCAAATTAAGAAATTACAAAAGAGAAAAACAAAACTACACACCAATATCACTCATGGAAATAACTTCAAAAGTCCTCATATAGCTGATTTTGGTGGGGCATGCCTGTAATCCCTGGGGCTGGGGAGGCTGAGGCTGCAGGATTGCAAATTCAAAACTAGCTTCAGCAATTTAGTGAGGCCCTAAGCAAGTTAGCAGAACTTGTCTCAAAATAAATAAAAAAATAATAATTTTTTAAAATCTGGGGATGTGGCTCAGTGGTTAATCATTCCTGGGTTCAATCCCTGGTACCAAAAAAAAAAAAAAAAAGTCATCTAAATTAAAATATTAGCACATCAAATTCAACAGCTTATAAACCAAGAATTTTACACCATGAACAAGTGAATTTATTCAGTTTTCAAAAATTTGTTAATGTCATCTAACACATTAACACCATAAAGAAGAAAAATCATAGGATGATATCAATTGGTATAAGATAGGTCTAGAAATGCCTTAAATTTTGTAAATATTTATCTTGAAGCTATATAGTGAAAAATGATTGCCTGTTTTAGAGCAGAAGAAAGTGTAGATTTGCATATTTAACTCTTAGAATTATTAAACTTCGTAAATAGAAAATCATTATTCGGAATTGAGGTGGCTCAATTATAGTTACATCCACATTTGAGTAATACTTGTCCCTATTAAACTTTTTAATTAAGAATTTCAAATAAATGCTGTAACATATTATAAATGTAAAATGCATAGTCTTTGAAAACAAATTTGTATTAAGTGAAAATATTTGATTCAATGTTTTCATTACAAAAATTAATCTTGCTCATTTGTGGCGATAATAAGCTGGGCGAATAAAGGTATGGAACATAAATAAAATAACATAGTGTATCTAATATTACCTGGGTACACGCCCATCATACTGTTATTTGGGGGATTGTTGCAGCCAATTTCAAAACCAAAGTACAAAGAGATTTCCCAGCAGCTATTCTGGTAGTAAGACTTGGATCCACGTGGTTGCTATATGCATGACAATAGTTTATATAAAGTTGTAATCTCTGTGAAAGATAGGCAGAGGTTTCCAAAGCAGGATTCCAAAACCAAATTCTCTTAATAGGGTTTATAACCAATGGCAATAAATATTTTGAATTTTGCAACATCAAATTGAGTTACAAACAAAAAAGAAAGGGAAAGGAGTGAGAGAAGAAAAGGTTGGTAAGAAAAGCATAGAAACAGCAGGTAAAATAGAAGAAGGTATGCGGGGAGGAGGAGGAGATGCAGCAGGACAAGAAATGGGTGGAGGAGAAGGTGGAGGTGGAGATGGTAGATAAAAAAGAAGGGATTGGATTGGGATCACTTGCATGCATCTTTGTGTCTGTTTTGGTCTTTATTTCAGATTGTGCCCTCATGTTTATAGTTTACTTGGTAACTCAAGGGAGAAAAAAAAATCACTGGATCCTTCTCATAAACTTTCAAGAATGCATGAGCCTTTTCAACCTCTAAGGAAACAAATAATAAATAAACACATAAGGAAACAAACACAAGCAACAATAACAACAACTTCCTAAACTCTGTATTTCCCTTTTGAAATTGTTTTACTTCTTCTATTGGAACTAATTTTCTTGGAAAACTTTGTACTTTCTCACCTTTCATTTTTTTCATTATTCATTTTTTTTGTTTGTTTGTTTGCACTAGGGATGGAAACCATGGGCGCTTTAACACTCAATTTTATTATTCCCAGTCCTTTTTATTTTATATTTTGAGAATGGAACTTGCTAAATTGCCCAGACTGGCCTCAATCTTGCCATCCTTAGCCTCTCAAGATGCTTGGATTATAGGCATGTGCCACTGTGCCCAACTTTATCACTTCTTATTACAATCTTGTTCTGTCAGACTTCCTCCACAGAAAATAGTAGCGCCATGCTTTTAATGACAATTTCATTACCAATTCTAATGATATGTTTCAATTCTTGTACAACATTTTACAGTGTTTGACACTGTCGATTAATCCTCTATGGGGATCCTTAATAACATTCCCTGCTGGTTTTCCTTCCATTTCTCTGACAACTTTTCAGGTTGCCTTCACTGGTTTCTTTATTTCTTCAGGGACCTTAAATTTATCCCCAAGCTATTCAATCAGCCTTCTCAAATTTCATTCTCATGTATTTCCTTGAATAATAATACCATTATGTTTTTAGCTTTTATAGCTACCAGCCCACCTAAATTCAAACAAATGAATTCATAAAGTTATTTACTAGCTCCTAAGTCAGTATTTCCATCACATATCATCTGTGACTCTGCTAACTTACATGTTTTATTGTCTTCTACATACTGCTACCTATTATGCCCACAAACACCCTCTCTCAGAATGGATGTCTACCCATGCACTGATTTTTATTCTTAGCAGACATCTACCAGAAATCTCCCTCCCTAACATGTTCCATATTCAATTAATCAGAAGATATTAAAGATTTGTCTCCTAAATATACCTCTGACCACTTCCCTTCTAATTGCAGAGTCACTATCAGTTCAGATTCTAATACCATATATATTTCCACCCACCAATCCATTTACACAAGTCAATTGATTTGGTATTTCTATCCTACACTTTGATAATGTCACTTCCAAAGTACAGTCGTTTACTGGACTCCCCATGATTACAGAATCAATTTTTAATATCTTGGGTATTGTTAAAATATGGGCATGAAACCTTTTGAACCAACTGTGTATGTCCTTTTAAAAACTCTCTTCGGTTAACCTTTCTACCTATTTCTGTTTCATCACACAAAATAATTGTAATTCATCAAATTGACCATATTCATAAAAACATACACCTTTGAACATGATGATTCTTCTTGTTAGAATATCTTTTTTTTCCTCAGCTGCTTATATCGTTTTGTCAAAATCCTATTAATTCTTCAAAGTACACATTTCTTTTCCTTTCCTTTTAAATGACACCTGTGAACACCAGTGTTACAGCACACATTGCACTCTCCCCTTGGCTAATGGGTTCCAAGTGAAAAGATACTGTCTTATTGTATCTCTATTCCCAGCAACCGGCTCAGAGCTTGATGGCATTAGTAGTTTAACAAATCGGAAGACAAATGAATGTTGACTGAGGACTCACATGTCTTTGTTCATGTATTTATCTGATTAAAAAGCGAGGATGGATGATTAAAAGATTAAAGATGGAAGTTAGCAAAAATGAAAAGGAGAAAAAAACTCAGACTGTGATTGTACCACTCAGATCTGTGGGTTATTAAAATTTTGGTGTATATTAGTCATTCATTTATGCAAATCTACTCAAGAATAAAAGTAGTTCACAATGCATATGTAAAAAACTGGTTAATTCCATAATCATAAACAAATTAGTGTTGATCAAAACAATATTGGGAACTCTTTTTAAAAGGAAAAATAAATCTTTCAGTGAATCCAGAATCTCCTGTTACATAGGGCTGGTAAAAATGTAAAAACTATACCCTATAAATTATAGAAAAACAAACAATTCCATCTTTTAATTTTGTATTCTCCCTTCTGTCTCCTCTATCTGTCTATCTACCTATCTATATCTATTTATGCATGTTTCTATCATCTACTTATTTGAATTCTTATACTTGAAAGATATATATTCAGGTTAAACTTCCAAAAATATTTGTTCATCTAGAGCCATCCTAGTGTTCCTAGTTTTCTTTAAACCTTAGCTAATTTTACTTTTAGCTAGTTCTTCTATTTTAGGTTTGTCAGAGGAAGAAAGGGATAAGTGTATATAGTAGAAGAAAAATAGGAACAATTAAGGAGTAAAAGATAAATGTTGTACACAAGATGTCCAGCAAATCCACACTGCCTGGTATGAATCTTCACTCTGCAAAACTGTCCTTCCCTCACCCAGACTCCAAGCCAGTCTTTCAGAGTTCAAAGACTTCTGCTCAGCAAAGCATTTAAAGTGGATCCCTATTCTCATTGATTTGTGGCTTCCTGTTAAATACTTCACAATCTCAGAGCTTTGCTGTCAATGTGTTAAATGAAAACTTTGCTTCTTCCATCAGTGCCTAGGAAACTGTCAATTACCTTGCATCATTTAGCTTTTGCTAATTGTAAAACAAGTAAAATAAGCAGACCGCTGCCCTTATGGCCCCCACAAAGGGCTGTGCCTTCATCTACATAGTATATCCAGGTTTTATTATTATCCATATCACTTTGTAAAATTGAAGAAATCTAACTTTTAAAACAGAAAAAAAAAAATTAAATAGCTGCTTTTAGTCCATTGTGTGTGTGTGTGTGTGTGTGTGTGTGTTGTACTGGGGATTAAATCCAGAGATGCTTAATCACTGAGCTGCATCCCCATCCCTTTTTATTTTTTATTTTGAGACAGAGTGTCACTAAGTTATTTAGGGCCTTGCTATGTTTCTAGGCTGACTTCAAACTTGTGATCCTCCCATCTCAACCTCCCAAGCTGCTGGGATTACAGGTACGCACTGTAATGGCTTGATCCTTCTTAAAAATAACTATTTCTCATGTTAACATTCCACTACCAGCTAATTAGCCTCTTTAAGGTTAAGTTATGTACCAAAGGAACAGTAGCATAGACTTCATCACTCTGCAAACTAAATCTTATTCTACCTTGAAGACTTTCTAGTAACATTTCATCTATCTCATTTTTCATTCTCTGTCATTTCTGTTTCTAGCTGTTGCCACATATGGAGATGCAAAATGCAAGAACTATGTTTTTAGTATCCCCTGCCTCCCCCCGAAACTCATATTCTTGATTTTCTCCAAGAAAGATAAATCTGGAAAAGCTTTGAGTGCAGCTCAAAAGATGGAGAAAGTGTAGGTCATTCAAGTATTTATCCAGACAACCAAAGAAGAATTGCATGCTGAATCAAGTTTTGCACTTTTCATAAAGATTTTTTAACAGTAAAAAATTCCAACAAAATAATAAAAATAATGCCAGTAATATTGATAATTGTGATAATGTTGATGATTTTGGTAATGAGCTTGAGCTTCTGTTGCATTCTTAAAATAGATTATGGACTACTTGCCACTTGCTTTACCTATACTATCTTCATGAAACCTCACAAAGATCACAAAAGCTGAAATCCACGTCTTTCTTTCTAGGACAAAGATAACAAACAAGACACTGGGGATTGAAAATAATTAGTAGCGACCCAAAGTCTCAAGTCTTCAAAACACCTTTATTCTGCTGAGAATTCTAGAAATTTTCATGTAACTTCAAGCCAAAATGGTTTTAGAGATGACTTAGTCCTGTGCTCTCATTTTGGGAAGAAGAAATTGAGAACCATAGATTTAAATGATGTATCCATCTTCACTCAACAGGTGTGCTACAAAGCAGACTTCCAAGTTTAACCTCCAGACACAAAATACAGACTTCCTTCCATCACATCTAAAATCAGGGCACAGCTCCAAAAATTAGGACTTACAGTTTGAGCAACTGTGAATAAGCATGTAAGGATAGAATATTTTAAATCTCCAAAATACACAATCAACACAGTACATCAGGCTGCCAATTTTCTTCAGAGAGGAAAAGGCGCATGTCACAGAATACCAAAACAGTCTTTTCTTCCCCGGGTGCTCATGACAACTAATAGTACCGTAAATAGTGGGAAAATCATTTTTACTTTATTGAAAATTCTCATGATGCCCCTTGTTGGTTTCTTTCCTATTAAAGTGTTAAGCATATTGGTTTAAGTACTTACTCTACAAGTATATTATTGACTCATAAGAAGTTATATAAATTCAGTAATATTTGTTGCATATCATATGCATATTATAAATGTTATAGAATAACTATTACCCTCAGCTTAATAACCCCAGAAAAATAATTGGTTTGCATTATGAAACTTGTAATTTCTCATAAAAGGAAAATACCCTGAAGCAATTTCACACCATCTTTACGTATGTTCTGCCAAAAGTTATATAAAGCTGAACCTCACACCCTAGAGCTATAGCAATGTAATTAGATTTCTATTTTACAACTGTATATACTGATTTCATTGGAAGGTGTTTTGTGATATTTCTTTACTCGTTATGTTAAAATGTCATGGTTAGAGGTTGGAAAAGTTGATTTACAATTAATTTCACAGTTTCAGGGAATGACTTGGAGATAAGAAACCTGTGAAGGAGTTGCCATTGAGATCCATCCACAGGTTATGAGATCATGGGTTTATTTGCTCTTTTGTTCTTGCTTTTCTACTCTACGAATCTCGAGAGCTTACAGGACAGAAAAAGTGATGACAGTCCACAGCAGAGGTAAATTGAGTAGGTAATTTAATGATCCAGAAATTCTGGTTCCTGAGACTGCTACTAGCTCTGATTGATCTGATTCTCTGCAGAGCAAGTTCTTCCTGGACAAGTAAAGCAGGAACTTTAAAATAGGAAACTTTCTCAACGTTCTGGTTCTGATAATCATCTGTGTCTGCATCAGCCTGTGTGTTTGTTAAAATTGCTCATTGCTTAGTCAAACCTACCCAAATCGGGAAGCATCTAGTTGGAGTCCTGGAAGAATATAACTCTGACCAGCTCCCAGACCATTCTTCATGCATGCTCAAGTTTGATAATAGTCTACCTCTGAAGTTTGGTGTCAGACAGTTTGTCAGAGGCAAGCAGATGACTAGGAGGCTTGATACCCATAAAGGACATGAGTTGTATTGGGAAGGTCATCAGGGACACTAGGAGAGATCACATTTGATGTGTCTATCAAACAGAAGGGTGACAAGCCTCCTGTTTGGGCTAGGCTTCAATTCCAGAGAATAGATATTGGTTTGACCCTTTGTGGGAATAATAATGGAACAAGCAAGGATGGTAAAAGGATATAAGGATATAAGCCTGGAATTGAAACATAGAGTCAGGGTTTCATAGCAGTAATTTTATTTAAATGTATTAAAATGTATTAACAAATTTAATTATTCATGGTTAGGTTTTATTCTTTTTCAAAGTTCCATTGAAAAACAGTAAAAAAGAAAAACAGAAAACAATAGCCTCTCCTGATTCCTTCCTAAAATATACGAACAAAACAGGGGGAAAAAAATCAATAGGATTTAAATTATAATGGAAACTTTTTAATGGTTATTTACTTTTCTATAAAAATGAAGACTGATGATCCTGCTGATACTGTTATATTTTATCCCACAAATCATGCTGTTTCATTGAATTGCAGTGGGACAGAAACCTTTACTGTGGTACTATTGTTATTCTTCCTTTATAGAGTCCAGTTAAAATGCAGCACTAGAATCTGGGTGTCATTGTAGCCCTTTACCAGAAGACGTCTACTTTCATAAAAACTTAGTCATTCTCAACTGATGTTTCCACAGAAGACTCCATCTTAGTGAAAAGAAGGAATCCAATAGTACTTCTTTAAGAAATCTTGGTCAAATTTGCTCATCTAATTAGAAGTGAGAAGACTGAGGAGGATGAGATGGGGGGAAGTAATTGGGCATGCTTGTATGGCAAACACAGTGAGCCTCTCAGCAGAGAACAAAATCTTTTCTTCCTCAAATATATGCAAGCTGCTAACTAACAGTACTTTGAAGCCACCTGTTTTAGTTAGTTCTTGTGTTGCAGTGATCAAAATACTCTACAAGAAAATCTTACAAAAGAAAACGTTTATTTCGGCTACAGCCATACTCTACCTGCCTACAGTTACCACCCAGTTCAGAATTCAGACCATGGTTAGCAGACTCCACAGCTCTGGGTGAAGGTGAGGCAGAACATTATGGCAGAAGGGTGTGGCAGAAGAAAGTAGCTCAGAACATGTAAAACAGGAAGGAGAGAGAGAGAGAGAGAGAGAGAGAGAGAGAGAGAGAGAGAGAGAGAGAGATCGCTCCTTTTACAAAGGACAAAATATAAACCACTAGATCATGTCCCCAATGATCCACCTCCTCCAGTTACAGTCTCCATGCCTACAGTTACTACCCAGTTAGGTTACAGTTCTCCTAACACCTGCAGAAAACCCCATACTGGTGTTCCAGCTCACTCAACTTTGAACATTCTTGCATTGTCTCACACATGAGCTTTTAGAGAGTACTTCATATCTAAACCATAACACCACCTTTTACACTCGACCTTGTTTATACATCATGGGTAATTAATTCACTGAACTTTTTTTTTTTTTAATCAACTTCTCTGTTTGCCACGTGGTGGCCTGGACACATCCTTAAATAAGATTGTTGATGTCCTTACCCTAATGGCATTTGAAATCCACGATGGCAGGTTTTATGTCACTCTTCATATCACCTCCCATGAAGAAGAATATTTGCCAAGTGAAATCATGGACGACATATAATGGAAAAAGTTTGCTAGAGTTAATTCTGTTTCTTTTTCCTATAATCCCTGTAAAAAGCAGGCCAGAGTATAGAAAAAGTTATTTTTTTTCCCTACAAATGTTTCAAAAGTTTATACTGTGTTTTATTCAAAGAAAGTGTATCCTACATTTTACAATATACAAGAAAGTGTATTCTGTTATACAATAAAATCAGGTTTTGACTCTGTGAAGTGAATGGGAATCATTATTTGGTGAGATATTAACTAATTTTATTACACAAAAAGGGCAATATTTGATGGTAATTACCAGAAGACTGCTGACAAGGAAAGGTTGGGAGATCAGTGACATTGAATTAGAATGATTCAAATATGATTTCTGTGTTCTCGAAATGTCTTGACAGTAATAGTTACACAATATCCTGAGTCACACTTTAAGTAATTTTGTATCACTTTATTATGTTTATAAAATAGTAGAGTTCAAGCTTCTAAATGGATTAAATTTCTGAAATTTTATTTATTTTGTTAATATTACTACATGGAAGAGTTTCAACCAGTCATTGTATTACATTTGTCATGTATATTCTGAAGGTAGACATGCTGTCTACTTTTCCCGTTAAGTTTTTAGAAGAACAGAATACTTCCTCTGTATTTGGAACATTCTGACCAAGAAAATGCTGCCTTTCCTGTGAGACAAGGGGCATTGCAGACTATATCACTTCTGATGAGCTTTAATACATACTTTTGAGGGTAATGCTCATTTCTATTCTATCAGTGCTAATACAACCGAATAACCCATTTATGCAATTTTCCATCTTTCTAGAAGATGGATGAGTGAGCTTAATGTATAAAGGATGACAAAATGAAATATATAAGTCTGGACAGAATAGAATAACCAAGGTAGCGCATACAATTACTAGCATCTGTCAATTCTTCTCCATCATTTGTCATTCATTCTCTTACTAATTCTCAAAGCTGAAATTATGTGTCATGGGATAAATATAATGGAAAGTTACTTCTCACCTTTTCTTAAGTAAAGGATCAATGAAACTCATGCTCAGAAAAAAATGCAACTGATATTGCTTGTCATTTTTCACATTTTCAAGATGGAGGAAAATGTTCTCTCCATCTCTTTTCTGAAAAAGTAGTACTGCCAGGAACATAGTAGTAAAGGATAATAATTTCCTGTTCCTCGGAGAAAGGTTTTACCACCTTGTTCAGATAAATGCACAGTTTCTAATGCTGAATCATATAATTATTAATATACTTCTTCTAATATATCTAGCAAGCTATATACTTTTATATATACCCATGTATATACACACTCACATATATATATGTGTGTTTGTGTGATTCTTTTGATACCTGAGCATCAACAAAAATAGCAATTTTAAACATATTTGTATTTATTAATCCCAAAATTGAAAGAAAAAAAGTTTTTAGTTGATAATATTTATCTTGAGAATATTAGAAAGGCTCAAAATAATGATTGAATTATTAGTACAACATGACATATTTTGTAAAGTATTAATTAAAGCCTTATATGGCTATATACTTGTAAATAAAACATCATGTTATTACCATTATGATACACAAACACACAGAAATGAAAAAAAAAATGAAAAATTATCCAAACACACTCATCCTGTTTAGTCTCAAAAGTGAATTTCAAATCAGTACAAAGTATATATTTTGAAGTAAATTGTGCTTGAATCTGGGGAAAACTAGTGACCTTTGTGAGAATAAAGTCAAATGAATGTTCTAATATAGTAGTATTATAAATTTAATTCTCCAAAAATTTTACTGAAGGATGGTTAATAATACATTTCATTTTTTTTAAATTGACATTCTTGATTATCTTCTTTTATATTTTCAAACCATGGTACTCTTTTACCTTTAATCTAAGGAAATCATGAGGGGCTTGCAGAAATGTGCACAACAATATTCATCTTGGTATGCCTTTTAAATATTTTTTTCTGTTTTAAAAATATTTCTATGCTTTCCCTATTCTTAGGAAATAAAAATTTTTATAAATTACATGACACTTGGGAGAGTGATAGCTATTTTTAAGTATCGCATTAGTGAGGTAGATTAATATGCTAATAAATGTTTAATAAAAATAGTGGCTGATTAGAACATGGTGATTTCCTTAAAAGGACCTTTCTTTCCCAGCACACATTGGGAGAATCTAGATAGGTTGCTGCTTAACACCAAATTTAGGCAAGAAGAATTCACTTCCATTTGCTCATTAGGGATTTGAGGACAAATCATTATAGGAATTACACAAATTCATTCTTCTCACCTAATCCTATGTGACTTTTTTCCTAGGGAAAATCTAGGAGTACAAGGAGGCTGTTCATAGAAGGGACAAACAGTGATGTTAAATCATGTCTCTGCCATATTCCTGTCATCCTTAATATTTCTTAATATTTGGAGCACTTTATGTAACATACCTTCATCTCAATTGTCATATGTTGAAAATAGAACCATATCTCCACTAAAAATCAAAAGATGGTTGTGAGGCACATGGTAGGAGTTAATTCTGTGATGAACCCATCCTAATTCCATTTTAAGATTGGGAACCATCTCATCACAAAATCATGAAAAGTTAATTTCTGTTTTACTATAAATTACTGTGATTTTTAAACTTGTTTGGAATTTCTGCCCATGCCTTGAACTCACCCATGCCTGATTTTCCCTGATCAGATTACAACCCTCTCTGAAACCTCAGTGGCACCTCATAAATCCAGATGTTGGGATCTGAATTACTCCCTACTTGGAAATATCATGCCATGTAGATCATTAACCTACAATCTGCCTTTGTATTATGCTTGTCAAAATCCTATTAGCTGTAAGTTCTCAAGACACCCCCTTTCCAACTTTTTGTGCTAAAAAATCTTGTTCCTGGAGAGTTGGTGGGGGGGGGGTGATCTCTAGCCTGGCTTAGGGAGAGACAGTTCTGGCCAGTTCTTGTGTACACAATAAAAGCTTGCTTTAATCTGATTTAAAATTGGAGTCCATGGTCTTTTCCTTGCATCCTGTTCAACATGTGAAAGAAGGTTGCTAAGCAGAAAACCTTAAACAGCCATGAAGTCATTGGATCACTGGGGCACAGTGCCTTATCAGAGGCCCTAAGCAGTGAACAATATTACAACAACAGGCCAGTTCATAAGGAGCAAGTCAAAGCAATCTCTCTTATTTTTTTATTTGTTTGTTTTTGTTTTTTGTTTGTTTGTTTTTTTGGCTAATCGAGTAATTATTTTAGTAATCTAGAAACAGTAATTGGAAGCACACTAGTAAGTTATAAGGACATTTTGAGAAGAACTGATTTCTATTTCTCTTTCTTTCTAATGAAATAAGTACATTTTATTCTTGGTCAGTCAAGGGATGTGTGTGCATTTTCTTCTTTACTTCTAATTCTTTGGGGAAATAGTATTTCTTTCCATTGAATTACAGCTTGCCTTGTAGTAAATATGTTCTTTCTATTGAAAACTGGCTTGTGTGCATTTTATATAGTATAGTTTCAAAACTTTATACATTTCCTATCTATTTACAGGCATACACTATAATCCTCTGTCTGGCTTCGCATAAGTAAGTGATGGAATAGAACTTTTACATTTGCTTTCTTATCATGCCACTAACAATTCAAAGAGCCTGTCAGTAATAACACAATGTGTTCATATCAAAATACACTGAAGATAACACTATCATGAGAATAAATGAAATTAAAATATATTTTATGTATACCCCTCATCTGTAGAAAGCAGAACATATTGGGCTTGATATAAAAAATCCTGTGTTTACATGATGAGTATTTTATATAATGAAAACATTGAAGTAGGGAAAAAATCATACAAAAACTCGTGAATAATTAGGCTAAGGTTATTATTAGTTATAAGAAAAATAATTAAATTATTTATCAGTAGTTATTTGCTCTCTTGGTTCCTATGTAGCTCACTAGTTTCACTTGTTATGTCTTTTTACAATTTCTTCTTCTCTACTAGTCTTCCAAATGCTGGCATGACCCAGACTCAAAAAATTTCATCTCTTTACTTCTCCACACCTCTTATCAATCATTCATTTCTATGGCATGAAAAGGCTTCAGTATGCTGATATATCATATTGAAACCAGAATTAGACAGGAGTCAGTATAGATAAGTAAATCAAGTTGAAATTAGGCCAGAACAAGGAGAACAATTTTGAGAGGGTCAGGAAGTTGGAGACTGTCCCCTGAAGAATTGAAATGTTAATTCCTTCAGAACCCTTCCTCCCCTCCCCCTTCCCCCCACCCCCCACCATTCCTTCACTAAAGTAACCTTTCCCAGGAATTGCCCCTCCCTACTGTGAGCTATAAGGCTGTTCATTAATGTATCTTGGGCTGCTCCATCCTGCCCTTCCCCCTTCAACCCACCTATATCCCACATTTTGGTCATCCCATGGAGCATTCCTGGGCCTAGTCACAAACACAGGAAAGGGGAAGAAATCAGGAGAACAAAAGAAACCTAGGACATATGAAAAGGGCAGAAAGGCTTGCTTCTAGGGATCCAGGAAACCAGCTATGGTCCCCTTCGCCTTCCTAGGAGAAGTCTATGTTACCCTTTTTTAAAATAAAGCCTGCTTTATATGCTTGCTTCAGCCTGCTCTTTTAATGTTCAAACTTCAATGAGTGAGAGAGCAGAACTCATCACTGATAACCAGGGCACAGTGCACAGTGCACAGTGTCAATATCATGTGTCCTTGTGTATACCCATGACAATGTATGTTCACCTGTGTCATTTCTCTTTACTGTCAATGGAGAACTTCCCTTTGATTTTTTTTTTTTTATGGGTAAATAATAGTGGTTTTAAATTCTATTTAATTTAATTAATTAATTTATTTATTTATATTTTTTTATTTATTTTTTTTCATCTTTCATACATTTGATTCATGTGAGTTATGCTTTAGCAACACCATCCCTTCCTTTGGGTTCTTCTTAATCCACATTAATAAATCCAAAATTAAACCCTGGACTCCATATCTCCTAGCAAACTTTATCACACCAGCAACTAATTCCATTAAAAAAAAAAATACCTAGATGTTATCCTGAATTTCTATACCCTTTCCCAATTGCGTTTTCTCAGATTTGATATCTTTTGCTCAGGTCTTCTCCTAGGAATGACACATGACTCTTAATTTTTGACCAATTGAACTACAAAACACCATAAAATTTACCCATCTGGCAGAAATTATAATTCCTGCAGAGTACAGACAGCATGAAGACATTTCGTTGCAAACAAACTCTTAAAGACTACAAATGTCGACTTGTTCAAAATGTGAAACTAAAATTTCAGATGACTAGGAGAGGATTACCCTACTTCACTCATTCTTACTTGAACCAGTAGCCTGTTCATTTCTGCAGTACAGGAGTCTGCCTCTCAGTGCCCAAGGCGTTAATGTAATAACAGTCACAAACTGTTACTGGAGTCCTAGGTCCCCACAGACATAACTCACAGTAAAGCTTTATTTCTTTTAGAATATTGATAACATTTAGACTAGGAAAATGCGACATTTCACTCTCCTTGGCATAATGGTTGTCAATTGGTGATTCTTTATTATATTTCAGTCATGAAGGAGCAATCGAAAGCATAGGAAATGTGTTTTCTCTTTCAAAAACCTATTAGAAGAAAACAAATAAGGATTAGGGCATAAACTTTTTTTTTCATCCAAATGTAGTGAAAACAGTGGGATGCCCTTTTATGCTAACTATGTCGAGAAAAGAATTGAAAGGCTTGCTGAGCCAGAAACATAAATGGCTTTGATAGCACTGGAGTTGAAAACCTTTATTTACATTCACTCAGTGTGAATGTGAGCTTCCATATGGTCAAACCTATGGCTTATGAGTCTATGGGGAAGGTTAATACTTCATCTGGCTCTTCTCACACAAATTATATTCTGATGGCAACCATTAGCCTTCTCATAGTTTTCTTTCTTTTATGAGCCTTCCTAAACTATTCTCCCCCTTGGCCTACAAACAGATTCCCTCCTCCAACAGACAGTTCAGCATGAATGACTCAGAAGGCAAATGTCTTTCCATCTACTACAGAAAAGTGATGCTTTCCTAAGATGTTGCCTTCAAAAATCATTTGGCTGTTTGATATTTAGAAACAGGAAAATAGAAGAAGGAACAAGCTTGGCTTAAGTTGGAGGATTTTATTGCTTAGTTACGTTGGTGTGATGAACGGTAATGGCTGTAGTCATTTTTTTCTTATATAACATAAAAGTATGTCTTTTTTCAGTGTTCTGCTTTCACATTTATTTTCTGCAATCCAAATGCTCTCTAACTATATTGCCTCTAGCTTAAGGCACTTGCTTTCTAAGCAATAGATGAGATAGATACAGAATAAAAATAAAACTGGGGAGATACCACTGTGTTGTTAATCATTCTTTTATTCATTTTGTCATTTGTTCAATCAACACATATTTATACAGGGCCTATTTCTAAGATTTACCACTTTCAACAGAAATTGAGGTTCAGACTTGCCTGGGTGTGCCTGGAGAACTGATAATCATACCCTCAAGTAAGTGGTTTGCATGAAAACATATTTATTTTGGCAGAAGGTAAAGGGAAAATTGAGGAATGCTGGCATCCTGAAATTGAGACTGGGATGGGGGATGGTGTGGGAAAATATAGTGCCCTCTCTTATCAAGCAGCAGGAATTGGGTCTGGAGTCTGAGGCCACAGAAATGAAGGGAAACAGCAAAAGCGATTTTCACGTAGCCTAATATGACACCCTGAAATCCTTACATCTGTAGACAATGGGAAATGACACAGAGAGGCTTTATCTTCTCTTCATCCATCAGAAAAGGGTCAGAGAGAACAGGATGTTTCATGGTCAGTGAGGATGCTTGATCTGTATTTAGCATTTAAGCGAGTCATATCAAATTTCAGTATTATTAGATATGCATATGGCCACATATCCAGCATCCCTGAGGGACTCCTTGGAAGGCACTTTCCGATTCTGCGTGAGTAGTTGCAAGCAAGAACAAGTGAAATTTCTATTACTGCTATTAACTTGACCTCACTTTTACTTGCATAGTGTTGAAGTCTAGGAAAAGCAGCTCTCCTCTCAAGGGATGATTTAGATTTTAGGTACTCAGCATATAAAGGAGGCACTTGCATTAAAACGAGTCCAAGTTACTCATATGCTAGACAGATAAAGAAGTTAAGTACAACCTAGTGTAAGAGGCTGTGATAACTCAGGTATGATTATGTGGGAACACAGAAGATAGGTACTGAATCCAAAATGGAAAACTACGTTTGGATAAAGAGGGAAAAATAAAAACAGGAAAAGCATCAAAGTTACTATAGGAAGGAGAATAGCAAGACACTTGTATTTGGAGCACAGTTTTCAATTAGGGCATAAGTGATAGATGAGACACAGGAAGTTCTTAAAGAAATGACTGAAGATATTTCAGTCATGGCAATATATGAAAAGAGTAGATTCATGAAGCAGGGTCTAGATTCTTGTCTGACTACCTGCCACTTACGTCAGTTATTTTGGTAACTTTCTTCCCTTCTCACCCTTTCTGCTGGGAAGAAACTCTGATCCAAATAACTCCAAACTATCCAGACAGCTACCTTCAGAGTCCCTGGCCACAGGTGATTGATTCATAGGGGAAGGGAAACTCCTGATCTAAATTAAGGCTTCATGTCTTTCTCTGTCTTTTAGATGACACAGAGTGAGAATAGGTTTTCTCTAGATAACTGTTATGGTTTAGTTCTGAAATGTTCCTCAAAAGTTCACGTGCTGAAGACTTGATTCCCAAAGCAGCAATGTTCAGAGGCAGAACTTTTGGGAAGTGATTGGATTATGGGGTTCTAATCTCATCAGAATGGTTTAAATCACTGAGGGATTTATGACTGAATGGCATTATAGGGAGGTGGTGGAGACTGTGTAATGGTGGACCTAATATGGTAAAGCAGGTCACCGAGGGCATGACCTGGAAGACTATATCTTGACCCTGGGCTCCTCTCTCTCTCTCCTCCCCAGCTCCATGAGGTGATCAACTTACCTCTGATCTTTTGTCATAATACATTTTGTGTCCTCAGGCCCAAGGCAATGGAACCAGAAGACCATAGATTGAAACCTCTTAAATCATGAGCCATAATAAATCTTTCCTCCTCTAAGTTGTTTTTATTAGGCATTTTGTCCCAGGAAAAGAAAACACACTAACACAGTAACTAAAATTATACTATGTAAAGTTACATATAACAGGGTACTTTAGATTTTTGGCAGGCACTTGTATTAAATGCGTTCAAGTTCAAGTTACTTATATGCTAGACAGACTGAAGATTATATAAAGCCCAGTCTTCAGCAATGAAGAGTATCATACATATCCAAGAGCAGCAACAATGGGACATAGAGAAAAATGTCCTGATAAATCCTTGGTGGAGGAGTTATTGAGGCTTAGACATCCTAGCCTCATGTTTTCCGTGAGCATCTTCTATAGCCTTATCTCAGGTCATGCCACAGGTTCAAGCTAATTGGAGTGTAGTATCTTATATTTGCAAAAGAAATAGTCTTGAACAATAAACCTGGGTTGGTTCAATTGTTTTCCAATATATTAATTTAAAAAGAAATATAGGTGACAGAGGACAAAGGATGGAATATTGCTATTGACCTATATGTTGCTTGCAGAAAGATTCAATAAAAGAGAGGACAGATCCAGATGGAAGGGAGTCACACTCTTAGAAAACTTGCTGTTGGCATCAATGAAAATAAGATGGTAAACTCTTACCTGGTTTGTTGTCAAGCTAATGAAAACCATGAGGCAATTCTG
This sequence comes from Callospermophilus lateralis, assembly GCF_048772815.1. Classification (NCBI taxonomy): domain Eukaryota; kingdom Metazoa; phylum Chordata; class Mammalia; order Rodentia; family Sciuridae; genus Callospermophilus; species Callospermophilus lateralis. The sequence continues at coordinate 64,500,058 of NC_135318.1, forward strand.
AAGGAATGCACCTGGTTGGGCCTCCAGAGTAATGCCTCTGAAAGTGAGCACAGCCAACATTTGCTGACCATGACAGAAGACTTCCAACATTTCCAGCTTAGATCTAAACTAGTGCCAGAGATAGTGATTGAATAGAAAACATCATAAGAGGATTAGAAGAAATGGAGGTATTTTTGATTAATGTTTCTGTATTAAATTTTACTTCTTACAAATCTTGAAAATGTTAATGGAAATTGGAATATTAAGTGTCCTTTAGTTATACATTGCTATGTACTATTCTTATCTGTTTAGTAAATACAGATGACTTGTTTTTTAACATTGGCCTTAAGTTTCTTTGGGGAAAAATTAGGAAGATGAGGTGAACATAGTTATTCAATGATGTTTCGATCAATTCCAATTGATGACCACATAATGTACATTATAAAAAATATTCATATCCAAAGAATAAATATAATCTTTGTTTATCTTGTTGATACTAAAAAAGATAATTTTAATTAATTTGTTAGTCAGAACTTACAAACACTTTCTGTAGTTATATGTGGGAAATATGGAGATGTGATTATAAAATTTGTCTCCTCTGTCTTTAAAGAGAAATAAAGAAAGTAGTGAAACATGGAAAGGAAATAATTTCTTGACTACCTCTCGCTCAGCAGTGCACGGTCTGGAAGAGCAATTAGGCACCATCAACAGAAATCACTCTGCCATGACAGAGCCGGCTGGGCTTTGCAAATTCACAAGCATTCTCATTGTAGGATTTTAATATTAGCACTACTTGGAAATATAATAAGCAAAATGTATACTTCGAAATATATAAGCAAAAAGAGCTACTAAAAAAAGATTTAGGGTTCTCAGTAAAGTAATGGGACTGATAATGTGAATTTTGTCATAAATAGTGTACAAAAGATGTGTATAAAACTTAAGAAGTCTGAAGATTCTCAAGTTTTCTGGATTTAACTTGATTTAAAAATTAAACTGCCATTGAGTAGGCTTACTAACTCCTTGATAGAAGGGCATTACTTCTAACAATGTAAGCACATGTGTTAACAAAGGAATTGTGCTCCATGAATCTCTACCTTCTTTTATGACTTCAACAGTCCTGTGTCCTGCTCCAGTATATATTCATGAATACAGTATCATTTGCCGATTTTCATATTTTCTAGTTCTGTAGTTATTTCTTCAAAAGTAAGTCTGCCATTAACTTTGATCTGTTCATTCAGTCTTCTTGCATTTGAATGCAAACAGTAGAAACCAAGTATGAAATTCATGAAAATAAAATAAATATCTGGAAAGTTTCAAGACCATAATTAAATACACACACACACACACACACACACACACACACACACACAAAGTCACTATAACAATCCCAATGATGTGAAATGGAAAATATCTTATAACCTTGCACAGAATTGACTTTCAAGCAATCAGGCTCTTTTGGGGGGCACAAATTAAGTGGAAAGGAAAGAAGTATTTAAACTACATTACCCTCACCTCATTTTATGAGTAATAATAAAAAGGTGACTTTCCATGATTCTTTACATTTTTCCAACCATGATGGCTCCCTATGGGTAAGATCAGCTGAATACTGGAGGTGAAGAAACTTGTGCCCAGAGTAGGGGAACTCAGGAGTCACATGTGACCTATCCTGATGCTGAGCATGGGCAGAGTGGGACCAAAAGCAGACCCAAAGACACAGGCTGTGACCTGGGTCAACTGTAGAGTCATATAAAGTGAGTTTGAAAGTACAAATGGATAAAAGGATGTCACATGTAAACCAAACACCAATGTAAATAATAAGTGACCAAATTTCAATAGATTTGCAAAAATGCAAATAAAAAAGAATAAGGAGAGAAGTTATTATTTTTGTTTTATTTATAATTTTACTTCCAAGCTCTGACTCTTTTATTATGAGCAGAAAAACATTTCTTTTTTTTTTTGTAAGGAGGGGTGATGTGGGAATTGAATCCAAAGACTCCTATGTGCTAGGCAAGCACTCTAGCAAAAGAGCATTTTATTTATTTATTTTTCATTCATTCATTCATTCATTCATTTTGGTACAGGGGATTCAACCCAGGGGTTAACCACTGAGCAACATCCCCAGTCCATTTTATTTTTTATTTTGAGTTAGGGTCTTGCTATGTTGCTTAGGGCCTAACTACGTTGCTGAGTCTAGCCTCAAACTTGCAATCCTCCTGTCTCAGCCTTCTGAATCACTGGAATTACAGGCATGCACCACTGTACCTGATGGAAAGCATTTCTTAAAACACTTTTTCTTATGCCCAGATTACAGATAAGAAAGTTGCATCTGTGGTCATTATAAGATTAATTCAAGTTCTTACATCAAATCAAATAAGGGCATATATTTAATTCCTCTTACTATAAATGTTGTTGTGTTGTTTACACTCAAATTTTAAATAGTCTCTTTGTTCCAATATATTGTAAAAATGCTAAATACTTTTCATCTCTATTTTTTTTTTTTTTTTTTTTTTTTTTTGTGATGCTAGGGATTGAACCCAGGACCTTGTGCATGCGAGGAAAGCACTCTATCATCTGAACTATATCCCCAGCCTTCATTTCTATTGGTATAAATTCATGGCACTATTCAGTAATGTTTTAATAAACTTACATATTCAAGGTAATGATATAGTTAGAATAAGGTGCAAGGGTCCCAGTTGATCTTAAGTTCCACATCTTTTTTTCTGGGCAATAAGTCACACATTATTGAACAGAAATGTTTTTTTTAATTTGACCCTGTTCTTCACAATCATACACAAGATTGGAAAGGAAATGATCTGGGATCATTTTCAATCATCTTATACTTTAACTCTGCAAATCATGTTAGTAAAATGAAAAAAGATAAGGAAATAAAATATTTTAAAATTTAATTACCTTCATAATGACTAAGCTCATGGGGGGGGGGAGAAAAAAAACAACTCCAAATGAATAAGTGATATCAGGCCACAAGAGTTTTGCTCTCAGATGGCATTTTGTTTTTCTATTTATTTTGTATACTTTTGAGTGCAGGACTATCCAAATTTGAAAAAATATCCATTTGGAAGAAAATGGGGTGGGCTGGACCTATAGCTCAGTGGCAGAGTGCTTGCTTAGCATATGTGAAGCACCAGGTTTGATCCTTAGCACCACATAAAAACTAAACAAATAAAGGCATGCTGTCTTTTATTTAAAAAAAAAAAGAAAAGAAAGAAAAAGAAAAGAAAAAAATAGAGAAAGAAAGAAAGCTAATGGGGCAAATTCCAGTGTGACTACCTAAGCACCTGCTATTTGTCATCATCCTCTGAATTAATATTCACTATGTGGTTACTTAAATAATTATGAATTATTTTAAAATTAAATAAAACTTACATGTTAAAGTGTTAGTAGTCTCATTTTAGAAATACAGATACACAATACAAAGGGATCATATCACCAAGAATATATGCGCTGTGATTCAAGTCATCTTTTCACATTCCCTAAAACATATTATCACTTTACTAACAACTGCTTCTTAGTGCAAAATATATTTAATATTAATATAAATTGATTGAGATTTATTTTCAAATCCAGACATGTTTCAATATTTTTTTTTAAATTATAGAATATTCCCTTACAGAATTGAAAAATGCTAGGCATGTGGTACACACCTGTCATCCCAGCTACTTGGAAGGCTGAGACAGGAGGATCATAAGTTTGAGGTGAGCCTCAGCACTTTAATGAGACCCTGTCTCAAAAATTTAAATAAGTCAATGAAAATGGCAGGGTATATAGCTCAGTGGTAGAAACTCCATGTTTAATAGAACCACAAAAAAACTTAAAATTTTAAAAGAAACTTTTTACAATTTTCATATTTATCTCAAAGTGGAAAAACAGCAGACTTGTAACACATATTGTTGAGTGGTTTTGTTGTTTTACATCCAGAATCTGCTTTCCTCTGAGTTTACTGATACGTGTGAATGGTCATATGGAGAAATTTTGGTCTATAAGGCTGAAGAAGAAACCCACTGAATGGTACAGGCTTTCTGCACTACTCTTGTCTTCCTGAGCTAAATTATGAGACTAGAGTTGGAAAAGGCTGATGATAACATGAGGCTTAGGGACAAAACACTAAGACTGCTGAGTTAGAAAAGCAGCAGAAGTCTGAGAAGTTGGGGACTTGGTGGGGACACTGACTACATCAAACTGCTCATGTCAGGATTTGTTATTGTAGGGGATAAGCTCCTACTGGTATAAACTCAACCATTCCTAAATAGACCAACCACCTACAAGTTAACATGCTTATAGAATTGAAATGGGCATAACATATTCAGATTTGCATAAGTAGATAGTAAAGGGGGGAGTTGACAATGTAAGAATTTCAAAGCAATGTATAGGTTACTTTCTGGAATTTATAGTTCTTCGGGGATAAAAGTTACACTATTATAATATGATAGATATCCCACAGTAAGTATTTCTAAAGCATGGGTTTTCTTTGAATCTTAAAATTCCAATCAATTCCTCTTATATCTTTTGATAAAAGTATTATTATTATTATTTTTTTTTTGATAAAAGGATTTCTTCACCTTTTCTCAAGACATTGGTGCTCCTTAGGAAATCCTTTAAAAAAAACTCTTCTCAATTAGAAAATCTGATCAGAGAGTTTGTATTGGAAACATGTAAAAGTTTTGTATATTTAAACAGACCCCCAGCTGTGAATTAATTGGGGGGATAATGTTTCCTTAAGAGCAAATTGAGAAATCCCCTTCTCTGTAGAAAAATAACTATTCACAGATTTTGCATTCAGCTAAGAACCCCCAGTGGGATTGCAGTTTCTTTCTTTCTTCTGCCAATATCATAGAAAAGGGAGGCAGGAACAATAAGGAATACGATGCCCTTTCCAGAGACCTTGAGTGGCAGTAAGGCAAACAGGGGTCATCACTTTAATTAGCTTTAATACCCCAACACAGGGTGAAAAATTCCCTCCTGAGACAAAAGTTGCCAACTGCTGAAAGGATGTTAGTGAAGGTTCTGTTATGTCAAAAGTCTTGCCGCGTGAATTGAAGTTTTTATTAAGGAAGCTGGAAGGTTCCTAGGAACATGTGAGAAGCGATCAAAAAACAGATGAAATCTACTGCCTTTTATTATTATTTTCAGTCAAAAACTAGCTTCTTTTAATGGCATCATCTTAGTGTATATCAGTAGCTCTACTAACAGACCACATGCTCATCATTTTTAATGACAAAGACATTAAAAGACAATATGAAACATTAATAAATGCACAGAAAAGAATGAAGCCTGTCTTTTCCCCCGCCCCCCACCCCCCACTCACATACTTGCTTAAAGGTTCCAAAAAGCTGAGGGGAAAAAAATTTCACCCTGTGAATCTCTGAGCTCTCAATTCACCATCGTTCATTGGGTGGCCCTAGAATAATGGGGCTCCTGTAAAATAAGACATTTTCAAAGAAGTCTCAAATTGTTTTTTGCTCAGTTCCAGCCATTTTACTCCTAATTTGTTCTTTATGCTGTTTTTCCCACTCCAGCTTCCTAAGGGTAGTCAGCTCATGTTGAAAACAGAAGCTGAAACTGGCCCTAAATCCCTGGCCTCCAAAGTCAGGAGGATGCAACAGAACCCGCAGAGCCGGAGTTACAACCCACCTCTCCACTGGCATGGCGGACCAACAGCCAAACCAGGTGTAACCTAGTTCCACTAGACCCTCTTTAAAGAAATTACCATAAAAATACCACAAACTCTGCTAAACCCAGTTTTCAATAAAATGTTGGATCATTCTTTTATTCCTGGGCAGGTTTTTGTTTGTTTGTTTGTGGTATTAGGGATTGAACCTAGACACACTTTACCACTGAGCCACATCCCCCTTTTAAAATATTTCATTTAGAGATAGGTTCTCACTGAGTTGCTTAGGGTCTTGCTAACTTGCTGATGGTGGTTTTCAACATGTGATCCTCCTGCCTCAGCCTCCCAAGCTGCTGGGATTCTGTTCCGCTCGGATTTAATGTCACCCTTTAAAAGTACTCATTGTAGATAGCAGATACCAGAAAGACCTGAACAATGGGAACTCAAGGTTGAGAGGGTAATTCTATAGACTTGTTCCACTGTACTGACTTCCACATGCTTTCTTTTTAAAAGAAATTTACCTAAGAACACTCTGGACCTGCCTGGTTTAAAGTCAATACTCCCAGAAACACTGGAAAGGAAGAGGGGCATAGTATCCTTCTCTCTGAGAGAATTCAGTCTCTCCTTTTCTCCTGTACAAGGGCCCTTTTCCATTTTATTTTCTCTTCTAATAAATTCTGCCTGCTACTATGTACAACTCACTTGAAATTCTTCAGGCAATATTGCAAGAACCAGTGGTCACAGACCCCCATGGTCGCTTCGGTTCTGAGGGTGGATCCCATTCTGTGACTCTCATAGCATTCCCTGTAACTTGTGTTTTTCCTTTTGGAAGTTTAAACTTTTTGCAAAGAAAACAGAATGTGTGTTTTTGTGTGCTGTATTTCACAGGAGAAGATAATCAGATGTGGTCTATCTGAATAGCTTTGATGGGTGAAAATATGAAACAAATCTCTTGGTTTAAGAATCTTAGTAGTGGAAGGCATTGGAAGCCTAGAACTAACTGGCACAGCTTTTCTGGCATATAGAAAAAGTTCGTTTGAAAATGAAATCAACAGAGAGAAAAACAGAGCCAAGACATGGAAAAAATGATATTGTTTGCACTCTAAGATCCAGCCACATTTGGAACAAGTTTTACTCCTTGAACTTTGCAGCTATGAAGAGTGATACATTTCTTCTTTGCCTTTGGCTCATTTGATTATTGCTTTTTAATCATAGGCAACTAAAGTCAGCATAGTAAATGTAATGTAATTTTTTTTATATTATTACATACACGGTTAACTTTTCATTCTCATTTCTCTCTTCATTTCTAAAATACATTTGTTATTACCAATCTTAGATCTAGAACTCCATAGCCCTGAAAAAAATGATTAAGTGGCAGAGTAGAAGACTAGATTTAAAATATAATAATTTATTGAATATGGTACCACAATAATTTATGGAATATGGTACCACAATCCCTATTCAAAGCAAGCACTGGTTGTCTGTGATGGACCCCTAACAAAGACATTTTCTTATTAATGATCTCAAAACAGAATAGTTTATTTGTGCTCCAGTATAGAAAAATTAATGAAAAATTTTAATCTGCAACTATGTAAGAATAGCATGAAAAAAAGATTGCACGTGTTGGGTATAGTAGAAAAAAAGAATATGTTAGTTAATATGAAGCTGTAATTATCTTTTGAGAGACAATAAAACAAATGGCTTAAAAAATGATCATTCTGGAGCAATCTTGTCTTTTAGTTGTTATTTAACTTAGGCAAGGTATTGTCAATCTAAATAAAAACTACAGGGAAAGAGTAATTGTCGCTAAAAAATAGTGACAATTATTTGGGAACAGCAGAACATGGTAATGTGGAGGCACATGACATAGAAAACTATAGGTATACACAAAAATATTGTGACAAAGACAAGGAGAAGTGTTTTGTTTGCTGACTTGTTTTTGTGGTACCGGGGGATTTAACTCAGGGGCACTCAGCCATTGAGCCACATCCTCATTCCTATTTTATATTTTATTTATAGCTAGGGTCTCACTGAATTGCTTAGTACCTTGCCGTTGGTGAGGCTGGTTTTGAATTTTCAATCCTCCTACCTCACCCTCCCGAGCCACTAGGCTTCCAGTGCCTTCCACTACTAAGATTCTTAAACCAAGAGATTTCTTTCATATTTTTACCTATCAAAGCTATTCAGATAGACCACATCTGATTATCTTCTCCTGTGAAATACAGCACACAAAAACACACATACTGTATAGGATTGTGGCCAAGGATTAAAATCTGGTATAATCCTCCCCTTGAGATTGTGACAAGGAGAAGTTTTTAAAGAAAAAGAAAATGAGGATTATACCAGATTATTTAAAACTATAACCTTTGGCTACAATGACTAATAATAAGAATTTTGTCAGAGGTGGCGTAGACAGTTGCTAGGCAGATGGCCTTGTAGAAATGTTTTGTGTATAAGGTTATGATGGCTTCTGTGCAAGTTTGTGATTTTGGCAGGGGCAATTGTGATAGTTACTATCAGGAAATTTATATAAGGAATTCTTACATCATAACTTTCTTTTCAGCTTTGCTTTTCTTTTTTACTTTTTTTTTTCTTTTTGATTAGGGTTGACATAAGCAACTACACTTAATTAATTCTGACAATTTTCAGATTTCTTTCAACAGTACTTAACCTCCCTAGGTCTCAGTATCCTGAATTACAAAATGGGAATAATAGAGGATTTGATTTAAAAACAACCGATACCTGTCATATAAGAGCTTATATTATAATTATTCAAATATATTCTCTGTTATATTTGTTTTGTAAAAATCATTCTGAAGGTGCCTCTAACCATCCCTTTCATCTGGCTGCACTGGTCTTAGGCAAATGACTTAAGATAGGTGGACTTGTTTTCTTTTCTTTCTTTTTTTTTTAGAAGGAAGGGATTAAAAATCCAAGAGGATAATGATAAAATCTAATCTCGATAAAGTAGATAAAGTACCTTTGACAATTTTTAATAATCATTGGTTAGTAAATAAAATGCAACTATCCTTCCTAATTCCTTTTGAGAAGACACAGTTCCTCAGAACTCTGAGTAGCCCTGCAAGTTCCCGTTGGGCAAACCTAGAAAGCCAATGCCCTAATTTCTCATTACCAGGACCATTTATCAAGGTGGTATTTGTAGGGCAACCCTGATAGATTTGATAACACTCCATCCCATTTACCATCTGCTGTTTCAATGAGACAAATTGTAGGCTTACTTTTCCCTTTTAAAAAAGTGGTGAATCATCAAAGTGGTTTTCCTATTCTGTAACATAACCAATTTCATGTTTAAGTATCTATGATGGGCCCTTTCCATTTCCCTTGTAGGAGTGTGTTGCAGGGAATCCTAGGGAACTGATGAAAACCAACAGGAGGTTCTGTCTACTGCTTTGCCATGAGTAATAAAATCATTTGTCTTTGACCCAGGAATCTCACAGTCTTTGCCAACATCCTTAAAACTATGGTAGGCTAATACTTTTGCTTGTAAGTGAAATTTCAGAGGTTGCACAATTCTTGACATAGTTTAACTCCCCCCCCCAAAAAAAATATTATAAAACATTTGTCTCCTAAGAAACACTGAAGCTAAAGGAATTTTTTAAATAATTTAAAATTTTGATACACTGAAGTTTTAATTCATTGTTTTATGAGCATGATGCTCAGAGAAAGAAAACTAACAAAGCATTACATAAATGTATATTATCTGCTATGTTGTTGAAAGTGTGTTATCTGCTGTATTGATGAACGTGTAAAATTGATTTCCTCCTACTATCAACAACAATGCACAAAAGTTATATCCAGAACAAGTGAGGAAACTATTTTATGGCATTCCATCCAAGTTAAATGATTACCTTATCCAACTAGGAAAATGAAATCTGTACTCAATCCCTTCCTGACATTTCGATCTAAATCAAGAAGTTTCCAAGGATAGAGCTCAGAGTTGAATCTGATAGCTGACAAGTCTGTCATATTATAAGACTTGTGATTGTAAGGAAAAATATGATCTAGGAAACTAAATTTTTAAATTTGTTATATGGAAAGTGTACTTCAAATATTTATAAAAGAAACAGAAAGAAAGGCATAGAATATTTTTGAATTGAAATGGCTACCTAGATAATTCTTTAATTTTTCTCATGAGTGAAGTTCACACATCTTTGAAAGATAGCACAGTATACTGAAATGTAATAATTCATCTTTTCTTGTTTGTTTGTTCATTTCTGTCTTTGAGTTTGTATCATAATAACTGTGAATGCAGAATGCTTATTCTTGTGAACTCTGGTCAAGATATTGCTGTGACTTTAGTCGAATCCTTCCCCACTGTCCTCCCCCAAACATAGCATTTTAGTTTTCTTATACCATGTGATCATCTCAATGAAATAAAAATGGAACTGGGACCACAACAATAAATGAAATCCTGATGACAATTCTATGAAGTTTTTGAATCAAAATCTGGTAGAGGAAATTGGCAGTTGGGTATCACCAATTATCCAGGCTGTGGTAGCTAGTAAGAGGCATGCTGAAATCTTGGATTGCTCACAAAAGTAGATGTGAAAAAGCTACAATTACTTTTTGCAGTTTCCATTCAAGAATGACCTGGGGGAACTAGAGATAAGACCAGGGTAAGCTATCAAGATTCAGGAACTACACTTTTGATATCTCCATAGGATTAAAGCTTTGAAACTCCAATACAAATGCAGGATTCTGATTTGCAGGATGGACACAACTAGACAGAGACAGGTGAGCATAGAAAATAGGAAGTAAATATGTGCTTATGTACATTCAAGATGAATTGGTTCTAACGGTCTAAAGAACAAAGAAAAACCAGTAACTTGAAAGTCTCCCATTAGTCTCCCAAGAAACTCCAAAGCTAAAGGAATGTTTTAAATAATTTTCAATTGATACACTAAAGATTAAATTCACTAATTTATGACCATGGCACTTACAATGAAGGAAACCAACAAAGGACTACATAAAAGTGTATCTATCGTCTCCTGTGCCAATGAACACGTAAAACTGGTTTCCTTTTATTGTCAACAGCAATCCTCAAAAAATCTATTCACACTCACACAAAGCCTTTCTGCAAAAAAGAAAGAGAATTGACATGATAGAGCATGCAGATTATGTAGAAGTTTTGTGAAAAGCCTTACAAATAATTCTCCTTCAAATATTCAGAATCACAAAGAAAGAAATAACATTCATAAATCATAAACAGGAAATGATGGAACAAAACGTATTTAGATAGAAATCATGAATTAGTTGAGATATAAAATTGTCAGAAATCCTGAAAATTAAAAATGTTATCATGAAAGAAACAATTGAGATAAATTTCAGAAAGGCCCAAGGAATACAGAAAATTATTATACTGTAATATAATAATGAGGAAACAGCCAGAATGAAACAAAAAAAGAAAGAAAAAAGAAGAGAAAAGACAGTTTCAAATCTTTTAAAAAATGTTTTTATTACTTGTTGATGGACCTTTATTTTATTTATTTATTTATATGTAGTGCTGAGAATTGAACCCAGTGCCTCACATATGCTAGGCGAGTGCTCTATTACTGAGACACAAACCCAGTCCCTCAATTTTTTTACTTATAAATAAAGGGATATTGCCAGGCACTGTGGTGCATGCCTGTAATCCCAGAGGTTCAGGAAGCTGAGGCAGGAAGTTAGTGAATTCAAAGCCAACCTCAGTAAAACCAAGGTGCTATGCAACTCAGTGAGACCCCGTCTCTAAATAAAATGCAAAAGAGAAACATGGCTCAGTGGTTGACTGCATCGAGTTCAAACTCTAGTACCAAATAAAGAAATAAAGGAATATTCTGGAGAATAAAAGAGAAAATGGTGGAAAGGCAATGTTTAAAGAAAGAATGGCTAAGATTTGTGTATCAATGAAAAGACATGAATCAGAAGTTATGAGCATTGATAAGATTTTTTTTTTTTTAAATTAGTGCCCACCTGAACAAAGGAAGACTACCAAGAACCAGGATAAAATAAAATTCTTAGACAATAAAAATCCTAGACAGTGATCACAATAACTAAGTCTGATGGTGCTATTAACTATAACAATTGCCAAATATCACCATCCATTATTTTCAAAAGTCTGAGAGAAAATAACAAAAGCCTTGAAATTTTACACTGTTGTAAACTACTGTCTGTATGTCTGCTTTAAATTAAACTTCTGATTTCAAATATTAGAAATATTTGGTGTGAACAAATGCTCACATGTTAACTACTAAAGACAAGGTTCATTCGTAAGAAATGTGGCCCCAGGTGGAGGGCTGTGGGGCTAGGAACTAAGAGGACTTAAAAAAATGAAAAATGTATTTCTGTGTTTTTTGCAAGATGAATTCAAAATGCTAAATAACGATAACATAGACTGTGGATGGGGAGTTTAGAGATTAATGCATGAAAAGGCCATTGTCTTGTTCAAGAAGAGGGTCAATAGATACCATAAATCACTTTAGACATTTATAGAAAAGTACAAAATTAAAGATGTATAAAGAGGCATTGAGGGAGATTGAGTCATTTATTTAATATATATCTAGTTAGTGCTGAGTAAATGCCAAGCAGGGTGCTAGGTTCTGAGGGTTGTTAGCCAATGTCCTGAGTTGAAGGAAAGGTAAAGTGTCAATTATTCTTAAACTATTCACAGCAGCTGAGAGATGGCAACACCCAGCAAGGTTTGGGACCGAATTTTGTCCCCTGTACTAAACTACTACCTGCCAGTAAACATTAACAGTACTGAAGAATTTGGGAAAATTCTTCATTGTATAGGGTTTATGAGGAATATTATTCCATTTCTCTACAAAGCCAAGTGCGCACAGTGAGAGGGACTCCATCATTTGCAAAGATGTGGAAAAAGTGGCTGGCACTTCACTTGCAAATGCTCATGAAGCTGTACACTGATGTAGGCATAAAAGGGGCTATGCATGTTCATGTGAGGAAAAAAGGGAAAGTGTAACACATGCCTCTGAGGTTTGGATTTCATTTGATGGAGACTGCTAATTAATTCTAGTATAGACATTTCTACAGAGTTTTTAGAATAGTCGGAACTCAAAATATGAAGGAATGATGGCACAGCATGGGAAGAAGAAAGAAGAAAGAGAATTTTCTGGAAAAATTTAATGGTTCTTTAGGTTCCTCCAAGAGAGAAGAGTTGGGGGAGGTACTTCAAATCATAATTTTTTTATTTCTTCTAAGATATAATATGTTCAAGGGTGAGATAGTGATTGCTTTATTTTAATTTTTAAGAAGAGCCCTATTAGTAAAAGGTGATATAGGAACAGGTCTGATGTAGCCACATGTTGCCAAATTCAAATTCCCACATGCATAGTCTTAGGCAAGAGTGAGGTGGGAGAGGGGCTATGGGAGAGGGGCTATGGGATTGTGCATGGAAATTTCACAATTAGGTGAAGATGTGTTTTGAAAGACAATCTATGTGGAATTGATACTTTACTAAAAGTTGGCCCAACATCTTTTGATCTATTGCAGTCCTTCAATAATGTTTGCTTCTTTGTTCCTGACAGAGTGCACACTGAGAGACTGAGCTTTTACTCAACCTAACAGTTCTATAATATCCCTATAGCATCAGAACAAAAAAAAATAGGTAACTTGGAACAGTTTTGTTGATTCAGATGAGCATGGTATAGAAAGCTCATGAATCTGAATCCAACCTCACCAAAGCTCCCATTGTGTAATCCCCCCCGCAAATAACATTAATCATGAGAGATTTTTTCCTTGCCCTACAAGTCTAAGTTGTGTTAACCTGCATAATTTTTGCTTAGTGCAATATAGGGTATCCTTTTTCAAGCTTACCAAAACAGAAAAAGAATATTTCAAAGGAAAATAATAAAGTGGAACTACTTCTTTGAGTTACAGAGCAGCCAACTCTTAATGATTGCATAAGGTAAAGTAAAAGTTCACTTAATAACTTATGTCACTGAAAAATAAGAGAGAAAAAAAACAAGGACAAATATAAAGCTGTATTAATTCTCCAGGCCTGGCAAAGTGGAAAAGCATCCTAAGTACTTGTAACCACAGTAGGGGGTTAAGAGGAAAACATCTCTAGTAATATTCCTTAGGAGTAATTGTGCAGAGATGCTAATGACTGATGATAACTTTCTTGACAGTTGACCCAGAAGACATGTAAAAATAAAATGAAGTATAGTTACATGTGTAAAGTATAGTTAAATGTGTGTGTATATATATATATATATATATATGTGTGTGTGTGTGTGTGTGTGTGTGTGTGTGTATACATCATATATAAATATCATAACTAAGTTATTAGTTTAAGAGTCACACCTATCACAATTATTTTCTTAGAGACACATTCCTTTACTCCTGTAGATAATTTGCTGGAACTTGTCAGAAAACAATCAAGAGCACACACTTATCCAGCCTGGCAAATATACACTATGAAACGAAAATCCTGGTTTTGGTCAACAGAAGAGGAACCAAAGCTGAAGGATAAAGTGGTATCAAGTTATTCTGAGTATTTATGTAGAACTGGACTGTTTTTTTTTTTTATGACTTTCTCAGAATGTCTTATTCTAAAGCCAGTAAAATTTTAATTAACCTAACCCCTCCTTCTGATTCTATGCTCCCTAAGCAACTATCCATCTATCAAGCTCAATCAAATGGAACTCAAATATTTATGATATCTTTGACAGTGATTTTTAGCAATGAATTATTACTTGCAGTCCTGAAAAATTTTCCCCACTTTCTCGTTCAGTTTGAATAGAGAGAAGGTTGCTGATTATAAATACATTGGTGTACCTGCCAATGAGTTTTATTTCTCACTGTGTGTTTAAAGATTTAGCCAACTCTTAATTACCTTAGTCTTTTGGATGTTTTCTTTAGCATGACTTGGTCCTCCATCTCAGACCTCATCACCTCTGAACACTGATAGAATATGTATCTGAGATCCTACAATGATGAGACCAAATTAAAGTACTACCTTATGAGATCCAGCACAGCCCAAATTAGTCTTCCATGAGACCACACATCTCCCATTTGCTGACTTGCTCCACTAATTTACACAACCCCTGTTTAAACAAGGAAGAATTCATGGGTCATATTTAAGGATATGTGGTTTGTTACATAGCTACAAGAAACTGAACTCATATTTTGCATAATATCTACTCCATGCAGTCACCTGTGCTTGGTATCTCATACAGATTGTTCTGACTTATCTTTTTCTATTTTCTGCATAGGTTTAGAAGGCTTTACCATCCATCCAACTAGAAAGCAGTGGGACCTGGATAATTTTGACAACTGGCATACAGTATCTTCCCTGGGTCCCTATGGATGATCTTAACGTTAATTTGAGGTTCCTCTACTATCTCTATCAGAATCAACTGGAGCGCATTTTAAGCATATAGATCCATCACAGGGGTGCACACGCACACACATACACACACACAATAATACCAATAACAAAAAAAACTGTGTAATCAGAAGCCTTTGTTGTTCATTTCTTTGTTTATTTGCTACCCCGGAGAACCAACCCAGGGCCTTAGCACATGCTAAGCAACTGCTCTAACATTCAGCTGCTTTCCACCCCTGAAGTAAGAAACCTTAGGCAGACTCTGGGGTCTGTGCAATTAGGAAGAAGTCCCTGGTGATTTTTGTACACATTGCAGTCTGACATCCACAGCTATAAAATCTATGGGTATCCCTTTGGAGGAAAAAAAAAAACAACAACAATGTGAAAAAGAAAGTCATTGTCACAGTCCCTGGTTACTCTTTTCTCCATTTTTTTCTTTGTTTTTCCTCATTTTGTTCTTACCGTTAGGCGAAAGTTAAAGTTTCCTTCAGTCAGTCATGACTTATAGTCCCTTTGTGGTTGTGACTCATCCCAAGCACTTTCAAACAACTGCAGCAAAATCAATAAATCAATGTAATTAAATCACTATCATAAAGAATATTACTCAACAGGATAAGAACTGTAAAGACTTGCCCTAACATGTGTTTCTTTCCATTTCCTATCCTGGGAGCCCATACAAATTCTCCAGTGAACTGTTTCAGAAAATATCTTGATAGAATCTAAGATGTACTTGAGCAACTGGTTCACAGTAACGATGGCTATGACTTAGGGCTCTCAAGGGACCAATCACAGAGCCATAAAAACTACTTAAATCCAAGAAGGAAAACACAAAATATAGCAAGAAAGGAGGTTGGGGGTGAGGCAGTTGGTGAGGAGTCTGTAAGTGGTAATGTGTGGTATATAAACGGTTTCTCAATTTTCTAAAATCAACAGAAATTTAGCCCAGGCGGGATGAAATACAGCTATCCTATTTTGAGTAATAAGAACAGCAGAAGGACCTTTAAAGTTTCCTTAGCCTTTCTTCTTTTCAGGATTTAAAACTTGAATCATATGAACTCTGACTATGGTAGAAACAATCGGCAGGTATCTGGCACATCAAGTTTTCTTCATCATAGCTAATACTGGTTGAAGTTTGTCTTCCATAACACACCATCTAGAATTTCCATACCTGTACCTATTTTCCATTTGTCTCAGGACCTCCCATAAGAAATCATTTCAAAGAATTATGAAAGATAGATTCCAAACTTTCATAAAACTGCTTCAGCATGCTATTTTTAGATGCCTTCTATTGTACTTTAAAACGAAGTTGTTACAGTTTAAAAGTGTCTAGGGCGGTGTGACAGCCCAATATACTATGGAGAGAAGTAAATGGACAATGATAATAGTTTCTTTCAGCCAGGAAATCGTACAATGGATCATTCTTCTCTACACTTTAGGTAGACTGAAAAATATAACCTACATGAGTTTTTGGTTTCTTAGCCTCGTTTAACTTGATGAATTGACAATAGCTTCTGATAATGGCTGAATAGAGCAAGCCTGGGAAAGTACATCCACAGGTGGACAAGCATGACCCTGAATCAAAACTGTGAATGAGCCTGCAGGGGCAACTGCAGCACAAGAGCATGATTTACCCCCATTAAGGAGCAATTTCCTCTTCAGAACTGAACATCCAGTCTATCTCTTTCTCAGCCCTCACGGATTTTCAGGAGAAATAAAGTGATACTAATTGTGTGGTCTTTTTCCATAACACAGATGCTGACATTTCAAGTTTCAAAGGTTATACTAAATGATAGCTTGGGACATTCAGGTTTAGCATTCAAATCTGCTAATGGAAAGGTTGAGAACTGCTATACTTTGGGTCTCCATATCTATGACATGTAAGGAAGGAGGGTCATTAAGCAGCCTGAAACTTTTAGCATTGCTAAGGGTCCTAAGGCACAGCGGACTGTAAAGGTGCAGAGGCTGATGGCCTAAATGAGAAGAGGTGGTCCCATTAGTTTGTAAGTTTTTAGAATATGGAGCGAAAGAGAAGCACATGTTTTGAGTGGTCCTAGGAACTTGAGGTGTGGTAGAATAACTAAAATTACTTTTGCAATTCTTGCACCTTCTGGTTTTTTTAATATTTATTTTTTTAGCTGTAGTTGGACACAATACATTTATTTCACTTATTTATTTTTATGATACTGATGATCAAACCCAGGGTCTCGCACGTACGAGGCAAGCACTCTACTGCTGTGCCACAACCTCAGCCCTGTTTTGTTTTTTCCATAGTCATCATTTAAATTCTGTCCCTATCTCTAGAAACTTTCAATTCTTTCCCCCGCATAATCAATCCTTGTCCTTCCATGGGGACATTAAAAGAAATTTTGACAGAAACATCCTAATTCTTAGTCACTAGGAAATCTCTTTGCCATTGAAGTGGCACCAAGCCTCCTCAACACTTTTTTTTTTTTTTTTTGAGAGAAGCTACCTTATATCTCAGAACAGAAAAGTCTGAAACTTTAAAACAATAATAACAAAGCCACAAAGGAAAATACTATTGCTGAGCCCACATGATGACAAAAAGATCTGCCCAGTATATATAAACTAACTAGCAAATGTTGTCCTGCCTTTTTCTCTGAAGCAACAGGCCCAGAGCCAGTAAAGGACTGATTTCCTGGTCTGTCAAAGGTGTCATATCAGTCTAGTAAGGAGTGAGATCCAAAGAGAGAAGATACCTCTTCTACAGCATGTTTCAGGCATACCATGAGAGTTCTGAGTTGCGGTCTACTCTTTCTTAATTAATCCACAGGGGATCTGGAATTATCATTAAATTCAATGAAACATCTGGGTCCCAATTTCAGGAATGCCATCTTCCCTGATGCCTCATAAGACAACATTATCAAAATGTACTACAGTACTCCTGAGACGATTGTTGCATGCATGATGGAGTTTACTGGATCAAACATTCCCTTTGAAATCCCATAAATACTTTGTGAATAGGCGGTAAGAAGAACCTCAATGCATAGTCCCAAATTAAGGCATCAGCCTTGAACCCTCTTTCCTTCACTCTCACAGTCACTTTTCTATGCCTATACTTAACTCCAAAATTGGCCTCTCCATATCCAAAACAGACCATATAAGGTGTTCTAAAAACTCAAATTCAGTTATGAGAGACACTGCAGGATAAAATCATTTTCTAAAGTGTTTTTCATTTCTGTACCCAGGCAGCTGCTTCTCCCACCATCTCTTGTAAATGACCTCACCTCCTTACCGCTCTATTCCACCTCCTCTTGACAAAGTCCATATTGCCTGAACAACAGCTGGTGAGCTTCACTAACAATTCCTTCCTTTCGAAGAGCCATTGTTGATCAATTAGTTCTGAAACTAGCTGAACTTCCTTCAGCTCGTCCCTTCTCATAAAGCTCCTTTTAAAGATTTTCCCCTCCTTCCCCAAATAGGAATGTTCTATTCTCTCTGTTTTCTGGCTGCCATGAGCTGAACAGCTTTCCTCTAGCATGCCCTTCAGCCTTGCAAGGCTGACCAGGTTCTAAACCTCTGAAACTGGTCTCACTAAGTTGCTGAGGCTGAACTTGAACTTGCAATCCTCCTGTCTCAGCCTCTTCAGTTGCTGGGATCACAGATGGACATACCACATCAGGTGTCCCTTCATTTATGTGTTTTAGGTAAAGCAGTTTCTTCTATTCTTTGACAGGGTGTGCTTGATAAACTCACATCCCTGGTTTCTCCAATATGGATTTGATATGCCCCTGAATCCCTGTAGCTCTGATTTAATTTGATAAAGTTCACAGATGGTTAACAAGATTAATTTATCGATCAATTTGTGCCCTTTGATTTTGCTATATAGCTGGGAGTTATTCTTTTCAGTAAGTTATATATGTTCAAAATCTAATACTTATCTATTGCTCAGACAAGTTTCTAAACTATTCTACCTGACCACTTGCACTTCAAGTGAACTATCTCAGAGCAAACATAATTTTGTAAAACGGAATAACTCAGATTAGGCATAGCCTGAAAGCTGCTGTGCTATACAATATGGGGCTACACAGAGAGGGTACAGCCTACTCTTCATACCATAATAAATTAAAACAGGAAGCTAAAGCATTAGAACACTTTGAGGAAGCTGTCCCAGGTACTTTTTAAGGTAGGGTAAGAATATAAAATGCTCTTTGACCTATCCGTTGAAGGGTTATGCCCAAACTTCATTGGTTTGACTAGGAAAAAAAAAAAAAAACTACATTAGAAGGACTTAAGTCTATCAACTAGATAAATCTCCAGAATATGACTTTCTGACATTATTGTGAGCTATTTTGATGCTCCTGTTAAAGAAATTTACATCTGTAAAGGAAGGTTTCTTATGTCAGATAGTGACCAACTGTGCAATGAGGAGAGACCTTAAAATTTTATAACAAGTCTCCCCCTGACCATTTTATCTAGGCTGGACCTTAACCCATACACTTTTTTGTCTCCATAAATACTGCTGTTTTTCTTCTTTGATGTAAATGCCTTTTCTTGTTTCATCTAAAAAGTCATACTTTTGTAAATGCAGATTTAGGGCTGATTAACTATGGAAACTTTGGGACAATAAAACAAGTAATAAAAAAATTGATATTCTAAGAAAAGTAAATTACTTGAAATCTAGAAAATCAAGAATCTCAAAGCTCTAAGATCCTTGTTTGTCTGAATTCTGATGTATATATGTGTATATGTGTGTATTCTATATTTTGTCTACATGTATACTTATAGCTATACACATATTTAAACATTGCCCAAATGGCCAAATGGAATTAGAAATAAACAAATATTTATAAATTAAATAACATGAATAAATGCTTTTCAAAGACTATATAACTTCGGAAAATCTTAAGTAAATAAGATGAGTTTAAAATTGTTGATTTAGTAACAAAGCAGCTGTGCCATCAGATGAACATAATACCCATGTTTTTAACTTTAAAAATCTTGATTGGGCAAATGCTGAGAAAATGGTTACCAGGGAAGTAGCTTGAGACGTTGGCTAGCTAGTTTTGGTCAATGCCTCATAAAATTTCCATGAACAACTCACACAGAATTGTAATAAGCAAATTACATAAGTGTAAATGGAATAGACATTTGTAAATGAATTCTTAGCTTCAAAAATCTCTTACAGTGCTTTCAAATTTTAATATTACATTATACTAAGTGAAATAATGTTCATTATACATCTACTTTGTAACTACATAAGTTTAAAACACCAGAACATTAATTATTAAGCATAAATTTAAAGTTAATATAATATACATTTGGATTTGTTTCTGCATTCAAATATTGTGTTATGAGAAAAAAATCTATTATATATATATGTGTATATATATATATATATATATATAGAGAGAGAGAGAGAGAGAGAGAGAGAGAGAGATTTTCGTTTATAGGATGCTAGTTCATAATTACCTAGTATTAATAATCAAACTGAAAAAAAGGGAAACAACTTTGTGTGTGAGGAAAATGATACATTTTATGAGAAAGTTATGGAATATGAGGATATGTTGAGGAAAACAAAATAGTTTTTGTCCTTAAAATGACTGTTAGTTTTTCCCATACAGGAGAAAATATTATAGTAACAGAGATAAGGGTTTGAACAAAATATTATAAACATGAGGAAGTTGGAAAAGGGTTTTAAAAAAGAGTGAATCTTGGAAGATTTTTACATGTGATCAGGTTGGCAAAAACATGTTTTCTGGAGATTGGTACAAAATATCCCGTGTGTTAAATGGTAGTTTTCTTGGAGCATTGACCTGTTCTTAATAGGACATTGTGAAAGGTTTTTTACTTAAAAGTTTTTTTTTCCATCTAAATTATATTTCATAATTATCCTCTTTAACTGTTTCAACATTTTGATATTCGTGACAAACTTCACAAAATGTAATTCTAAAGTTAAACCCTTTTGTCTACAACTAAATTTAGGATTTCCAGAGGGCCCCTGGAAACACAAAAGACACATACTTAAGAGTTCTGTGAATGCATTATTAATATACGTTCCAAAATTGTATAACATTCATATAAGTCAGATATTTTTTTGGTAGGTTAGCCATGATAATTTTAATGTTAAAACATTATATGCTATAAAAATAACCAAATTTCCTTGTCAGTTGTGAACAGTCATCAGATCTTTAACCATGGATATTTTAAATCTTCTCCACAATTAAATTGATTTATTCTGAGGGAAAAAAAAATAGTGTTCCTTGGTTGCCTTTTCATGGCTGGCATTTTCAATAAAGGCTTATGTTAATCCTTGATTGATTTTCTTCTACACCATATATAAAATATATGCTAATATTTTGTTCTCTTAGAATCAACATCATGACATCTTTGCAAGGTCTTCAATGTCAGGCCCTGTGTTCTTCTTTAGTAAATATTGTGTTTCTCCTTCTTTTCAAATGCACACTTGGCCTCTTTTCAAATCCACAAACTGGGGATTCTAAAGTCTCCCCAGCAGGAGTAAGAGTCAGAGTGCCACCCATGCATCAAAAAGGACTTGGAAAAATGATGTGATAATGCGAGAAGTGTGGTAGATTCCCAACTCTTAGCTGGGGAGATTCATTTTTCCTGCAAGCAGATCTTTGGCAAATGACAAATTTTAAAATTCATAGTACATAAGCCTTTTCTTCCATAATCATCATTGCTGACTTTGTTCAGCCTGAATCCATCACTCATTTGAATTAGTACTCTTTACTCCTAAGTGGTGTTGGTGCTTCCACACTAGCCCTATGAAACCCTATTCTTTTTTAATTTTTTAATTTGTTCTACTTAGTTATACATGACAGTAGAATGCATTTTGATATATTCTACACAAATGGAGCACAAGTTCTCATTCCTTTGGCTGTACATGATGCAGAAGCATACCAATAGTGTAATCATATGCGTATATAGGGTAATAATGTCCGTCTTGTTCCACCATCTTTCCAGTTCCCACACTCCTCCCCTCCATCCTCGCTGCACAATCCAAAGTTCTTTCATTCTTTCTACCCACTTCCCTGACCCATTATAGATTAGCATCTGCTTATCAGGGAAAACATTTGGCCTTTGGTTCTTTGGGTTTGGCTTATTTTGTTTAGCATGATATTCTTTAGCTCCATCCATTTACCTGCAAATGCCATAATTTCATTTTTCTTTAAGGTTGAGTAATATCCCATTGTGTATATGTACCATGTTTTCTTTATTCATTCATCTGTTAAAGAGCACCTAGGTTGGTTCTGTAGTTTAGCTATTGTGAATTGAGCTACTCTGAACATTGATGTGCCTTTGTCACTGTAGTATGCTAATATTACATCCTTTAAATCGAATGGATTCAAACTAAAAAGCTTCTTCTCAGCAAAGGAAATGATCAATAATGTGAAGAAAGAGCCTACAGAATAGGAGAAAATCTTTTACCCACAAACCTCAGATACAGCACCAATCTCTAGGATATATACATCACTCAAAAAACTAAAAAAACAAATGACCCGATCAATGAATGGGCTAAGGAAATGAACAGACACATCAGAGAAGAAATACAATTGATCAACAAACATGAAAAAATGTCCATCATCTCTTGCAACTAGAGAAATGCAAATAAAAACTACTGTAAGATTTCATCTCACTCCAGTCAGAATGGCAATTTCAAGAATATAAGCAATGATAAATGTTGGCAAGGATGTGGAGGAAAAGATATACTCATACATTGCTGGTGGGACTGCAAATTGATGCAATTACTATGGAAAGCAGTATGGAGATTCCTCAAAAAATTTGGAATGGAACCATCATTTGACACAGTTATCCCACTCCTCACTTTGTAGCCCTATTCTTTTCATCACAGCTGGAGCATTCTTTTAAAATGTAAGCAGAGTATGTCACTCTTCTGCTTAAACTCCCAAGGCTTCACTTCATAGTGCTCTTCATACTTCCTGGAAGCACAGAGCTCAATCTTTCACCGTCCTTTGATGATCACCTGGTGTCCCGGTTCTCACATTTCTCACATCCTCCCAAGACTGGCTTCTTCCCATCATGTAAGTCCCAATAAAATGGTCCCTTTTCAGAGGTTCCTTGGTACACCAGATCCAAATGCTCCCTCTTCCTTCATGTTCTTCATCACTTTAATCTTTTCTATTCATTTAGGTTTTCTAAATCAATATTTTAGTCTATTCAATTCAGTTTTACTTGATTGACAACTCTTTCACTCACTGTAAGAATATATTCTACCTGGAGCAAGAAAATTGTCTGTCTTGTTTATAGGTGGTAAACACAATGCCTAGAACAGACTGGACACATAGTGGGTACTCAGTTTAATTTTTATTTATTTAAGTTTTTAAAGTATTGAAGTATTACTTAACAATAATAAGGTATCGAATTTCTCTTTTCTGAGATTCCCTTAAGCTACATCTTCAGATATATATAAAATATGTGTATATATATTTTATTTATAGAGTCTAGTTTATTATTTTTTCCTCTTATCATTGTCATTATTATCTCTATTTATATAGAACCTATAATTTTTGAGGAAGTACTCTAGCACTTAACAGATACTAAGTCAACTACTAGTAAATATCCTTGTGAATGTTTACCTATACATTACTATTATTTTTATTTTAAACAGTGATATGGAGGGACAAAATATAAGTAAGACTCATAAACATGTAGACAATAAATTTAGAATCCAGGATTTAAATTCAGATCTGTATAGTCTGGAATTCAGAATCCAGACTTAAATGAATATAGAATAAGTCCCAAAGATTTTGTATATATATATATATATATATATATATATATATATATATGTATATACATACACAAATACATGCACACACATATAAATATCTATTTTTAAATATATATGAAATATATGTATATAAATATGTTTATATTTAATAAACATGTTTACATTATAAAAGTTTACTATAATATTATTATAGTAAATATTACATTATTATATTTTTATAGATGTAATAATATATAATGAACATATAGGCATTTTGAACATATACATTTTAAGTATATGTATATGAACATAATATTTAAATATATTATACATGTTTAAATACAGACATATTTAAAATATTTTCTCATATAGATCATTCCAAGAATTTCTGGCTCCAATACAAAGGGCACCTATTCCTCCAGGGGGGATAATATGACCTTCAATAAAATGTTACAGATCATTTTTTAATCTCAAACCTAACATTTTGTGAATCCAAGAATTACAGTAACTTTAAACCTAGTCCTTGCTGAGGAAAAGATATTTCTGAATTCCAAAGCTCATGTTTTTCTACATATAGAAACAAAGAAATAGTCACTGGGCCATGGCAAAGAATTATTTGAAAAATATTACCTGAAGTATCTTTCCTAAAGTAATGTTCCTGTCTCTGGACAGGAACTATATACACACCTAAGTCCTGAGTAAAGAGGTACTGAACAGGTATTGCACTCCACAATACAATTTGGACTTTACCTCTGCTCAGATAAAGAGGTGCAGGTGCCAAAGTGGGTGTCACCCAATGGGATTAGATTACACTCACTTGTTTGTTGTAACCTTACCCCTTGCCTCTTTTGAATGGCTTCTCCCCAGTAAAACCTGGGTTCAACGTGTGCTGTTTCTCTTCTTGCTTGCCTTGTCCCCCTTGTGGAGAGCCATGGCTGAGGAGCGATCACTGAACCCAAAGAAAAGGTACTTTCTGTGTTTGTGTCTGTGTCTTTATTTAGTCAGCCCAAATTCATTTGGAGTGACCCCAACTGGTTTAGTCATATGTCACAACAGTTTCCAGAAAATTTTATATTGCTATATGAAGATGTAGGAAAGAGAAGAAAATTAGAACATTTAGACCAACAATGATTACACTTTCAAAGTCTTTTATTCTTCATGATATGCTAAGCTCTAGAAGTATTAATCAAGATAAAAAAGTCTCTGAGTTGTTTACATTCAGAGCACTCCCACCCCACCCAGAGGTTGAGGAAACCAACATGTTGCAGAAAAATAAACTGAGAGATCTGCTAGAATATCATAGAATACCTGATGAAAACTGGAAGATTAGAAATGTGTGGGGTCAGAATACATGGACTGAGGTTGGGCTTTTTGATACTGGTGTATAGCAGATGGCAATAGGCCACTTATAAGGAACAGGTAGGACCCTCCAACCTACAATGGGCACCAGACCTTGACACAGAGGAGGAGACTAGGGTAGATTCTGAACCCTTCCAAAATCAGCAAAGCTCCTGAAGACAGAAATTGTATCAAATGAGTTTCTAGTCAAGCATTATCAGGCAAACTTCCCCATTACATCTCAACTCACAAAGGGTAAAGATTAAATTGTATATTCTCTCAGAAAGATTATACAAGTATATGTTTTAAAACTTTCAATTACCTATAATTAGAAGACATTTGAGTTAAACATAAAAATCCAACTCTGACTAAGGAAAGTTGAAAAAAAAGAGAATTCAAGTATTTATAAAAATAAGAAATAGGGGCTGGGGATGTGGCTCAAGCGGTAGCACGCTCGCCTGGCATGTGTGGGCCTGGGTTCGATCCTCAGCACCACATACAAACAAAGATGTTGTGTCCGCCGAAAACTAAAAAATAAATATTAAAAATTCTCTCTCTCTCTCTCTCTTTAAAAAAATAAGAATAAAGAGGAATATATTAATTTTTGCACATATTAGATGAAATGTGTGCACGTTTTCAATTCTAATATGTAAGAGAAGATTAAGAAATGCTGAGGATTGTTTGTGCAAAGAGGAGGTGAATAACTATTCTCCCTTGTGTATTTCATTAAAAGAAACACTGAATACCTGTAGACACTGTGCAAAATATTACAGCAATTTAAAATGATCAATTGGGAGATAGCAGCCATGCATCTAAAATATACTGGCTATATAATCAAATTCTACTCCGGTGTGAAAGAATATATTTAGTAAGCAGGGAAGGCTATAAATAGTAATAGGCATTTCCACCTGTAGAAGGACTAAGGAAAATCTGATTCTGAGGTCTAAGACATAGACCGTGTTCTAGATCTAGAACCAATAATACCTGGGTAAATGCAAACAAAGAAAGTTAAAGCACTACCTGAGAATATTATCAATCTAAATGTGAAACCTCTAGAAAATTCTGCTGGGTAAGGGTATAATGCAAGTGTATTATTAGCGAATATTATTGCAACTATATCTTACCAAGCAAGTCTCCCTTAAGAGGACAGAATAAAGCAAGTTATTTACAGTACTCTTGTAATGGGTCAGTGGAAAAGAAAGCCTACACTTCTTTTATTCTGCTTCAGAGAGACTTTTGTGAATGGAAAATTGGCTCTTTTCCTCATTACTCTCCTGGAAATCAGCTCCTGAGTGGGACTTTATAACCTACACCTTCCTACAAAAGATATGACAGAGGTTAAGTGATTTTGTCCTACATCCAACATAACTTTTATATAGCTTTATTGTTCTTTCAATGAATTGAATCATTCACTAAAAATACACACTTTTACTGTGTACCAGATATATTATCCGAAGTATTAATCCCCATTTCACCAAATTGGAATATGGAAGTAAAATGTAAACCACATTGACCTGAACAATTGTGGAATCCTGTTGTTTAGCTGACCACTTATCATGTTTGGCCAGATGTATTAATGAGGGAGAAAATGAAAACAGAAAACAAGTGAAAAACCTCCAATGTGGTGTGTTGTTAATGTAAGGTAATGTCACCCTCAGTGGCTTTCTTTACTTTGAAATGTGAATGACTAAAGCAGCAGCTACTTGCATTGGCCATATCCGTATTTATGTTTATCCAGGCATATTATATGAAGCTTCTGACTTTGGTTTCCCTTATAATTGTCGAATATTTTCTACATTGCAATTTTCAAAACCTCAGTCATTCCTAAAAGCAGAATCACAGAGGTATCATAGAATACAAGGTTCAGATCCCTGTGTTCAAAACAATGCAGCCCTGTTCAAAACAATGCAACCCTATTCAAAAGATAGCATAATTGTGTGTGGGCAGTTTGACTTCAGCTCTGATGTGATATTGGTTAAGCTTTATGAATAACATTACCACTTTTGTTACCATGAACAAATAATGTAGGGGCTGGAAGAATTAAATTTACTAAGTGTTGGGAATGTGAGGCCTAACAGCTGTATATTAGAATAACATCTGGAGAGCAGACTAAAGCCTGTCCTTCTTGCTGAGGTGTGTTTGTCATGTAGCTCATGCTCATATCGGTAGTCAAATCATGTCCATTAACTTAGTCAATTTATTCCTTCTGCCTAGGACACAGTGAATTCCAAGTATACCATTTTTATAATTGTTTTCTAAGCCTGAAGGCATGACAAGGCATCTGCGTCGCCTTTCCTGTGGCTTATTACTTTCTCCTTGTAGGATTCACTGTTTCTGACTGGGTTAGCACTTTCTGTCTAACACTTTACTGTTATACAGTAATGCCAGATTTCAAGCCACTGTGGAGTCAAGAAGAAAAAAGAAAAAAAAAATGACGAAATGCAGCTAAACGGTTTTGCTGACATCTTCTTATCTTCTTTCATTCACAGAGTGTGAACCCCTAGAGTTTTACTATCATTTGAAATTCAAAGGTAAATGCTGAGAACACACCATCACGTGAATCGGCATCACTGAAAAAGTTTGTCAAAACCGGCTTGGCACTGAACTATTGTATGTTTGGGGCACAAATAGAAAGCTGACACCATTCATTGACAACTCATGGGCTAACCCAAAGTAAAAATGTCGGATCCAGTGAATTCTTTCCCTGCAGGTACTGTATGATTTCAACACTGAAGTCTATAAGAAAAATAGGATGCTGTTTTACTCTGCTGTGTGATCTGTGGAATTATTTATTTTATCATGTGAAGTTTGTCCTCTTGCACTTTTCCTTAGAGCTTGAGCATGCATTTTATAATTCTGCTAGTGATTTTAAATTTCAAGAGATTATAAACATGATTCATGTACTATGACTCATCCCTCTTAAATGTTCTAATTGTATAAACCATATCCTTCAAAGCATCCTATGGACACATTAAATATTAATAAACAAATTTAAAAGCTCCAAGAGGTATGATTCTTTCATCCTTGCCAATAAAACTGTAATTGATCCCCTACTTCCTGTCTACAATTCAAAAATACAGCTAGGATTCTGGTAAGCCTTGCAATTTTAGCATTAAACTTGAACATACCAGGTCTACCAGCTCAGTAGGCATATCTTCATTATCAACAGCTGTCAACTCTATTTCAACATTCATAATTTTCTATAATTTTCCCCTTTGTTGCTTCAAATCTACAAAATTGGAATTATTTTTACACTATATAAACTTTTTTATCAATAAACTATGCCATTTGTCACAATGTAAATCACTATCTATTCATATCATGGGAAAGAAACAATCATTTTCTAACACGATTTTGTTCCACTTACTATCACACTTCTCTCTCTTATTTTGTTCAAAACAGT
The DNA here is from genome assembly GCF_048772815.1 of Callospermophilus lateralis. Taxonomy (NCBI): domain Eukaryota; kingdom Metazoa; phylum Chordata; class Mammalia; order Rodentia; family Sciuridae; genus Callospermophilus; species Callospermophilus lateralis. Next base: position 64,528,463 of record NC_135318.1, read on the forward strand.
TATCATCTATCTTCCTTCATTAAGCTCAAAATTCTTCAGGGCCAGACCTCTTAAAAAAAACAACAACAACCAATTCATTGATTTGTTTTAAATTCACAAGTAAAAATTATATAAATTTATAGTATTCAACATAACACTTTCATAAGTGGATACATTGTTGAATGGCTCACTCAAGCTATTTAATGTGTGCACTATCACACATTTATCATTCTTTTGTGGTAAGAATTTTTAAAATCTATTCTTAGCAATTCTCAAATATGCCGTATTTTATAAATTGTAGCCAGTATGAATAAAATTTTCTTAAACTTATTCCTTCTTTCTAACTTAAACTCAGTGTTCTTTGACTAATATCTCCCCACCTTCTTCACTCTGTCAATTAGCATTTTATTCTATTAGCTCAACTTTTTAAACTCCACATATACTGCGATTATGTAATATTTGTCTTTCTATGCCTAGCTTGTTTTACTTAACATAATATCCTTGAAGTCAATCTACAATGTCAAAATGTCAGATTTCCTTCTTTTTAAAGGCTGAATAGAATTCCGTTGGGCATATACCCAACATTGTCTTAACCATTTATCTGTTGATGGACACAGGTTGATTCCATATCTTGCTTATTCTGAATAATGCTTCCATGACCATGGAAGTGCAGGTGTCTCTTTGACATACTGATTTCATGTAGAGGGGGACCCTTTTGTCTTATGTTCAAAGTTATATCTGCCTTTCCTCCATACACTCCATACACTAGAAAAGTGAAAGATACTGAAGGTGGTACTTGAAGAATATTTGTTGAATGAATGAATAAATGGATGAATCTAATGATTGAAAAGATATTGTTCAACTTAAGTCTTATCCACAGGCAATTTTGTAAATTGAGACTGATTGTGTTTTGAAGCCCTGGAAGGCAAAGTTAATTTACCCTTCTCACAACACAACCATGTGAAAAGCAACTCTGAAAAGAATTGATGAGCTGGACATCAAATATTATTTTCAGAATTTTCTCTGATATTACTCATCAATATAAGAGCAGAAGCTATTAAAGTTGGTGAAGAGTAGATTTTTTTTTTTTAATTGGGGATTTAACTCAGAGGTGATTTACCACTGAGCTATGTCCCTAACCCCTTATTTTTTATTAATTTTTAAAAATTTGAAACAAGGTCTCACTAAATTGCTTAGGGCCTTGTTATATTGCTGAGGCTGACTTTGAACTTGGTATTCTCTTGCCCAATCACTGGGATTACAGGTGTGTGTCACTGCACCCAGCCTCAATTATTTTTGATAAGAGGCAAAAGTACTCTGAGTGCTCTAGACTAGCTGGAACATAATGTAAACCACCAATTTGAGCCATATGGTAGATTTAATTTTTTTTCTAATAGTTCTGTTTAACAAAAATACAAAGAAAGATGTGAAATTAATTATTGTATGATACTAGGGATTGATTCATACATGCTAGGCAAGCATTTTACCACTAAGATTGTGCAACCCCAACCCTGAAATTAATTTTATTTCATCTAACTTAATATTTTAAAAAATATTTCAACATAAAATCACATATAATATCATCAATGAGATAGCTTACATTCTTTTTATAATCACATTGCATTTTTTAACATATAGATTGCATTTAAAACCTATAACATATCTGAATTTAGACTGGTTACACTTAAGTAACCAGCCATATGTACTAATGGTTATCATACTGGACAGAATGGAGCTAGAGTAAGGGACCAATTTTTGAAGTTAGAACTTACATTATTATGGGAATTGATGGAAGGGGTGATGCAAGGTTTGGATGTTGAGCCTGATAACTCTGTGGGTCCCACTTACAAATGTGGAGGAAGTTATTATGGACATGGATAAAGAACACATGAAAGGCAGAGGGCAAACTGTAATACAGTTGTATTTCTCACTGTCTTTAGCTAGATGTGATGACTTGCAAGAGAAGTTGGTACATTTGCTATGGACTTAAATAACCCTGTGGTCCACCCCGAGGAATTGCCAAAGGAAGAGAACTGTTAGGAGGTCAGGAAGCTACAAGTTCAGACACTACCCCACACATACAAGGTGAGTTAACAGATCAATGATAACATATGTCATCTGCCACAGGGCTTGAAGCCTTACATCAAAGCTGAAAGCATAAAGATATGGCTGTTGATTTACTTCTGCCTTCTACAACTCTTGCAAAATGTTGTTTGTGCCCAGTATAAATTCTAAAACATATAGGGATTGAATTCTTGGAAATTCCACTTCAGCTCTTCTAAATTGGTAAAGTATAAATACACCATAAGCAGAGAGGGAAGATGCTCGAGTATTTTCAAGTACTGTCAGATGTTCTAACAAAGTGTCTTGTAGTTCATAATCAGCTTTTGCACTGAGAAATTAATTCCTACAGAGTTTATATGGGCATATATTTCATATATTTCCCTTACTCTTCTCTCTTTTTAATTTAAAGTATAAGACCCAACACAAAATCATTTAATTGCAGAGTTATCTAAGAACATCAAGAATCACACCTGCAAAGTCCAGGCGGGATTGATTAATGTTAATTGCACTTGAAGTCAAAGTTCTAATGGAATGTTTGGAGTAGAAGTATCATAAGTTTTTAGAACTGGAAATAATTTTTCAAATTATCAGGTTGACTCTCCAGAAAAGAAACTGAGACCCCAAAACATGAATTAAATGACATTCAAATCATGCAGCAGTTCAGTAAAAGCAGGACACTGCTTTTCAGAGATCGAACATAATAGAACCATAACAAAATAAGAAAATAAGGCAAGAACAGATGAGGATATAACTAAGTGGTGGAACACTTGCTTTGCATATGCAGGGCTCTGGGTTCAATTCCTAGTACTGGAAAAAAATTAGATAAGATTACTAATTTAAACAAAGATTACTAACTCACAAAAAGCTATGTAATATCTACTTGTAATATCTACTGTTGATAACATTCTTATATAATGAGCATATGACATATTAGGTAACTGGTAGGTTTATGGCACATGCCAGCAAGGTAAATATTTAAGAGGTACTTTCTTGATTCAAACAGAATTAGAGAGGAGTAGCATGAATGGTATTACACGTGAATGAATGATAACATGAAAGCATGCATTTACCTTCTTCACACTTTGCATCATTCTTTTTTTTTTCTTTTCTCTAAGCTTTCTCATTGAAAAGTATCATGGCACTCATCTTTGGTAATCATCTCAAACAGAAGGAACCATTCAGAACACTTGAGGTAGAAGCAGAGAGCAGGACATGTATGCCTTGATTTCAGTTAATTTCTCCTGCTCTTATCAGTTGACTGCATAGAGAAGATATGGTATTGTGCAATATTTTGGCACAGGTAGAGCCAGAGAAAGTGTTTAGCATTTCCTGCAACTGCCAGGCAGTATGAAAGGGTAATCTTATCAATCCAGCTTGCCTGTGGGATCCACAGCGAAGGGAAAGTGTTCTTGTAGTGAGCATGGCAGGGCAAGCTAGAAGACAAACGGAAACTATAGGCAGTCCTGAGAGGACTCAAAGAATTAAAATTGGGCTGAGAAGGATATCATGTCAATGGGTAGATAGTTCATACCTTCCAAAATGCATGGCTTGACAGTCTGTGTTGAAAGAACAGGATTAAGTACAGCATCCTCTGGCTTGTTATTAGTGGTGGCAACATGGGCTAAGGTTACTCCCAACCTGAAAGTTAGTCTAAGTAACATTCTTCCCAATAAATTTACATACTGTCTTGGACAGAAGACCTGAACAAGAAACCAATAGAAAGGCAGAAACAACGCAGATAGAAAACTGAAATTTGAAGTATATTCACCTCCAATATAATCACACATTGGTCTCTATTCATCCTGTAATATGATTCATTTCCTATCAAGATCTTCTAGATAGTAAACATATCTAATTGACTATCCCCTCTATCAAGATCAATGCAGAAGAAGCACATGTGTCCTTTCCTAAAAACTTTTACAAACATTATTATTAGAGACTATGCAATAGTGATCATGTAATATCTGATCAGATATGGTACCATAATTGATTTTTCATTTGTTTCAAAGAGCATTATTATTTGGTGATTATGATGATTTTTTTGGTCCATCTCTAGTTATTCAATAAGCAGCCAACTAGCTATTACTGTGAAGGTATTTTGTGGATGTGATTAAACATCACTATAATCAGTTGGCAGGAGAGTATCTCAGATAATCCAAGTGGATCTAATGTGATGGAAACTGGAAGAACTAAGAAGCAAAGCGGAACCTTCTCTGATGAAAACTTTCTTGTGGGCAGCAACTTCTCTTGTACCTGAAGTTCCAGTCTGTCCTTCCAGCAACCACCTTGATGGGTTTCAGTCTTGCCTGGCTAGTCCTAACATTAACAAGCCAACTCCTCACGCTGAATTCCTTCCTCTCCATCTCCTTCCGATTCCACTTCCCTGACCAATACGGGGAGGAAGGTTTCCCTTTTAGAAACAGCCTTACCACACTGTACAGTAATCAAATAACCACAAAAAGCTCATCTGCCTAGCGAATGCATGAAGTGCCTAAGAAGGGGATGCGAGGGACAAAACAAAACAACAGAAACAAATATCTTTTAAAAAAAGTTTGGAAATCGAAATTTCTCAGACAAGCTCTCTAAATACAAGGTGAGAAATATAAATAGTGAGATGACGGCCACCCCTGCTAACCAGCCTCGCTTTGGGAGCGATGATGGAGCAGTGAGGGAGATGGGAAAAGGAAATAAGCTCTGATGGATGAATAGAAGCAAATTTGTCAAGTGTAGAGGGTCAGAGTAACAAAAGTGAGATTTTTCCCCTGTGAAGCACCACCATCCTGATGATGCGTCACTGCAGCTGGGGAGCCCTCTGCACCGGTTCACCATCCGCCTCTCTTTTTTCGTGCTATTTCTGAAGAAAGAATATTTTGCCTCTGAAAATGCAAATAAACTTTCCCCCATAGAGGCCCCCTGCTCAAAAATGATAAATGGAGGCCTTGAAGTGTTTCCTCTAGTGAATTACATATTAGAATTACACTTGCTATTTCTGGGAACTTCACATTCTCACCTACTGCCTAGTTGGCCATTTGCTGCCTCTGGCTGCAGAAACTGATTAGGAAGCAAGGCCAATTGGAGATTTGAAATGATACTGTATTGACTTTTTTTTTTCTTTCTTTCTTTTTTCCTTTTTTTTTTTTTTTTGTTAATAAAGGAGACATAGCCAGCAGAGAAATGCGTAAGTAGCACTTTCTATTTGACTGTAGTTAGGATCCTATCTTGTTTTCCTTATTTTATAGCAAGGAACCAGGAATACTCCAAGCTTCCTTTTCAATTACACTCAGCTAAAGTAAGTTGGGTGTTACTCATTTTAAAGGCCTGAGGGAAGAGAAGCTACAATAGGTTGTAGGCACTCTGCCCTTTGTTTGATATCCCCTGAGTGTCAACAAAATGAATTCTTTCTGGACAAGGATCATAAAGATGAAGACTCTGAAGCCCCAGAAATGAAGTATCTTACCCCCGGCTGAAATGAGATTTTTAACCAAGACTTGCTTTCTTTTTGCTCAGCCCCATTGGGTGATGCATGCATTCTCTAAAGTCATATTTAAATTTATCTCCATATTACTTGTGAAATTCCTTGGGAATCACCCACTAAAAATAATGATATATTGGAAACTCTTTTTGTAGAACTGATACGACTTTATTGCTCTTACTGATCCTTTTTTCTTTCTAATTTTGAGGAAATATAAAAGAATCTTTTCTTCATAATGCATCCTCTTCATTACTTGTATGTCCTAAGATTTGGTAAATACAGGCAAGCTGAAGTTAAATGAAACGGTGTCTACATTTCTCACGTTCAAGTGTCATTTACAGAGAAGAAATATCCTACCCAGAAGGAGGGTTTCATCAGACCTAGAAAGATCATGGACTACTTAAACTCAACACAACATAAATATAAATAATAATTCTTCTCCTGCTCCCTCTCCCCACTACCCTGGGTAGTTACTAAAATATCTAAAAAGAAAGATAATTGGACATGGGATTTCAAAGAAAATTTTCAGAACCATTATGAATAGTTTCCTCATTAATTAATTTAGTTAGCTTTTTACAAGTTTTCAGAATATGAGAATCTCATGCACTAGTATTTAGCAAGTAGCAAGTATGCATTATCATCAGAACAGTATGTATCAGGAAATATTTTTTATTTAAAACAAGAAGTGTTGGGGGCTCGAAAGAGATAAGACGTAAACAAATAATCATAAGGGCATGTTACTCTATAAATATATTTTATGTAAAATTAATTTAAATATCTGGTTCATCTATATGTATGTTTAGATCGGTATGGACTTGACTTCTTATTTGTAAATATGCTACACAAATTGTTTAGTGTGGGAAACAGTTGAAAGAACTATTTTGCATTTTGATGTTTTTGAAATCTAGTTTCCATTTCAAACATTTAATTTCTGTTATAAGATGAAAAATAGGTTCCCTGAAGAAAAATGCTTCTGTTTTCTTTGTTCCAAAAGTGCGTTTCACTTAGCCATCGAGTTCCAAGCTCTCAGTTGCTTTTATTTTTTGTCTTTGCTCTTTTTCTGACTGTGAGCAGGTGACAGAAGAACAGGAGGGTGTAAAGCACTCTTTGATACCAGAAGGACCCCTAAGGCTTCTTTCATTTGTTGATGGCTGGGATTTTCTCATTTACATCCTTTCAGAGAACAAACCATGTAGCTGCCATATCATATCAGTGTTTGGATAGCCTTGCGGGCTTGACTGCTGTGTATGGATTACCTCGGGATGACTGTGGCTATTGACTCTGAGTTCTTACAGCATTCTTCTGAGCAGAAGGCAGGATTCAATCTCTTCCATTCTTTATGATAACAACAGCATCCAGGCCAATTTCTGGTATCATTAGATTTCAATTAGGATAAAAGACAAATGGATTTGACTTTTCTTGAGTTAAATTCCAAATTGCTAATAGTTCAGAAGTTAGGCTGAAGGGGTGACCTTAACCCAGAAAGTTGCTAACTAAATAGGCAAGTACAATCATTAAAGCAAAATTTAAAGTCTTTAAAAATATTTATGTAAACTGATGAAGTGAAAAAATATATGACTTCCACGTAAAAAAAAATGACATCTGTTGTAATTATCTTTCATGAAAGCAATTTCTCAAGGATTTTTTAAGGTGTAGCGAAATTTTTGTTGAGTTTCAAAATTAGTTTGTGTCTGAATGTTCTACAATGTAATGTTCTTAAATATTCCAAATTCTGATCATTCTCATTTAGTTTACCATCTCAGTCTCAAAAGAAAAAAAAAGAAATACCTTGTAACAGAAATATAGTGAATTCACAGTTCCAATCTCAAACATCACGCCTTGGAAAGCTCCAATCTGCTGTTCATTTCACAGTGCTATGTGAAAAACTTAATGAATGGAATATGGAACTCAATTTTTAGACTTGTTACAGGGAGTCAGAATATAGCTTCCTGAACACACAGATAGTACTGAGTTTTACAAAATGCGATTTATTCAAGAACATACTATTGGATACAAAGCTTGTTCCTGTTCTACAAGGAAAGGAGACAGAGTGTATTGACCCTGCTTATTGATATCCTTTGTTAATATGAAGTCTCCAAAGGCCTTAATGCCTGCTGTGCAACATTATAGACACTGTTGTGGAGTATTTAAGAGTACTGTCTCTGAAGTCAGAATAGTAATCCTAAATTTGTTACTTTTTATATGGCCTGGTGAAGGTTACATAACACTGTCCATCTCATTGTGAGAGCTGCTGTGAAGATGTGAAGAAGAAGTAAATTTAAGCCCTTCACACAATGGAAGGCACCCAGTAACTGCCCATAAGGGTTAGCATGTATTTATCTTGCTAGGCAAGTGAGAAAATTTATATCAATTGGGAGAGAAAGCCAATTTCTTGTTTATGATATATCTGAATGGAGTTTAAAAGAAACTAACTTTTTACAATAACAGATTATCACATTAATGGTACTCATTATATAGCAATAGATAATTGGGCCAGACAATTTTATTAGAAGTGAGGTTTGAATGCAATCACTTGAAAAACAAGTAGCACCAGGTTTGGAATTAGATGGATGAAAAAGGCCAGAAAGTATCAAGGAGGCTGCTGATGAAGATTGAAGAATGGTAGAAAGATATGAGTGAGCCTGGAAAACTAGTGAATATATCATTACTGCAGGTTGAATAGAATGGCAATCTGTGTTTATTTTAGTAGAAACACTGGCCATTCTGTTTTCTGAGTTACTTGGGAAACAAAAAAGTTACTGATGAATCAAAGGGAATTTCTAGGTCCTTATTACAAATTTGCTTTTTCTATTGTTTGTAATAAGATATATCTATCTTATTATATACAATTATATATATATATATATATATATATATATATATAATTTTCTTATAAAAAAAGATGTAAGAAGAGAGAAAATTTCGATTTACAAGTAGTATTTAAAAAAATAGAAATAATGCAGAACTCATTTGCTCTAAAAGGAAAACCATTTCCTCTAATCTTTCTACTCAGTAACACAATTTCCAAGTAAGAAATGGCCTCACAAGTAAGGATTAAATCTGGTGTGATTGCAAGATTCAGTTAATACTCTAGAAAGAAGGGAGGAACTCTAGGAGACCCCATCTGCTACACAAAATGCTTTCTAAGAATCCTAAAGATTTTATCCCTAAAATTAATTTTGAGAAAAATATATTTCAGAAATAATTGTAGATACAGTTTTGGGGCATAGTATAAGCACCAATTACATGTGTGTGGAGACCACTGTGTTTTTAAGGGGCAGGCCATTCAGAATGGATACATAACTTTATGCACATAAATTTCTATGATCATGAAATAACCTAAAATAGATTGAGAAGTCACAGCTTCAAATGGAAGTCATTTCTTAAAGAAAAGGAAAGACATTTCACAGGGTAGAGTCACAAGTCTACACAAACAAAGAATGGGAGAATCAAGGAACATTCCCTGCCATTGGAGTTGGGAGTCCTGAGAGCACATACCAAATAATTTCACAATTATTATAAGACCAGTGGTTGACTCCTGTTGAATAAGAGTTTTCTTTGTAGCTACCCTCTATTTGATTCACCATTATATAAGGTATATAACTTGTCTTTTTAGAACGTGAGTACTTCCTAGAACCTTAAGTACACCCTCAAGAAACCACGAGCAATAAACCTTATCTATCTAGATGTGACATAGAGTAACAACATTACGAATTTCAAGACAACTGCAATGACTAGATGAAGATATTGGGTGTGTTGAGAAATCGTGAGGATATTGTATGGATAAGGGAAATATTAATAATTGGAGTAAAAAAAATCTCCAGGATAACATGTTCTTTCAGTGATCCCAAAGAATCATTCTATCTAGCATCCATGCATTGAGATCATGCGTTTTCATGTTAACATCATAACCAAAGGGGCATTAACATACATGACACAAATGAAAACATGATAATTGTTTGCATCTCTGGGTTTGTCAATTAGCACCATGTTAAGAAAAGATCACTCCTTTTTCAAGACTCCTTAGTTATTCCAGCCATTCCAACAATGCCCAGTTTTTAACCAAACTACCTGATGAATATAGTTTTAAAAGTTCTTCTGCTAACTCAGGTAGTATTACCAGAAGAAACTTTCTTCCAACTCACTAAATTAAAAATGACACCAAAAGAATATTTTTCAGGTTTTTTTTCCAGGCATCTAAATTTTGGAAGTGATTATACAGTAATAGATAGTCAATGAAAATACTAACTCTTTAAATATTTAAAGGATATATTTAAAGTATATACTGAGATGATTTAATATACATATATGTTGCATAATTATTTTCAAAATCAAATTCATTAACATATCCATCATCTCTATTGCCAACATCTCTCCTGGTTACCATTGTTCTATTCTGTTTCTTTGAGTTTAACTTTTTTAGATTCTACATATAACTTTCATCATGCATTATTTGTCCTTCTGCATCTGGTTTGTTTCATTCAGTGTAATGTTTCCAGGTTCATCCTTGTTGTCAAAAGGGCAGGATTTCCTCCTCCTCCTCCTCCTTCTTCTTCCTTTTTTTTTTTTTTGTGGGATAACATTCCAGCACCATATCTCACAAATGCATGTCAATGGTTGCAAAAATAATAAAATGATTAAGAGAATTCAAGTTCTATAAACAGAAAGAAAAGAAAAAAGTGGAAAAAGCAAATCTCTTTCTTTCTAATTAACTGAATGCCTGCAAATAAGCAATACAATCTCTGCTCTTTTTTATTTTATTTCTTATTCTCTTCCAGGGAATTTCAATCACTTAACATTTTCCCACTTAAGTATTAAATGACATGATAAATATGAACTACTCTGAAATAATATGAAATGTATAAAGTTAAGATATTTATAAAAGTCGACAGGAGGGATCTCATTATTGATATGACTATCAGATCCAATTTTCCTTCTCTGTTGTTTATAACAATAGCCAATCTTTCCTTCTTGAATGTTGCTAGGTCTTTCTCTCTTTAATAAACACAGGAAAAATCCTGGAAAAGGTCTTCCCTATGATGAGATGTAGTTTGTCCCAATTTACTGATGAGCTAGAAATGAGCATCGATCTCTTCCTTACTTAAAACAATGCAGTTGATAGAAATGGTTGATTTTTATTCTCCTGCCCATCTTCCTCCTCTTTCTCCTTTTCCTCTTATTAACATTCTGAAAATGTTTTTTTCTTTTTGCTACTGATATGAATGCAAGTGAATAAAATCAATACTTCAAAGTATTATATTTTTAGTAATATGATCATTATTGGATGCCAAGAAGAATGGGGTCTATTCCCTCCTTTCTGTTATGTAGTAACTTGGTAAGTGACTAAATGAAAAGGATCAGGATGAAGGGAGGTGATGGCAAAAGTAGACAGGATAGGAATGGAGCCCTAAAGAATGTTGACCAAGGGAGAAACATAATATGATGAAATCTTAAGCATTTCCACCTCATGAACAAGGTTCATGATTCTTTCTTTTATTCCTTGTTTTGGATGCCAATTTATTGAGAACCATTCCCACATATGTTCAGCAACGTTTCTTAATTATGTCAGTGTCCCCAACATGACAATGACTACTCCTTTCAAATATTGAGAAAATAATATAAATAAAGAAGCTATGGGGCATGGCTGCACATACCTCCTATTTAAATAAAAATGTAGCATGTGCAAAGGGGGAGCAATGAGTTCACAGTTCTAAAAGTCATGCATTATAAACATATACTAAACTAAAATGTTATTTTCTTTGTCTTGGATAAATAAATTTACTGGGGATTAAATGATACCACAGCATACTCTGTGAAATGTTCTCTAGTGATTAACACCACAGGAAAAAGAATCTTTTGATTTATTACAACTAGGATAATAATACCATCTAGATTCCAAGGGTTGTTTGAGTACATAACATGCATCATCTCGATCAATCATCACTAAAACCCCAGGGTGTAGATGTTATATTTTCCAGATTTTATAGATAAGGGAGATGAGCTTCAGAGAAATCAAAAGCCTTTTGCAATTTGGAAGGTGGAGCTAAGAATCAACTACATAGCTTCTAGATCCTAAATGATCAGTGCTTGACCAATATAATGATTATGAGAGTAGTCATCTCACGTATGTTAACAACAACAACAACAACAACAACAACAACAAAAAAAAACCTGAAGTGTCAAAATTACTGAAAGTAAATTTTTATTGCCTTTAACTTATATTGCATAATTATAACCAAAATAATCATAAGAGAATAACCTATATATATATATATATATATATATGTATTTAAAATTTTGATATCAGATTATATTTTAACTATTATACAATATACAGATAGATCTTTCTATAAAAACTGAAAACCAGTTTATTGTCATATAAATGAAAAAAGAATCATTTATTATTTGCTTGTACATCTCTGTCTCTCTTTCTCTCTCTCTCTCTCTCTCTCTCTCTCTCTCTCTCTCTCTCTCTCACACACACACACACACACACATTAATCCAAATTTGTTTTAATATATTTTGTCTGAAATAAAACTATACTTTTGAAGAAACCTACAGTATTCAACTTCAGGCATACATGTATATACAAAAAAAGTCTTCAATATCCAGAAATACAATGCAAATAAGTGTTAAATGTGTCTGAATTTTTAGCAGAATACCCCAAAACATGTTATTTTTGAAGGAAAACATATGAACTAAATATAAGGCAGGCAAAGAAATATATCTCTCATGTTTGTTACAGTTTTGGAACAGAATTTGAGTTGTTCCATCTACCACACTGGTCACGGATTCCTGCTATACTTCTCACTGAGATTACAGCAATACTCAGACTGTCCTTATACCATACCTCGGAAAGCACACCTTTCTTGCCTTCTCCTCTAAATTATTTATGGACCACCTTCAATACTAGATGTGATATTTCTTTTTGGACACAAACAATGTAAGGCCTTCCCTTTTTATTCTCAGGCAAGCTCAAACCAAAGAAAGTGCTATGTAAGAGCAAGGTTGAAATTTTAATAGGGAAATAGACTCTTTAACCTGAGGTTTGATTTTTTTTATTTTAAGGTTATAAAATTGGAATAGATGAATATAGGAAGGAAATAATAAATGCTTTTAAAAATAGCCTACGTGGTAGACTGAATAGTCACAGCATGCAGAAATTAATTTGCAGTACATGCATGCTTCAGTGATTTGAAGGTTTTAGGAGCAATGAAGTGCTTCTAATCTCAGTAGCCAGGTGGCTGGGATTGAATAGATGGGTATGCACCCAGGGGGCTAATAGTAAAAACTACTTACCAATAGTATAGATGAATTTTAACATTTTAACAAATGGCATGACAGTACCAACCCTATCAGTGGAACATCAGTGCATATGCCTTCTGAATCACTAAAAGCCTTCTAAATGATTATAGTTAGTCATGACTTGTCAACAGTCATTTCTTCTTGCTTAATTGTTTATTGTCTTTTTGTTTTCTTTTTTTTTTTCTTTTTGACAATATTGGGGATTGAACCTAGGCCCTTGCACATGCTGGGAAAGTGCTCTACTACTGAGTCACATTTTCAGCCCGACTCTATGGCTTTTATAATAAAATGAAAGTGAAATATTGTGAATTTTAAGACATTTTGAATTATAATGTTCATTGCCTTAATTTTACCATGTTCATGCAATTCATACCATGTTTATTTTTGATATACAAATGGATACATTCACTAAAATCTCATTTGAGAAACATTGATACTGCTCAAAGAAAAATTATCAATAAAATTAATGCTGAAATATTTAAACTGCTTATTATATCTTTTGCTCATTTTTTAGTATCTGTCTCCAAATTTTTAAAAAGAAACACATACTTGCAATAATGTAAAATATAAAAAAAACTAAGTCATTTTTCACTCCATATTCATATTAGTTTGATGAGATTTGCTCATATTAAAAATGCATAAACAATTATTCATGGTGCTACCTTCTATTACACTCTGCATGGATAAAAAAAATGTTAGCTCCCTTTAGAATTCAGCCAGAAAAGGAAAGGCAAATGTACTGAAATCTTAATTCCAAATTCCGATTGGAGGAAAGAAGAGGTATCAGAAGGTAGCAGATGACTTACTGAGAAATGAAAGGTGCATAGATTAAGAAAATTGGCAAGTGTTCAATGATATAGAAGCAGAACATTAGAAGCCAAAAGCATGAATGGAAATCAAGTGTCAGAAAGCACTTAAAAACATTAATCAGAGAATTTCCAGGAAAAACGTTAAGTTGAGATCAACTTTCTAACCTTGCCTCAGTCCATTAAAACCCTTCTGGAAAAGCCCACAGGAATATAAAGATATAAAAAAGGATTGTCCAAATGGGACCATATTGAAAAAAAGATAGGAGGAAACAGACAGCCAACTTATGCTTTTTGTAATTTCAATGACAAGCAGGAAATATAAATTTGAAGAACAAAGCAAAATATCAATGATAGAACAAAAAATGACTCTCATACTGGTTAAAAGAAAGAAAAAGAATGAACAACACAGGAAGAGGATGATGGTATCAAGATAGATTAAAAGAAAGCCACAGAGAATTGAAATACTCATAAAACATAAAATCAGTCATCAGAAGAAGAACTTATCATTGCACAAGTTTGATAAGCCTAATATTTAGAGATGACTCAGAGACAAAAACTCAAAATGAGATTGTTTGATAAAGAGGACAGAAAACAGAAATCTTATATGTAATTATTAGAGATTCTGAGGAAGAAATAAAATAAATGGTAAATAAGAAATAATAAAAGATGTAAGTAATATAAAGCATTTTTGAGCTGAAGCAAGATTTATTTATTTTTTTTCTGAATAAAAGGAATCATCATTATCCTTAAGATATTAGAAACAAAACCCAGGGCAACAAAGAACAGACCACAAGACAAAATAGGTGTCCATGGTGACCAAGAATCCCACAGATTCAGGGGAAAACACATCAAGCAAAATCAGAAGACTAAAATGAATTCAAGAGTGGTAGCAATATAGTGCAGCACTACAGAATAAGAATCTAACTGGGCATTGCAGCAATTAGTACATTCTCTTTATATCAGAGAGGTCAGTCTAATAATTTCATATAAAATAGCCTAGAATTCAGCATGAGGAATTTGTAAGTATATTTATAACTAAATCTTAAGTTTAGGTATTCTATTTGATTCATTAAAAATGAAATGTGAACCAATAAGCACTTGTATACAGGGTCAAATATCACATATTTAACAACAAAATCAAAGCAATAAAATTGAAAATATTAAGAAGGAATCTTTAGTACACATTTTAGAATTTAGTTCTAAATTTATGAAATCTTAAAGATGAGGACTATCAATATTTAAAACAGGATTTATACTTTCCACTTTATAGAGGATGAAAAAATAGTATCTGAGTCTAGATGGGCCCACTGGTATATGCCTATAAACGAAGAGATTTGAGAGGCTGTGGCCTAAGGATCACAGTTTTAAGGCCAGTCTTAGCAATTTAGCAAGGCCCTAAGCAACTTAGAGAGACCTGTCTCAAATTTAAAAGATTAAAAAAAAAAAAGAAGACTGTGGATGTGGCTCAGTGGTAAATCATCCCTGGGTTCAATCCCCAGTACCAAAAAAAAAAAAAAAAAAAAAAAAAAACTAAATTAAGAAAAACCTGAATCTACCTATTAAAACATTTTAAAAATGTGACAAAATAACAACAAACAAGATAATTAAAAATTATAATATAAAAATAAAAGTAGATGAGGCAAGTGCCAACATTAAAAATAAATCCTTAAATTCTTGTAGTAGTTTTCCTAGAAATGTTTTCTAGGCTAAAGATTATAGGTTTTGTTCAAAGTTTTGATAAGTAGCAACAAATTATCAGAAAATTTACACCAACTTTTCTCCTCCCAATGTGTTAAAGAAACTGTTTTTTCTACAGTATCAAAGATTAGATTCTATTCAGGTTCTAATATTCTTACTTTTATGGTTCTGTTCATTTGCAATGTCTTGATAATTAATGATGTACATATTTTAAGACATTTAATTGACTGTGTTAGGTATTTCTTCCTTTGTGAATAAATTGTTAATGCTCTTTTCTCATATTTCTATTAGATTACTTTTTTTTCAGGATTTGCAACTGCAATTTATAGTATGTCATATACAACATACATGTAGAAGTTAGTACTCCATTATATTATAAAGTGTATATTTCTAAATTAGCCCTTTGTTTTTAATGTCACATTTTTTTGACATACCTAATATTTGATGCTTTAAAAAAAGAAAAGGTGGCTGTTTGTCATGTAGAAATTTACCTTTTTTTTTTTTTTCCATCGAGGTTAGACTTTCAAATACTTTCACCACTTTTGAGATCAACTATATTTCTATAGCTCTCCTCTGGTTTTACATTCTCATTTAGTCATTTATTCTATACAAAATTTAGTTTGCTATAAAATTGAGGTAGAGATTGAACATGCTTTTTCATATGGATCACAATTGTTTTAGGGCCAAATTTTAAAAAAATTTTCACATGGTTACAGCTAATCTTTGTTCAAGTAAAGGCTCTGGAAAAATTATGAATGATCATAAATCATGGATTTCTCGGAGTGCAGATTACCTTGTAGAGTTTTAAGGTTTAGTCTTCCAGTCTTTTTTCAGGGCATGTTTATGTCAGTGATCCCATGTAGGAACATGGTTTTAAATATCAGCTATGTCTGATGATCCCCCAAAGAATCTCTCCCGAGAATAACAAACACTATCTCATTTATTTGTGTGCGTGTTAACATTTAATATGTGTTGAATTAATATATTTTAATAAGAATTATTATATGATTATTAATTATTATCATTTTCTGAAATCTCTTTCTGAACATCAATGTTCCTTTCCTTCTATATCTCTACTTTTCCGGTTGCTCAGATCCCAAACCCTAATATGATTGTCAAATTCTCTTTCTTCTAGTCACATCTCAAAACTCAGCAAATCACAATACTTTTTAAAGGATATCAAGAATGTAATATCTTTTTGTCTCCTCTACAGCAGCTGTCCTGGTGAAAATCACCATCACTTTGGACCTGCAATATTTGTTTTGGCTTCTCAAAAGTCTTTCTGCCATTATCCTTGCATTTGATCCCTGATTTTATTTATTTTGCTACAAAGAAGCCAGAATGAAATTTTAATTTGCCCCTTTCTTTCTGAAAATTTCTTGTAGTTTCCATTTTTCTTTCTGCTTGTTTGTTTTGTTTTTCAAATATATGCTGGGGATTGAGCCCAGGGAATCTTACCACTGAGCTACATCCCCAGCCTTTTTACTTTGAGACAGAGTTTCACCTTTTTATGAGTGTGGCCTGAAACTTGTGACCCTCCTGCCTCAGCCTCCCTGGTCACTGGGATTACACGTGTGTGCCATGCACCTGGCTGACCTTAATGAGTGAAATCCAAGTTCTTTAGTATATTTTACCATGCTCTGCATGATCCATCCTTCTCTAGCCATTACTCCAGCTCCATTTGGCCTTCTCCTATACCTCAGTACAATAAAAAAAAAAAAAAAAAATCAGACTTAACATTTCCTTCTTTCTGCAAAAGTCCCCTGAAATTGTCCCACAGAAAACTCCTTCATTTATATCAAATTTCTGCTCGATTTTCTCCAGGTCAGAGAGGTTGGCCTAAAAATCTCATATAAAATAGTACCCCATCCTGTCCCATTACTCAACCAATTTTCATTAGTTTCCTTTACAACATTCACCATTGAACTATTCTATATTCATTTCATTGATCATTGTCTTTCTCTAGTAGATTATAAATTTCATGACTGCACATAATTAGTTTTGTTCAAGTGCCATATATGTTGTAAGAGGAATTGGCACATAGTATGAGTATGAGTGTAATGTAGTTATTGAATGAATAAACAAACAATTGAATAAATGAAAGAAAGCTTCACTCATTAAAATCTTTTGATTCTATTTTAATCCACTTTTTTCCTAAAGGAGTAAATTTAGGGAAGGAGGAGAAATTGATCCTTAATATGTGTCTATGTGTTATTACCTAATATGTTCCAAAGTGTTGCATTAGAAACTTCTTAAGTCTTACTTGTTCAACTCAACTTTAAATTTCTCTAATTTATAAATAGCACTTATTTATATGTAATTATGTTTCAATAATGATGTTTAGAATTGCTCATTTGTATTTTACCACTGTTTTTGTCATATTGATTTTATGAGACTTTGTAATGTGCGAGCTTTCTTTCTTGCTGGGTTTTAATTGCCTATTATATCATAGAACATGGTTCTACTGATTTTACTAAATAAGAGTTATCCACTTATGGCACATTTCATCCTTAATAATTATGTTCAAATTCTCAAAAGAATAGCACGTAGATGAAAAAGATGAAAGATCTTTTGAAAAACACATGACCCATGTTTACCTGGTGTTTTTAAGTTGAAATGTGACTGAAAAGCTGCTGTAGAAATAATATCTCCAGGGGAGATTTCTTTTAAACCTAGCTACAAAGAAAGAACAATAATTCCTGGGAACCAACATGGGCTATAATCTATTCAGTATTTAAAACTCATATTTTCTAAACAAGATCATTGTCACATGCATTTATTATTTTAAATGGGCTCTCTCAAGAAAGCATTGACTTTATATTTATGAAGACATTTATTGCACAGTAAATGCCAAGTAAAGATTATAAAAAATATCTTTATTGAAGTCTAACAGCAACGAAAGACATTTTCCATTAGTAGTGTAATTAGTTCATAATTATGTAAGTAATAAATGCATAATTAGTTTTCTTATTCTTATGATATTAATATTGTATATAATATTGGTCATGGAGCTGTTAATAATATTGACAAATTAAATCATCATTTCCTTGTGTACTGAATATCAATTTCCTTGAAGAAAGAGACATTTCTAAAACAGAATATTCAAAGAATTCTTCCACCACAAATCCACAAGCTCCTCTCTTTTGGGATCTGAGAGTAGACAATAATTTTTCACACTTAGATTTAAGGAATGATAACAATCCAAACTCTTCAAAAACTATCAATAGAGATAGGAATTAGTGTTTTCATTTGCACTTTATTTCAAAAATTAATAAACTAATTACTTTTATAATACACATTTGCTTTACTGTCTCCTCAAGGCTAAATGTTTTATTTAGGGAATGTTATGGCTTATACATTAAAGATCCCCCAAAAGTTCATGTGTGAGAAAATACAAGAAAGTTTAGAGGTGAAATGATTGGGTCTTGGGGGTATTAATCTGATCAGTGAATTAATCACCTTCTGGGTATAACTGAGCGGTAACTGTGGCAGGTACAGTATGTCTGGAGGAGGTGGGCTATTGAAGGAATGCCTTTGAAGTTTATATTTTGTCTGTGCTGAGTAGATTACTTTCATTCTCTCTGTTTCTTGGTGGCCATATCCTGACCTGCTTTCTTCTACCACACTTTTCTGCCATGATGTTCTGCTTTATCATGGGCCCAGAGCAATGCAGTTGGCCATCTGCAGGCTGGTACCCATGAAATCATGAGCTTCAAATAAATTTTTCCTCCTCTAAAATTGCTCTTGTGAGAGCCTACCAAATGGGAGAAAACTTTTGCCACCTGCACCTCAGAGCATCAATCTCCAGGATATATAAAGAAAAATCTTAACACCCCAAACCAAAGAACCCAATCAATAAATGAGCAAAGGAACTAAACAGATAGTTCATAGAAGAAGAAATATGAATGGTCAACAAATATGTGAAAGAATGTTCAACATCTCTAGCAATTACAGAAATGCAAATTAAAAGTATACTGAGATTTCATCTCACTCTAATAAGAATGGCATTTATCAAGAATAAAAGTAAAAAAATAAGTGTTGGTGAGGATGCAGGGGAAAAATGTATACTCATACATTGCTGGTAGGAATGCAAATTGATGCAACTATTCTGGAAAGCACTATGGATATTCCTCAGAAAACTTGGAATGGAACCATCATTTGACCCAGTTATCCCACTCCTCCATTTATACCCCAAATTTATATTTTATATCCCACTCCTCCATTTATACTTAAAATCAGCATAGTTATATTGATGTAGCCATATCACTGTTTATAGCAGCTCAATTCACAATAGCTAAACTATGGAACCAGCCTAGGTGCCCTTCAACAGATGAATAGATAAATAAAATGTTGTATGTGTACACATTGGAATATTACTTGGCCACGAGGAAGAATAAAATTATGGCATTTGCTGGTAAATGGTTGGAAGCGAAGATTATAATGCTAAGTGAAATAAACCAATCCCCAAATTCCAAAGGCTGAATATTTTCTCTGATATGCAGATGTTAACACATAATGGGCAGGGGAATAGAAGAATTTTGCATTAGGCAAAGGGGGATGAAGGGAAGGGAGGCAGATAGGAAAGACAGTAGAATGAATCAGATATAACTTTCCTATGTTCATATATTAATACATAACCAGTGTAACTCTATATCATATATATCATATATAACAAGAATGTGAAGTTATATTCTATGTACATATAATATCTCAAAATACATTCTACTCTCATATATAACTGAAAAAAACCCAAAATATTAGAAAAAATACATAAAATAAAATAAAACTGCTCTTGATAAGTCTTCTGGTTACAGCCATGAAAGAGCTCACTAAAACAGAGGGCTAAATCCAAAAAGTAATCAATTTATAAAGAAGGAGATGGATATTAAGTGTTAAATAAAGACACACTGAAATTGTTCAGACCATCACAGTCTTTTATTTCCTTTAATTTAGGAAATAAAAAAAAAACAACGAGAAATGAAAAACCTGAAGCTGAAATTGTAATACAAACAATACTTCCATACCTCTCAATAGAAAGTAGTCTTACAATTCTTAATAATTAAAATCTAGTATTAGTAGTAGAAAGAATCCTATTGCAAATTCTACATAAGTGTCTTTTACCTTGAAATGTTAGAAATGTTCCTCATCTTACAATTGGATTACCTCCAAATAAAACAAACCAATTTGAAAACATACTGAGTTGAATATGCATTTAGTACACGCACCTACCAAACATCAGAGCCCAGCAACAGGGTACATTATGGAGTATCAGTTGCTCATTCTCTTTATCTCATGGCTGACTGGGAGATATGGCTCTATCAGCGCTGCTCAGCATCACATGACAATATCCTGCCACCGTCTTTAGCCCAGAAAAAATCCAGAAATCAAAATCAGAAATGCAGTTCCTACTGAATGTGTACTGCTTTTGCACCATTGTAAAATCAGAAAACTTGAAAAATTATTAAGAATCTATCAGAGACCATTAATATATAATAAAACTTTTAAAATAAAGATTTTAAAGCATTTATGAAATTTGGAAATTTTTTAATTTTAATGTTCTTTAATTAATAAAAATTGAAAATACATTCAGAGCTTAAAAAATATTATCAGGTGAATATCCAAGTGAGGAAACAGAACTTTGATAATCCTCCAGAACTCTCACAGAAGGGTCTCAACTCAATTGCAATCCTCTTCTTCCCCCCAAAATTAAACTGCTTTTAGATCCGTATAGTAATCTCTTTTTTGTGAGTTTTCTAGTTTTAATATCAAAGGATACATTCCTAGACATGAGAGTTTAATATTTTTATAGTTTTTAAAGCTATATTTTAGTGGTAGGTGGATACAATACCTTTGGTGCTGAGGATTGAACCCAGTGCCTCCCACATGCTAGGCAAGCACTTTACTGCTGAGCCACAACTGCAGCCCATAAACTTACTCACTTTTTTTTTTTTTTAAATATAATGTCTTTGAAGTTTCTGTTCAATCTACAGATCTTTCCATGTTTTTCTCTCTTACTATTTATGGGTAGAACACCTTTGGGGAACTCATAGATTGGATTATGTTGCTTTTATAATCATAGTGCAGTTGTACGTGTCCCTCTGTTTCTGGTCTGTCCTGACAATAGGCAGCTCAGTCTGAGGCTTTGATCATTTTGAAGTCTCTATTTGCTTTCTTTTATCCTGAAGCATATTATGTCTGCTTGTAGGTATTGTGGTGAGGTTGGCAACCACTAAAATTCAGCACCTGTGTTTGTTATTTTTGTGAGGGTTATAAAATGGTGATAGTCTACTTGTAATTTTATTTTTCATTTATTAGCAAGAATAATTCTATAAAGGGAAACTTCCATTCATCTGTTAGTAGTTTATATAGTGTTACAAAGAGTAAAAGTGGGTTGTTTTTCCCATTATTGGAGACTTTTCAAAATGAATTGATTTGCTACCATTTTCTGAAGGTAATTACACATAAAATGTTATTTTAAGTTTCTTATAAATACATAAGAAATAATAAAAATGAGTCCTGTGAATTATTTGCCCAGTTTTCTGTAAAGGCAAGATCTTACAACGCTGAAGGTAATACTACAAACTGGTTATTATCCCTGATAAAAGACACAGAACGTTGCCATCATTACAAAATACTTCCTATTTCCCTTTTAAATTCACACTTATTTCTTCTACACTCCCAGCCCCTTCACAAAGTCAGGCAACACTAATCTGTTTACCATTTTTATAATGTTGTTATTTCAAGAATTTTGTATAAATGGAATTGATTTTTTAATTTAGCATAATTCTCTGAATACCTGATTGCTGCACATATCAATAGTCCTTATTTCTGAGTGGTATTTCATGTTATGATGTCCTACAGCTTCTTTAATAATTCACCAGTTGAAGGACATCTGAATTGATTCTTGTTTTTAGTGATTATAAATGAAGTGGTTACCTTAAAAGTTGTTCTGCATCTACCTTGTATGTCTAACTTATGTCTAAGCTAGTTTGGCAACATCAAAGTGCAGTTTTATACTATTCCAGAATTTTAAAAGACAATAGGGATTAAAAATCACGTCTTTGGTGAAAAAGAACAATATAATATATAATATGATTTTGGAAGTTTAGTGGGTTTTTTAAAAAATTTTATTTTCATATAATTATAGATTCTTAAGCATTTACAACAAAAAATAGAGATCTAGTTTACAATTTTTGCCCAGCTTACCTCAATTGTATGAATAAGAACTTGCAATGTGTATGGGTTTAATATGAATACGAATCTTCATTTATTTGGGATAAAACATTAGTAATGAAATTGATTTTATGATAACTGTACATTTATATTTTTAAAGAAACCTCCAATTTTTTTTTAATGTGGTTGTATCATTGTACTTTCTCACTAGTAATGTATCAGTGATCCAGTTTCTCTATGTCTTCTCTAACATTTGGTGTTTTCACTAATATTAAGTTGAGCTATTCAGATTGATGTGAAATGACATTTCATTGAGGTTTTAATTTGAATTTCTATAATAGTTAATGACATTAAACATCTTGCCTTGGGCTTTTTGTAATCTATGTATATACTGCAGTGAAATGCCTCTTCATGTTTTGCCCATGGATTCTATTGGCCACTGATTAAATTGCCATTGGATTTTTTTTTTCCTCTTGAGTTTGGGGACTTCTTTATATATTCTATATACTAGTCCTTCATCCAACAAATGATTTGTAAATATTTTCTCTTATTCCATAATTCTTCCTTTTGTCCCCTCAATAATAAATTTTACAGGCCAAAAAGTATTTAATTTTAAAGAAGACTACTATATTATTTATCCTTTTATGGATCATTTTTACTGTGTCAAACCTGAGAACTCCATCTAGTGTTCAAAGAACTACTTTTTTGTTTTATCAGGTTTCTCCATTGCTTTGTCTTTAGTTTTATTGATTTCTTATCCTATCTTTATCAATTCCTGCTTTCTGTTTATTTATTATTTTCTTCTTCTAGTTTCTAGGTTCAAGGTAGAAGATTATATTATTGATCTGAGAACTTTTTTCTTATGTATACTTTCAGTGCTCTGAATTTCCATCTTAACAATACTTTCTCCTTTCTCCGTGTCCCATAAAATTCCCATTATTTTCATTTTTGATCAATTCAACGTACTTCAAAATTTCCCTTGAGACATTGTCTTTCATACAATAATTTTTCAAAAGCATGCTGTTTTTCTATTACCTGTTTGTTATTGAGTTTTAATTTAAATTCATTGTGTTATAGATCATACTGTTAGTGGTTTTGATTCTTGTGTATCTTTTGAAATTTGTTTAATGATCTACCTTCTTAGATGTTCAATGGGCACTTAATTAGATGTGTATTATGTATTATGAGTTGAATGTTTTATAAATGTCAATTAGAGTCCATTGTTTAGTCTTGTTGTTGAGTTCTTATTTACCTCAGGTGATTTTCTAATTATTTTTTTGATCACTTATTGATAGGAAGTATTGATGATAAAATTATAATTTTAGTTTTTTCTGTTTCTTCTTAGAATCTATAATATCTTCATATTATATATTTTGCAATCCATTCTTTACTGCATACACATTTAGAATTGCCATGTTTTTTGGTAAAATTATTATTTTATTATAATTTTCATTTCGGTCTGTGGTTATTTTCACGTATTTGAAGTTACTTTTTTGATATTAATATATCTACTGCTTTACTTCAAAAATATTTGCATAATATATCTTTTTTCATCCTTTTACTTTTATTCAACCTTTTAATTGGAGTATTTAGGACATTTACATGTATGTAATTATTTGTATGTCAGTGGTTACATCTTTCATTTAACTTTTTGTTTTAATTTTTTCTGTTTTTCTTTTTCTTTTTTCTTTTCCCTGCCTTCCTTTGGTTTAAACAATTTTAGGATTTCATTTTAAATAATTGATAAAATTTTTGAATATATCTTTTTTAGTAATTTCTATAGAATTGCATTTTATTTATACAAAGAAATAAAGCCATATATATATATATATATATATATATATATAGATAGATAGATATAGATATAGTGTGCCTATATGTATGTACATAAAATCATAGTATATTGGTGTCATTATTTTACCAGTTTGAATGAAGTATAGAAACCTTGCTTCTCTTTGTTAATTTAATCTTCCCCCATTTATAATATAATAATGTAAAATATTTTTCTACATATGGTCAGAACCATATCATACTATATTTTTTTTGTTTCAACCATCAAGTTTAATTTATAAAGTTTAAGAGAAGGAAAGCTTATTATATTGACCCATAATTTTGCTTACCAAGTAAAAATTTTTTTCTTTCCTAATGTTACAGACTTTCTTCTTTTACTGTTAACTTTCTGTTCATTTGATTCCCTCTAGTTATGCATTTACTGTAGGTCTGCTGTTTAAAAATTCGTTGTACCTTTATCTGAGACTATCTTTATGGCCTCTACATTTCTGAAGAATATTTTCTGTGAGTATAGAATCCTGGGTTAAGTTCTTTACTTTCGGCACTTAAACGATATTGTACAACTTCTGAGAAAAACTCCACTGTAATTCAAGTCATTTGTTCCTGATGGGAATTCTGTTATTTTCCTCTGAATGCTTTTAATAGTTTGTCTTTGATAATGAAATATGATGATTCTTGCCATTGTTTCCTTGAGTTTATTCTATACATTTGTTATCTTCCTTCATATAGCTGAGTGTTTATTAATTTTGATTTTCATTGTATTCTTCCGCATTTTGGGACTGGATTGTTTCTGTTATTGTACCTTCCCATTGACTGATTGTTTCCTCAGTTCTCAACCTATGTCTATTGAACCTATTCACTCAGTTTTTTTTTATCTTATATTTTAATGCTAAATTTTTCCTTTGGGATATATATCAAATTCTATTTCTTTGTCGAGGCTTTCATTTTATCATATATTTCAAGTATACATATGACTGCTTAATAAAACATTTTCATCGTGACTTATCTACAATCTATGTCAGATAATTATAATAATCTTGTCATCTCATTGTTGGTGTATTTTCTCTTTATTTTCATTCAGTTTGATACCTTTTGTCTTCTTGAGAATTAAGTGATTTTTCAACTAAAACATGAACTTTTACGTTATGAAATGCTGGACCTTATTTGAAAAATCCACTTTAACTGGCTTATTATGATACCATGACAGCAAAGGAAGAGGAGTATGCTACTTCTTCTTTGGAAGGATATAATATTCTAGGTTTCCTTTTTTGTCTCTACTGACACATAAAGGAATGTAGCTCTACATTACTCAGGTTGGAGGTGAATGCTCTAGTCCTCATGTGGTCTCTAATGATACCCTGGTAAACATATGTTATGACTCCTGGGTTCAGCAAAATTCATGACTCCATTGGTCTTCACTAATACTATCAAGTAAAGAGGGTGAAGGGGCCTTAATTATGCTTGGTAGAGGTGAAAGTCTACAAATTCCTATTTGGTCTCCAAATATAAAGTACAGTGAAGTTGGACTCATCCTCTGCTTTCTGTGACCACTACATTGATGGGGAAATTGGAGTGCCTTGTTAACATCCTCAAAAGGATGAAAGTGAATTCTATCCACTCAGGTGTTGCTGAAGAGGGTGGTAATGGAACTATGATTTTATCCCCTTCCAATTGAAGTTTGGATGCAGTAGAACACTTTTTGTGTAAATGATTTTTGTCTTGTTACAATTTTCTTTGGATTGAGAGAGCTTTTTTGGGACTTGTTTTGTTTGTGCATTTTGGCATTTCTGGGTTACTGGCTTCTTTATTTTCAATTCTGAGATACATGAGTTAAAAAGCCCAAAACCAGAATCAGAGGACTCACCACCATGTTACTGAAGTCCTGAGGCCTTAGCATTTATACCTTCTTTTCTCCATCTTTGAATGATTTCTTACATTTGTTTTATATATAATTTCTATGTATTTTTGTTATAATTATTGGAAAGAATGGGGCAAAATAGGTCTACTCTTTCTTCTAAAAAAAAACCACAGCTCAACTTAAAAAAAAAATACTATAATCGATTTGATCCTATTGATGGACTTGAATCAATTATTTATCCATAATGAAATTCCAAGTGTTGAAGTTTCCATCATTAGAAAGTCTCTTGTATACTGACTTTATTCTGCAATGACCCTAATAGTCTGCTAATTAAGTACTATTTAATATTCTCTCATTTAATCTTAAGTCTGTAAGTCACTATTTTTTCTCATGTTTGCATTATATTATTTTCTCTCTAATAATTACACGCAGCTGATGCTTGTTCTCTAACGAGTGCTTCATAAGTTCATCATGGGAAGAATCTTTTTCGAGTTCTGGCATTGATTACAATTTGTACTCTTTATATTTGAATTTTGAAGTAGGGAGCTATAAACCTCTTCACTCAGATTTCTTTTCTTTATTGTTTTAATTTTTTTTGTACTAGAGATTGAACTTCACCACTGAGCTACACCCATATCCAAAAATAAAATAAATCATAAAATAAATTTTCATGATTTATTTTATTTTTGGATATGGTCTTGCTAAGTTGTTAAGGCTGGCCTCAAGCTTAAAATCCTCCTGCTTCTGCCTCCTGAGTTGCTGAGATTGCAGATGTGGGACTCTGAGCCACCACACCCGGATAAATTGCATTTATCATGGGATAAATCCCTAATTTTGAAAATTTTGTTGACCACTTCTTTCCTCATAAAATCATTTTTCTTATGTCTGCATATGCAAGTGTTTCTTTTTTCTTTTCCTTCTCCTTCCTTCCTCTGTTATTTCTTATTCTCCTCGACCCCCATTCTTTCTTAAAGTCCAGTAATTTTATGGTAAGTCTCTGGTGGTCAGTTGTTTTAGGTCACTACTCTCAAGTATGTGGTATGAATTTTAATTTTGAATGCTATTCTTCACAAGCTTTATTTGTCGTCACTATTTTTCATTTTATCTTGATCATTTTAAAATTTTCTTTATATTTTCTGGAATATTAAATCATTGTTCTTTATTTTATGTATTTCTCTTAAGATACTATCCGTGTGGTTTATTTGCTTTTGTGTTCCTTCTAGTTTCATCTTTATTTCTGAAATGAGTTTTTGTGTCAAATTTTAATTCTTTTCTGTGCTCATCTAATTGCCCTAAGGTTTTCTAATTCTTGTTAATTTTGTTCTTTCATGTTGTACATTTTAACCTTAATGCGTGTTAGCTTAATTTGAATCATGGATTCTAGTTTCATATAATCATTAGGGTAAATTTATCTTATGGAGATTTTGAAATTTTTCTCAACTTTAACAAGGAGAGTTATTCAGGATAATTATTCTGACCTGGTATTACTCCTTTTCCTATTATTTTTCTGTTGTGTTTACAAGTATAATAGCTTACTTTTGTAGATCTTCTGGCTTTCCCCTTTTCTTAGAATTATTTTTTCTCCATTTATATTGCCCTTGTCCTGCTCAATTATGATTCTATATCAACCAGTTTCTCCTCAATTAAAAAAATTAAAAACTTATTCTAGAAAAAGAACAGGTTGATTAATATTGAGAGCTCATGAATATTATGATCTTCCAATGCCACTAGACCCGGTCCCAGATCATTTGCTATTAGATCATCACAGACAAAGATAAGGTTGTGTGAAATGTTTTCAAGTGCAATATCAATTTGAGAAGTGGCAAAAGTATGCTTTGCAAGAAACATTTGTTGGATATTTGGGATCCATATGCCTAATAATATTTTTGAAACATCTTTACAGAACCCTGTAGATTTTATTTCTTTCTGCTTGAATTTGGTTTATGCATAAGAATTATCTTGTCACCTATTTTTCTAATAAATATTATTCCTGGGTTTTTAATTCAACTTAATTATCTGTCCATTTTATGTGAAACTTGGGAAGATCTAAGTAATAACACATCTATTACCAGATTCCTCAAAATAACAAAAGATAATTAAATTTTAAAATGTCTTCCATACTACCCCCAAATTGTCCTTCATGGCTCCAGAGAAAATAAGTAACCTTATTTCTTAAGCTAACTCTATCTCACATCATTTCACTAAGAAGAAAGAAAAGAGTACAGGAATCATATGCATCTTGACAAGGGATTTCCTGAAAGGGTACTCACCTGTGAGGGAGAGGGATGAAGAGTAGTGTTTCGGTGTGTGGGGGCAGAGGAGGAAGTTATGCTTTTTTTTTTTTTATCAGACATGGAAAAATGCAACATTACCATCATTAGTGTACTAACGTATAAATTTCTGGAAATAAAAAAATAATCTTGAAATAAGGGTATTTCTCATGCTAATTTAAAAATATTTTAAAACATCCAAAACTGAACTGAAGCTAGTAAAAACACATTGAAGTATGAACCAAAATCTTTTATTTCTTCAATATGTCACAAAAACAAAAGGCAATAAACACATTATGCACAGTTAAGTTTGTTATAAACTAAAGAGAAGGAACGGAGCTTTTGTTTAAGAGTAAGACAGAAAAGGAATAGGAGATGCTTTATGGTCAATTTGGGCTGACATTAGCAAAAGGCCGAGACTGAGCAGAAAATTTCAACTTTCATGTTGCACATGCATTTTCCAGAATGGAAAATTGTTTGCAATATTTGATGGATAAAAGAAATAAACTAAAAAGGAAATCAAAGCCTAATACATGAAGGAATAGCAAGCTAACACCCCCAAACGTGATATATACATAGAGGTTGAGGGTTCCAGGGCTGCTGGTGGATAACAAAATCTGCAAACACTCAAGTTTCATGTAAAGCAGCATAATATTTGTATATTACTTATGCATATTTACATGTATATCTTTTTTTTCCTTTTGTGCTGTGGATTGAACTCAGCATCTGACACATGCTAAGCACCTGCCCTACTAGTGATATTCAGGAATGACTAGTTATATATTAAGTTAATTCTCATCACATTTCCTGTGTACTCTTGAGCCCCAGAAACATACTGAAATGTCCAAAAGAATATTAAACTTAAGCTGCATCATAATTCTAAGACTATTTAATGTTTTACTCAAAATTAGGAAGTTAAAAAATGGTCTATAATATGCATGGATGTAATATATACAGTCTATTTCATTAGGATATTAATGAGAGAAGTATATTCCACTTGTAATTTTAAAATTAGAAAATGCATACTAATCAAATGCCAAAATTATACTTCCAGAATATTAAAAAATGGAAAGTAGTGCCTACATCAACAGATATAGAACATACAAATAGCATATCATTAAGATGAAATCCAAGGAATCATATAAAAATCATTTTGGCAAAACTATCTACTGACCTGAAAAATGTTTTTGATTTAGTTTTAGGGAATAAAATAATTATTAATCATACAGTTAGTATAAAATAAATATTTTAGAGGAAAAATATGTATGAACATATAGAAGAAATAGTTTTCATATAAAATATTTAGGGGAAATTTTTATATTTTTGATTCATTATTTGTTCCTTTTTGCATATGTATACATATGTATTTATTAATATGCATATATGATAAATGAATGAAAAACTCTCTCTCCTCATAGATGGATTGATGATAGATTGGTTGATTCAGTATATACTAAATTTTAAAATTTGAGAAAGACATGAATGGTCTTAGTATTTTAAGTACATGAGGACTTTTAAAAATGTTTAAGTATTAAGATCACTATTTTGAAATAATTATTTAGAATGAAAGTAAAATCTATTTGAAGAAAATGAATAACTTCAAAATTTTAGCTAATGAAAAAGTTGAGATTATAAGATGTCTGTGGAAATACTTCATAGAGCATAACACTTATTAGTTACCTTGCCTGTTGTCTGTTTAGATGACTAACACTAATCAGATTATGTCTGCACTGCATCAGTCAATGGAGAGTCACAATCTCACAAAAAATGATGATTGAATGTGTCCATCCTGGGTGAGACCTTGAGGTCCAAATATAACCTGCTCCATCCACCATTTCATTTCCCTAATCTTACCATAAGGCTGGCATAGACTTTCAGTAAATATGTATTTAATTTGATGAATCAATAAGAAGTTTCTAGGGCTGCTCAGTGGCAGAGCACTTGCCTAACATGTATGAGGCACTGGGTTCAATCCTTAGCAATGCATCTACAACTACAAAAAAAAAAAATTGGGGGGCTGGGGATGTGCTCAAGCGGTAGTGCACTCGCCTAGCATGCATGAGGCACTGGGTTCGATTCTCAGCACCACATAAAAATAAAATAAAGACATTGTGTCCACCTAAAACTAAAAAATAAATATTTAAAAAAATTTTTTTAAAGAAGTCTCTAGTAATTTAGGGAGGAAGTGCATTATCAAGCATAATTAATATGTTAATAAATTACCTAATATTCTAAAATTAGATTGATAAAAAAAATCAGGTATAAGAAAGAAAAATAATCAAATCCTGAGGATTCATCTCTCCTCCTGATAAGTTAGAAGTCCACTTAAGGTTAGTCCACAGGATAGATAGAACAGCAAAAACGTTCAGAATTGATTTCCAGTATACAAGAGAAAATCAAGAATATTGTGGTGCCTTGGGATCAACAAAAAGGAGGGTGCTCCAAATGAAGAGATGTCAATTTTGTTGAAGGCCATACAGGTAAGATGAGGACAGAGAAATGTCAGTTGGATTTAGCCACATGAAGATTTCTGATGACCTTGGAAGAGCAAGTTCTCTGAGACAGGGAGAACACTATTTTTCAATCTATTTTATTAGTTGTAAAGGACATTTTATTCCTTACATATGGCGGACTTGTATTTTTTGGAAGCTAAATATGGAATGAATTGAAGAGTGATTGAAGGATTGAAAATATGGGATTTAAAAAATAATATACCTTAGAAGGTTCAACTTTATACATATAGTCCTCTAATCCTCAAGAAACCCTTTTGAATTAAATAGACCAGATAATATCTTTTTTTCTCAAAAGTGAGACATTACTACATAGTATAGCAGAAAAGAGGCTAAATTCTAGCTTACTTATTCACAGTCCAGTGCTATTTTCACAGCAATGTACAACACAATACTCGCTGAAATGCACCTTTAGTTATAGAATTATGTAAGAATTTAACACTTTATAAAAATTTTGACTGCTATTGGCAGTTAAACAAATTTAATAAGTAATGTCATTTAATCATTATCAGGGGCTTTTTAAGTCTCTGTCCCCTTAGAATGAGATTTGATTAAGCTCCGAGGAACAGCCTAATGGTTTTTGAGTTCCAGATTTCAACTGTATCTCTAGGGTGTTAGAGTGCCTCACTCTCCAAGAATTAGTTTGGGCCTGGAATTAATTAAGACATATGATTCCCATAGTGATATGGATGTTGCCACATAAAAGCTAAAGACTACAAATTGATAGCTTATTCATATGCATGAGTAGCAATGGATCACCTGCTTAAAGAAATACTGTCGACCATAAAACAGAAACATCACAGAAAAGCATTTATGTTGGTGTGTGAAACAAAAGTGAGGGAAAATTGTGGGTATGGGGAAAATATAGAAAAGCAAAAAATTGCATAACAAAGTTCATGTTATGGGAAGTAGCATTTCTGGCTTTTTCCTCAATTCTATAAAGAGATTTCACAGTATCATGGACCAAACATCATTATCCTGATATGGTTTTCAACCCCAGGAGCATAATTACATTTTCTAGCAAACAAAACTCTATCTTTTAGAAAGTAGACTTTCAGAATCCTGCCCAGGTATCTCATCCTCAGCAGAGGTACTCCTGACCAGCCCAGCTAAACTAAATTTCTACCAACACTTAGGTTTCTGCAATCCTAACTATTCATTTACTTCTCAGCATTTTCTTTTCATGTTTTTTTTCTTTTTTACCTTAAAATGTATTATTATTTCTTAATTATATCATATATTCTGTGAAACAATGATTGTTTCTTTATAGTTCAATAGGCAAAAAGTACAAAGACCTTCAAACAGTATATATTTTGTACCTGGTAGATGAGGCTGTTGAGTAGTCAACCAGGTATTACTGAGACTCTGGGAGAAAGAAGCCTTCTCTAGCTGACTCTGTAATAGTGATTGAGTAAAAAAGGTGGTGAGAGATGTTTTATCTAGTTCTCTCTCATGCCAACTTAGGAATTTCTTAAATAAATCTTCTGCTGTTCATGGAAGGCATAGAAATGACTTACCAACCTTAGGTTGTAGAGCAATGCTCTAAAAATTTCCAGAAGTGATTGGGCTCTAGTTAATTCTATAGAAATTAGAGGTTACTCAGATGATTAGTATTCTTGAGACCCCCCTTACCAATTGCTTGGTATTCCTCTAGATGGCCCCTCAATAGGGTGGAACTGAGGGAAACAATTTCACCATTTGCCTTTCTCTTAAATCATATCACTGAGGTAATGAAACAGAATTTCTTTGATAAACTCCAATTATCAAGGCAGCCAAGGGTGTAAATTTACTACTATTATCTCCACGACACAGAGAGAAAGAATGTGGGCTTCACAGATCACAATTTCCCAAGAAAAGCCTTCATCCATTTCAGTGAGTATTAACATAACTTTGTACAAACCAGGTGAGAGATAAAGTTCATATTGGTTATTAAACAATATGGCCACCTCTAAACTTTGTGTGTGTTTCAGTCAGCTTTTTCGCTGTGTGACTAAAGGATCTCACCAGAAAAACTATAGAGGTGGAAAAGGTTCAGAGGTTTTAGTCCATAGAAGGCCAGCTCCATTCTTCCTGGCTGGAGGTGAGGTTGAACATCACGGCTAGAGAGAGTGGCAGAGGGAAGCAGCTCACATCACAGTGATCAGCAGGCAGAGAGACTCCACTCTCCAGAAACATATCCCATGGTCACGCCCCCAATTAACCACTTCCTTCAGCCACACACCACCTGTCCTGAGTTCTCACTCAGGTAATCCCATCAGGAATTAATTCACTGATTAGGTTAAGATTTTCACAATATGATCATTTCTCCTCTGAATCTTTTTGCATTGTCTCACATGTGAGCTTTTGGGGACATCTTACATCCAAACCATAACAGTGTGTTATGTGGCTGTGCATGTGCATATTAAACAATATGACATGTGTATATGTGTGTGTGTGTGTGTGTGTGTGTGTGTGTGTGTGTGTGTGTTCAATTCACAAGAAACTCAAGCACCAAAATCTCAGAAGTCCATAATGTTTCTCTCAATGATGATTGCTAAATTCTTCCTTGCATGAGGGTCTAGCATTATACAACCTCTAAATGTTCTGTTTGTCTCAATGATTAACTTGCACATATAAAAAAATTCTCTTGTCACTCTTTTCTGTACAACTAAATCAACCAAAGAAAAGTCTCAAATACATTTAAAATATCACATGCAAATAGAATACACAGATC
Source organism: Callospermophilus lateralis (assembly GCF_048772815.1). Taxonomy (NCBI): domain Eukaryota; kingdom Metazoa; phylum Chordata; class Mammalia; order Rodentia; family Sciuridae; genus Callospermophilus; species Callospermophilus lateralis. The sequence continues at coordinate 64,562,106 of NC_135318.1, forward strand.
TCCATTTTTAAAAATGTAGAAACTCTAATCATGGGAAAGATTATTTTAAATGTGTTTTAAGTATACAATTGGGGTATCTTTATTGGTTTTGTTTTCAGCTTGCAGCTTCTACAACTAGAGTTTTTTTTTTAACACATAATCAAATAATTATAGATTGCAAGTGCTCTTGTAATGTTGATTTCACAATTAAATTGGTTTCTTATTAATGCATTTGGGAGAAAGTACACATTTATCTGTCCTGCTCTCTTGAAGACCAATAGTGGAAAGAGCCTGAAAGAGGCCAGTGCCCAGTAGAACCCTGGAATCCACAGGCTTCTATTCTTTGTGGAAGTCCAACAGAGCTTGGTGGTCCTCAAAGTATCCATATAATTTTAAGTAAGCAGATTTTTCTGCCCAGTGAAGTATTGGTCTCTTTTTAAGACCACATATTTTTTTTCCTAAACATACATTAATGAATATCTACTACATTTTCACAGAAGATCTCTGTGGACCTTTGAGTATTAAAACTGCTAGAACTAATAAAATACTTTTTGTATGATTTTCAATGATTCTTTTTTACAAGTACTTTAGAAAGAGGAAAATGAAGACTGTGTTTGAATCACCATATTACATTAAAAATTCAGCATTTGAAATTTGCCTAATAGATTATTATTTGGTGTGCAGAGTCAGGCACAGCTTTGTGATTAGGATTCACTTGACCTTAGGCATGTTAAGCTAAACTGCTGTCCTAAAATAGCATCTGCTTTTGTTTGGGTTTGGTTTGAACTGGTTTGTTTTTCAGAAGTTTCCTTTGTATTTTAATGCCTGAATTTTTATTTTAGAAAAAAATATACAGTATCATTTAGACTCTATGAAGTCATAATTTAGCACTATAAATTTAACATGCCAAATACTGAAAAGATGCAAATTCTGGCCTCTTTTCAATTTAATTTCTTCCTTTATCCCTACCAGCACCTGCAGGTTTATAAGATTCATGCCACTAAAAGAACTGAGCTGTGTCATAACAGTTTCCTGCCCTCTACTTTTAGTGTTCATCTGCCTTTACAAAGCCAGAGCTTAAGAAATTATCTTTGAAATGCAATTAATTATGAATTTTATGCTGATTAAAGTTATTATGCATCACAATGATAATAAGGAATCATTTCCCATTCTCTTAAACTATTGTATACATATCTTTCCATTTCATGCTGTGTTTTATTTCATTGTATATCTGACGCCCACATCAGTCTACATGTAATTGAGCTTAGGCACTATATTATACATGTGATATTGTCCCTATTATATATATTTTTTTTAAAAAATGTACAAAATAAATAATATAGTAGTTTCAATTTTAGAGGTCCAGTAAAGATCCATAGATTCCTAAAATCTCTTTTGTTCTGTAGAAAACAGAACAAGGCTATGTATTTGCAGTCCAACAATGAGTAGAATTAATGGGAAAAAAATAATCAAAATTCTTTCTTGCTCAAATACAACAAAGGAAGTAATTAATTTATAAAACAGTAAAGAAAACCAAGAAATGGCATATTTAAGACTGAATACATTTGTTATCTTAGAACAAGGGGAACACAGGATAACTCCTGAAGGTGAGAACTGGGGGCAGCTGAGTTTTCTCTTTAGTATAGAATGTGAGTCTGAATCAGGAAACATATTGAAATGAATCCAAAACCTGTATCAAATATTCTTTGTAATTCTTTTAAAAAAAATTAAAGAAAGCCAGAGGATAATATTTAGGTATGCTTTTTCAATCAAGCTCTGTATGATTTTTCTTATTATTTTGGTATTGGGGATTGAACCCAGGAACATTTAATCACTAATTAATCTTTTTAATCTTTTATTTTGAGACAGGATCTCACTAAATTATTTTAGGGACTTGTTAAGTTTCTTAGGCTGGCCTTGAACTTGCAATTTTCCTGCCTCAGCCACCTGAATAGCTGAGATAACAGGTGTGCACCAATGATCCTGGAGAGCTAGTATGTTTTGATTAATATCAGTTCCTTTAAGATCAATGGTGTATGTCTCCACATTCTGTCATTATGAATAATTCTGTTCAATTTTGGAAGACACAGGATTGTCACTGAGAAACTTTTTTGAAGTTATATTTTAACTTCTATGAAGCAACCCCACCACCAAACTGTCTTCTACTGGTTAGAAAATTATTTTAAAATAATGAAAAAGTCAGTTTTTAACACATATAAATATGAATAATCTAATGTTGTCTTGTGTTTATTTACATGTAGTATTCTATTCTTATACTAGAATATTTCCTCTTTCATATTAGTCATTTCTATGAAATATTGATTTCTTTCTTCCCCTTAGTTGTTTCATAAATAAAATACTAGTACAACATACTTAGAACAACATTGAACTCTCAAAAGAGAAGATTTTCTTTATTTTAATACAGAATAATATTGCTAAAGAAAGTAGACTCAAGATAATTTTTGATAGAAATTGTCAATAAAATCTTTTAAAATGATTATTTTCATAGATATCGATTATTTAAAATTGTAGTAAGCGCTCTTTATGAAGAAGAGTATTGGAATTTTGTCCTATGTTGTTGGCTAAATCAAGTTATCTTGATGCATGTCTTAACACTACAGAACAAGTTTGCAGGCAGAAGAAAACAAAACCATAGTCTTAATGATACTGCTGGAAATTTCATTGTATTCTAAATCTATGAGATCTTAAAAAAACTATACAGATTTTCCAAAGTATTAAAATATAATTGCTCTTTCCTTAATCAAGACATGTCTTGAATCTCCTTTATATTCTGTACCTAATATATAATGGTGACGTGTGCAAAGCACAAGTCTTCATTCTCTAAATGCTTGATGAGATTTTGACAAATGCTACACATGGAATAACTAAAAATAAACAGGTCTTGTTTAATCTACTGAATCTCTAAATGAAGCTTGAATGAGCTTGTATCATCTGAATCCAAAATGAACTGTCAAATTGATAAATTTCAACAAATTCTCAGTAAATTCAGTAAAATGGGCAAAAAAAAATCTTCATGGCTGTGACTTGGTAGGCCTACTTTGAAGTGCTAATGCATGATGGGTTACTCAGTGGAGCAAATACTATGAAACCTCTTGTATGGCAGCTGCAGAAATTAAATACTCAAATACATATTCTAGTACATATGGCAGGAGAGAGGACATGTTATATTGGGCCATGATGAATTTATGAAACCAAAGTAACAAAAATTAAGAAGCCAACCCAATCACTCATTTTTACCATCATGAAAAAAGACAAAGTTATAAGTCCATTTTCTTTGTGTATTCAAATTGAGAAGTGTTCCAATATTTTTAAAGGATCAAAGAAACTTAAAAGTGTAATGTGGAACCAGAGAATTTTTAAACCTTCAATTAATTAACTAATTTTTAACTATAGGACTAATACTGGAACAACTGAAAAATTCTGAGTAAAGTTTGTGGTTTAAATAATAATACTGAATCACTTTTAATTTCCTGATGTTGACAGTTAGGCTATCAATATGCGAAAGAGTGACTTTGTTTTCTAGAAAATACTTGCTGACATATTTAGGGGTAAAGAGACATTATGCATGTGGCTACTTTGAGGTAATTTGGATAAAATAGAAAGAAGGAAAACAATAAAGCAATATAACAAAATGTTAACATTTGGGGACTAAGGGTGAAGGATCTATGCAAAGTCTGTATTCATCATTGTATGTTTTTGTGCAACTCAAATTACATCAAAATAAAAAGTTAAAAAATATTAAAGTTATGAGTGAAAATATCTCTCCTTATTATGAAATTTAATTTGATGTATAATGCCTTTATTAGAAAGACATTTTATTATATATCAAAATAAATTAACAATAATAAATAATTTAATAACATATTTTATTATAGGTACTAAACCAAATCAGAATTATAATAAGACTGTAATTTATGTGTATAATAGCACCCAGAATAAAATTATGGAGATTTTATTGTATAGGAATAAAATAGAAGATCTTTCATCATATAGAAACTATTTTAATAAAATAAAATCTAACTTTTTATGAGCTTTATAATGAAATGTAAATGATTCATGTGAATATTGATATGAATTAATGTTACTAATGGAATATTTAGAAACTTAAATTTATCCAGAGTATTTCTAGTGACTGAAGGGTAAAGGCATGTAATGACACCTGTGACTTCAGGGGATGGTGTTACTCTCCACCCCCATCCCCATATTCGAATGGGATACAGTGGTTTTGGACAGGAATTTTCTGCGTCGAGAAATTAAAGGGATTAAAGTCTTATCCGATATTGGTGGGGGAAATGGGGGGACATGAGCTGAAGTGTGTCTTCTTTGGGCTCTTTATGTTTCCCTCAAGATGTCCTAGGTCTCTTGAGTTATTCATGCATAGGCATGGTCTTGTGTGGCTTCCTCAGCTCAACTCTGTCCTTGTACTTAGGAAGAGAGTTTTGTTGCTTTCTTGATCTTTATTGATTTGTCTCTTGTACTGTCCATGACCACTCCATACCATTCAAATATGGGGGTGGCTGGAGAAGAACAACATTCCCTGAGGTCACAGGGGTCATTATCCAACCTTTACACTTCCATCACTACAAAATCTAAGTTTCTAATTTTACTACTATTTGTGTGTAAGTAGATTCAGTTCTCAGAAAAAAAAGAAGCCACTGTTTAAATTTTGGTTGTAGGTCAGAGCCTGCCTCTAATCTAGGTGTTCAGGTCTAGGGTATGTTGTGATTGACATCTGCCCTTCTGTGTGCCTAAATTTTCTCCACCACTTGACAGAAGAGTTGTCTACAGGATAGTAGAAAATGAGGATTCATGCATTGTTTCCCAACCACTATTATCCTTCTCTAACACAACATATAACATTGCAACAAGAAACACTGCTGAGAAATTTCTAATTCCCTGGAGGGTATACCTGTAATGCTTACAAAAGGGTTTTAAGACACCTAAATGAATGTCACTGTGTTCAATTTATGCAGTTCACTGAAATCAAATTCAAGTCATAATCAACAGTGGCACTGCATGAGAGAAGAGACAGAAAGAGTTAAGGAGGTACAGTCTTCCTCAAAAAGTATAATATGGGAACATTTAATCATAACTGGGATATTATCATATAAATGTGCAGATTACAGCCAAACTTTATGAAGGATGATGAATCAGGACCAGTCTAATGATCCTATAATCTGGCAGCATTCCTCTTGCAAACATCCTTCATCTTAAAGTGATGAAGGATTTCTACTGGAATAATAACTAATGGGTGTTAAGCTCTGTGTGTCAGGTAAGAAAGAAATCAATTATAATTTATTTGCAATTAAAATAGCAAAATGGTCAATTCTGCAGCCCGCAAACAGGCAAAAACAGTTTTCAGCCCACATCTTGGGCACAACAGTATTGTGTATCCCAACTAAGAGGACACCTGCCCATTTATTTGTATAAGGAGGATTTCCTCAGTTTCTCCTTAATTTCTTTGTGCTTTTGCTTCACCATCTTCCCAGATTATGAAGACAGAAATTATAAATGTACTACAACTTCTAGTGAAGGTCCTGTAGGTATTTTCAATCACCTTTACGTGCATTAGAGTAATGCAAGCCTCATGATATGGGGATACATTTTAAAGATCATACTGTCCTTTTATACTTGTGTTCCATGAACCCATTTGAATAGAAAGTACACAAAAGTTGTAAAGATAATATCATTCTAATGGAATTAAATATATACTATTTAAATAAAACAATTCAGCTAAAAATTATCTGCATGAATATGGTGCTTACATTTATTCAAAATTTCAACAATTACATCAAAGAGTCTAAATACAGCTGCCTATGGAAAGCTCAAAACTGCTAACCTTGATCTTACTATGGAAAGCTCAAAACTGCTAACCTTGATCTTACTTCTTTGAAAAGGGAGCTACTGTGAAAGAGAAAATTCATGCAGTTATTTAAGTTGACATTCAAAATGCTACTAATGGTAATGTGTTTTTCTAAACAAATGGCAATTATTAGTCAAGTTGTATGTGTGTGCACACTCATTTGTGAAAAGTATGGATTTGATGAGAGTGAAAACGACTTACTCTTGTCCTGTATAATTCTCTTTTGAATATATGTAAATATATACACATACCTGCTGACATACATACAAATGTATAAACAATACACACATATTTACATGTTTACATGTGTAAATACACATTACAAATATGTGTGCATACACATCACATGTACATTAGTGTGTTTACATATATGTGTGTATATTATATATAGTTGATTTATATGTATAAATCAAATTTTATATATACACACACATATATATATATGTGTGTGTATATAAAATTTTCCTGATAGCTTCAAAAATATTTTTTCATCCTTGGGTTGAATACTGATGTAATCGATGCAGTGCATTTATATTTATGTCCCTAAATCTGTGTAATATGGTATAATTTCCTTCTTATTTCTTTCAGCATTTCATTGACTTGTTATAGAAATCAGAGTAGTTGTTCTCTAGAATGTTCCACATTCTGAATTTGTATGTTTATTTATTTTACTGACATTCAAGAATGCTTATCTGACCAGGCGTGTGGTGTATTTTGTAATCCCAGTGGTTTGGGAGGCTGAGGCAGAAGGATCACAAGTTCAAAGACAACTTTGGCAACTTAGAGAGGACTTAAAAAACTTGGCAAGACCCAGTCTTAAAATAAACAAAAAATTAAAAAAACAGTCTGAGGATGTGGTTCAGTGGTTAAGCATGCTTGAGTTCATCCTTGGTTTCAAGAAAGAAAGAAAGGGAGGGGAAGAAGGGAGAGAGGAGAAAAAAAAATTCTGTTAATATGTCTCATCTGAATAGAAGCCTAGCAACTTACTTTGATTGTGGTCAACTATTTAGGAAAATATACTTCATAGGTGGTCATATTTTCCATTCATTACTCTGGAGTCAGCCTTGGAAGCCTATAAGAAAGGATATCTGATTCCAAAACCCATGCTATTTACTTCAAGACCCCTTTTTTACACTAGACTATAAACTCTATCCCTGGAAACAACTTTTAACAAACTAAGGCACCAAGGCAACCAAAATACAAGATTTGCAATGGGTAGATTTTTTTTTTTCAGAAAAATAGCTACAAATCTTTGGCAAAGGAAATTTTGATGCCAGCCATTATGTTCTATCACCCCACAAAATAGTACTCTGGAAAATAATCTGATATTTGAATGCCACAAAGCCCTGGCTGACAGTGTTGGTGATGCAGTCCCTAGAGGAGCCTTCAGCAGAGTGGTTAGAATAGATACTGCTCAGAAGGGAGACATTGATGTTCTGGCACATGCACCCTCAATGCGGCAGTGCTGAACAATCCATTTTCTTCCCAGGAAGCAGTTACTACATTCACACTGAGAAAAATGGTAGAAGGCATAAGATAAAAATGACACATGGGGAAAAAAGCAGAAGGAAGTCTCCTCCCAAGTACATGTGTTCTCAGTTTACAATATATGTGTATATCTCTGTGCACACTCATGCACCCCCCCACATACACATGAAGGATGATAAGGTGACTTAAGAATTTGAAGCATTTGCAGTGCAATTATAAATAGACCCAAACCTGGAGGCTTTAGCTGCCTTTACAAAAGGGAAGCAGACTTCTGATATTTAGAAATGCAACTCTTTTGATTCCTAGTTTGCTCTGCAAGAGGGTATCCTGCTCCTATCTTGAAGCAAATGTCCAAGAATCAAACCACATTTTATCATGATTTGGGCATAAAAATGTAGTTAGTGGTTCAGAAATATGTTCTATCTCAGCCAGGGAGGAAACTTTACAAGAAGTGCTTGTTCTTGGCATCTGTGATACATCTTGGCACACCTTGGGCAAAGTATGTGTTGTCTTTGTTTTGATTTCAAACAAAACATTGAATTTAATTGAGTGCAATGCTAAATGAACTGAGCCTTAGTCTTCTTGAGAATGGTTATTGTTATTATTATTATTTTTCCACATCTGTTCCCAAGTAGAATCCCTAAGTAGGCTGAGCACATAGTAGAGAAGTATAAAAGACAGTGTATTTGTTTGCTAGGGCTGCTATAAAACAGAATCCAAACTAAGTGGCTTCAACCACAGGTGTTTATTGTCCAAGAGCTGCAGAGACTAGATCAAGGGGTCAGTAGGACTGGTTCTTTCTACATGCTGAGAGAAAGATTTCTCCATGACTTCTCCCTCACTCCTTGAGGTTTTCTGGTAATCTCGAGTGTTCATTGGCTTGTAGAAACATCACCCAGATCTTGACTGGCATTTTTACAAAATGTCCTCCCTGTGTGTTTGTTGTATACAAATATCCCCTTTGCCAAATTTTCCCTTGAGGTTGGGAGTAGGGGAAGGTACATCACTTGTGAAGAGTCATTGAATTACTAGACAGCTTTCCTGTTAATTCTGTATATCCACCAAAACTGGAAAACATAAGCCATTACCCTTAGCAATAGCAGTGAACTTTTTTCAATGTTCTAAATGTATGGGCTGGGGATGTGGCTCAAGTGGTAGTGTGCTCTCCTGGAAGGTGTGAGGCACTGGGTTTGATTCTCAGCACCACGTAAAAATAAAATAAGGATATTGTGTCCACCTAAAACTAAAAAATAAATATTTTTTTAAAAAAGATCATTATTTTCATATCTACCTAAAAATATATTTGGATTAAAAACACAACTTATGATTGTCTTATCAGCATCTCTCTGAATTTTTATTTTAATCTTTAATAAGAATAAATTGAAAATAAATTCAGTATTAGCAATTGAAGATACTGTGTTAGTAAAAGAAAAACAAATAAGTAGATGCTTCTGTTTATGCACAAAATAATCATGATTTTATACCAATATATGTGCGTGTTTCTCTGGGTGTATAAGGATGTATTCAGATGGTCCTGCTGAAGTACTGACAAGAAAACTTGCATTTATGCCAAGTGAATCAAGAGAAGTGGAATAATACATGTACCTGCATATTATGACCATGATTTAGCATAAATTATTTTTTTAAAATGCTTCAACTGCCATTATAGATAGACCACTTTTTAAATTTTTTAATTTGTTCTACTTAGTTGTACCTGACAGCAGAATGCATTTCGATTCATCATACACAAATGGAGCACAACATTTCAATTATCTGATTGTACATGATGTAGGGTCACACCATTTGTGCAATCATACATATACCTAGGATAATGATGTCCATTTCCTTCCATTACCTTTTCTAATTCTCATAACCCCTCCCCACCTAGACCACTTTTTATAAGTAGGCAATAAAATTAATTTGTGTCAAAGCAGCTTAATATAATTGTCTAAAAACTGAAGTTATAATTTAAAAGATTTCTTTATATACAAGATTAAAACTATATTTTGAATGACAGATCTAAATAAACACTGCTGATTTGAAAGGAAAAATAAAACCCTCCAAATGCATTTGCTTTTGAAGTCTTTTTAAGGACATCTCTTAGGAAATTTTGATGACAGAAGTATAATATTCCTTGCTTGTCCTGAAAAGAGACAAAAAAAAAAAAAGAAAAAAGAATATATATAGACATTGTTTTGACAATAGTCTCAATATTCTTTATCCAAGCAATTCTCTTCTCAGGAACATAACATATTTATATGAGTTGAGCAAAGCTTTTAACTCTGTGGGTTTCTTTTCTTTAAAATAAGCATAATATTCTCTAGTTTGCAAAAGTATTCTGAAAATTTATTATAATAACATTGCAAAAGAAGTGTTTGATAGAATTTTGATTCTTCTCCATGTAATCTGAGAAGCAGTTCCATGACCAAAAATGGTCAGGAATTGAACTACTGTAAGAATAGAACTTCTTTTTTGTTGTTTGTGTTTCATAATTAAGAATGGACTTCATGATATGCCCTAACACATTGACTCTTATCATTTGAAGCAGATGTCTAAACCAATTCCAAATGAACTATATATATTTTTCTGTAGATGACTTTTGTTCTTTTCTTTGTTTTAAATTTTATGAATAATCAAAGAATATGGGATTCCTACTTATCTTTTGAATCAGCAGATACAGAATCCCTGGCTCCATATTTCTGCATGGTAACCATCTATCTGCTAAAGCTAAAATATTGTCACTCTTTTGGCTTAGCAGGTCTTCTGCAGTTGGCTACTGTCCCTACCACGGCTCATTCTCTCTACAAATTGCATATTTGTTTGTGTGGGTTTTAATCTGCTTTAAATTAGTACCAATCTCTTCAACTTCATGACCTGTAGAAAGCCCCTGGGTTCATCATCTAATACCGAAATTATTGGAAACTAAGTATGAAGAATCAGATGTCAGAAACTTCTGTTAGGAATTAGGCAATAAAAGTAGGACATCAAAGACATACACCTGCAAAATCTATTTATTCACACTTTGACGAAGGTTATTAACTCTATCCGCTTGGTATCATTAGAAACAAAGTAGTTTGTGACCTAAACTTCTATCTCTGGTATTGTAAAGCTATTTATTTGAATGCCTACTTCTTTTGCTAGATATGTGATCTTGACATTACTTAACTCTCCAAACTACACTTCCCACTTCTGTAAGATGATAAAGTAATTGTGTGTTTATTTCATAGGCTTAAGTGAGCATTACATAAATAAATAAACACTAACTGCCTAGAATAATATTTGCTGAAGTAAGTCCTTTTTAAATGTTTTCCTATTTGTATTACAAATAGGTTTATATTTCAAACATCCATTCTTTAAATAATCATGTCAATGTCTTATATTTTCAAATGACTTAAACACATTGGTAATTAACTTCAACATTCTGTATGTAGGTCAACAAGATCCAGAAAATCAAATTAATAGACAATACTAAATTTAGAGCAATGATTCTTAACCCTGAGTGTTTTGGCCCCCATTTGGTAACATCTGCAGTTATTTATTTTATTTTATTTTATTTTATTTATTTATTTTTTAAATATTTATCTTCTAGTTGTAGTTGGACAGAGCATCTTTGTTTTATTTATTTTTATGTGGTACTAAGGATCGGACCCAGGGCCTCGCACGTGCTAGGCACTGAGCCACAACCCCAGCCCCAAATAGAGTGTTCTGTTTGTTTGTGGTGCTGGGGATTGAACCCAGGGCCTTGTGCATGCAAGGCAAGCACTCTACCAACTAAGCTGTATCCCCAACCCATCTGCAGACATTTATGATTGTCAAGACTAGGGATAGATGCAATTGTCACTTTGTGGGAAAAAGCAGGATGCCTGCTTAATATCCTAGAATGCAAAGGACAGCCCCTTACCAGAAAAAAAAATGTTCAGTCCAAAATAAGAATCTATTACCATAAACTAAAGAATTACTGTTGTGAAGGTGGGAAAACATATGTCTACAGAACACTGAGAATGAGGGAACTGTTTTCATTTCACTACATGCTTTTTAGAGAAGTTCTTATTGTCAGATAAATAAAGTGCTCTCCTTTGGACCACAGAAGTTTGACTTTCAAAAGAAAGCTTCTAAGGTCACGATAAATCCATCAACTTAATGCCTACAACTAAGCAGCTGAAACCAAAATAAATGAATTCCGCCAGTGGATCACTAGCCATGAGTGCAAGTCTACTTCTAAAATTAATACATGTAATGTCATGGTGTGCAACTACTTTTCACACTTTTCCTCTGGGACAGATAATACTCCAAACGTCCCAAGATATCTATAAAACCAGTTTTTGTGTAAGAGCATCATCTGTTAGCATAAACTATTTACTTAAAGACTAAATTGATAATCAAATTTGCAACTTGAGCACCTGGATTAGGACTATTTTTCCTTTGTTTTTCCCTTGCTTCAGCTCTTCATCTAACTTTGCCAAACAGGGAACTATAAAAACAGTGGATGGTTTTCTTGACAATGGAAGCATCTTTGAAAATCAACCATCCATTTTCCTCCAGTATGCTATGGTTTTAAGAAACATATTTGTTTCTTGGGCTTAAAGGCTTTAATTTCCATTTGTCTCTCCATGTCCTAAAGTAATTTATCTGTAACTTTTAAGAAATCTATTTTTGTAAGTTGGAGTTAAGTTGGGTTTGGAGACATTTTGACATTTAAAGAGGAAGATTTTGAGGATTAGGAAAAGATACAGAGCTCAGAACCTAAGGAATGAAATACAAGAGGAAACAAGGACAAGATCACATCTTCCTTTGCATGAAAGATAATCAAGCTCTTAAAGGTTATTTATGTCTAGGTTAATCATCTAATCCTTTTAACTCATCTACTTCTTACAGATCAGAAAGACAAAGCCAGGCCATATAATGTTTAATAATGATAACATGATGGAGTCATTATAACAAACTTTCTTCTAGCATTTTCATAAGCATTGCATTTACTATTCTATATTAGGGAAGTGTGTGTGTGTGTGTGTGTGTGTGTGTGTGTGTGTGTAAAATCCTTGTGAAAGGTTCTATTAATTTTCCATTTAATTATTTTCTTATAATACCAAGGGTGCTGACACAGAAATCCAAAACAAAAGTGAATCATGTGCTTGATATAAAGCTTAGCCTCATTGATTTTCTTCAGGGGATGTACAATGGAATAGCTTTCCATCTGAATTCACGAATATAATGGGTTTTTAGGCTCCATTCAATAATTTTCCAAAAAGAAGCTTCTATCCCAGGATAGAAGTTAAAAAAAAAATAAAAGAACTGTCAGATGAAGTGAAAAGGGTATTTTATCATCATACTTTAAGAAAAAAACTATATCAAATCTTAGAAAGATAAACAAGTAATTCTTGATGGTAACTACAATCTCACTGGTTCCAAAACCCATAATTGGCAGACAAAATGTAAACTTATCACTAAACCACAATGCAGATCAGAAACACTGTGCTTATGGGAAATTTTGTCTCCATTTATTTATCTCCTACTTTTCCAAATCTGTTCATAGTTCAGTCCAAGTAAGTTGCCCATATTTAAAAATATCGAGTAAATAAATAAAACTTTATGGTTTAATAAGACAACAAAGCAGGGATGGTAGGTGGGAAATAAAGTAAATATCAGAATTAAGTTTCCTTATGAAATTTAGTGGGCCAAAGTATTTAAAAATCAATATATATATATCATCAGGGTCTAATGATAACAGATTTGTAGGAATAAATAACAGAAAAATATCCGTAGGTATAATGCTCTTAATTTCAAAATAATATGCTTAAAATTTGCTTTGTGTTTTCTGTAGATTTATCCCAGGCCTAAGATGATTGCTTTCAGCTGACAGCTTGCTAGTCTCCTAGTGATTCCAATAATTATCTCTATTGAGTTAGGGTATTGATCTGTAGCTGCTAGCCATTTCCAAATTCCCCTTTTATCCTGCTAGAGGTAATAGAATTAATGAGTATCTTTGCCAAACATAACAGGAACACTGAGTACACAATTAGGTCACAATATGAAAGTTAAAAAAAAAAAACTACAGAAAAATTAAATTAAAAATTTTTGAGCTAAAATAAATTTAAATAATATTACTTTCACTTAAATTGTTTGTTAAATATACCAAAACAACAGCCAAAGAAAATCAGATGAATTTACTGGAGAATCTTCAAAATATAAGTGTTTATATGAATGGTAGATAAATCAAAAAGAATGATTATGAGTTAGGAATGTACTTTGAAACCTTTTAAAAAGTTTTTCCTTCACAAGTATTGTTAGAGAATATTCAGAGTTTTGTCCCTGAGTCAGTATGCCTAAAATGGAATCTGGCTTTGCCTAGTGGATAGCTGAGAAACTTTGCCTCAGTTTCCTCATCGAAAACATGAGGATAAGGCAGTATCTACCTCAAGGAGTGAGTTTGTTCTGAGGCATCCATAACTAGGCAGGCTATTGGAATGGTGGGCATTGGTGAAAGATGTCTGCATAGCTTATATAAGTTCCTATCCAAATTGGCAAGTGGTTAGGAGCCCCAAGAATAGTCCCAAGTAAACTCTTGACTACCTAATGGTTGGAAAAAATGTGCATTGTCTCTATAACAAATGAATGCAATGTGACTATGTTCAATTCCTGATTTAAAAACACTTTTACAGAGGTATTCACTCTTGCTTTGTAAATAATTGGTCAAAGTGATAGAGGCTGTCTCATAGTATGATCAATGAAAGGGAGGCTAGACAGATATTTCTCACAATTAAAATAGTATTCATTTTTTTACTTCAAGTGGCATTTTATGAGAAAGACTTTATCAAAGCAAATTAGTTAATTAGAGAACTAAAAAACCATGTAGAGTAAATGGAATAAATACAGTGAAATAGTTAAATAGGTAAACTAGGTGCTATTCAAAGAAAAATTCCTAAAGTAGATAATTTTTCATGAATTTGGCGGCCCTAATAAGTAAAGGCATTATTACAACCTTTGTCTAATTGCACACATTTATAATTAGAAAGAGCTACATGCTCAGTATGAAGAATCATAGTTTATGAAACCAGAGGGACTGCCAATGGCTGACCACTGTTTTTAAAAGTAGAAACAATCATGCTACTCTTTCTTTAGTTTGAGTAATTGCTGTTTTTAAAAATAAAGCAGGCATCAGTGACTGGAAAAATTGCAAAATCGGTGACTGGAAAAATTCATTTTTGACCAATTTATCATTTCAACAAGTTTGTTTTTGACTTATTCATTTGCAACCTTTTTTCCTTAACAATTTATTTATAACCAGATCATCTGCTTCCCGCAGAGCAAGAATTCAACAGTTGCATTTATTCTTGCTGCAATGGCAAGGCTGGTCCAAAAGCCACACCTTGTGACAGCTGGCTCTCATCAAAGGAAGAATGCCAAGGGAGGACGACAAGGTGCTGAATCACTTAGCTTAGAGTTTCTACAACAACCCAGAAAAGGAGCTGTCCTGCAAGAAGGGGTTACTCTTGCTTCCTACTCTTGTTTTCTCCCTCAGCCTTTCCTAGGCTACTGAATACCCAAGGAAGCCTTGTGAAAAAACACAACTATTTATTACTCCTTTTCTCTGTTACTGAAGTTTTGATACTCAAGGAAAAAACACACCCAGCTGTTGATAGAAGTTAGTTTTGCCCTTTCTGGGCACACATCCATCTTTTATGTATAATACCAACCTGAGAATAACCATGTGGTATATGAAAAGATAAGGCAATTTCAAGAGAAGAAAACCAGTCAAAGCATATGAATTCTCCTATGTGTTACTGTTAGGATATAAAATTCCCCTCAAAACTTGTGTGTTGAAGTCTTGGTCCCTTATGCAGCAGCCTTCAGAGGAAGGAAATGACTGGATCATCAAGAACTCTAATATCATCAATGGATTAACCCATTGATAATTCATAGGTTCATAGGCTAGTGGGAAGTGATGTAAACTTAAAGGGTGAGGACTAGTTGAAGAAAGTAAATCACTATCTTTGTAGGTTATATTTTGTCCTTGGTCCTTGTCCCTCCCTATCCCCTGCTCAGCTGCCATGAGGTGATTTTTGCTTCACCACACTCTCTTTGTCATGATGTTCTGTCTCACCATACACCCAGAAACGATGGAGTTAAATAAGACCATGGGCCCAAACTGTGAACCAGAAATAAATTTTCTCTCCTTTAAGTTTTTTCTTCCTCAGATTTTGTTTTGTTTTGTTTTGTTTTGTTTTACAGTGAAGGAAAACTGATTAACAGTTTAAAAAATAAACTCTGTTCAAGAAAATGAAAATCTGGAGATGTAACTCAGGGGTAGAGTGTTAACTTAGCACATGTGAGGCTCTGAGACTGATCCTTGGCACTGCAAAAATTAAACAAATAAATGGGAAGGAGTGGAGAAGATAGGCAGGCAATAAAGAAATTAGACATTTTTGTAAAGCCTGAAACTCAATTTTCCACTAGGTTCAAAAGTGGAGCTGTTCCATATATCAAAATCTGGTAGAAATGAAATGATCATGATCTGACATCAAAGAAAATAGCAAGAATAAGGCTAACATAAATCTAAAATACAAATGAGGCAACAGGGAACAGATTCCCTGTAACAGAGAACTGAGTAAATCATAAATCAAGGCTCATGATCAAGGGAGAAAACTTGAAGACATAAAAGTGATTAGATAAAAAGAATTAAAATGCATGAAAACACTGTTAAGGAAATTTGTACATAAGATGTAATGTGTGAAAAAATATTTAAGATTTTATATTACTTTTAGCAGGTAAAGTTATCTACACCTGCATATATTCTTAGCTAAGAAGTTAATTCTAATACTATAGGAAGGGAAATCAATGATGCATCAATGTCCTCCTCCCTAAAACGATTGCTTATTTGAGGGAAAATTCCATTTATCTAATTGCCCTTCATATCTTAAATGTCTAAAGACAAGATCCAACATCTGCACAGTTTTAAAAGCTAATGACCAGAGCACAAGAATTGTTTGTAGAGATAAATTACTATTCACATAGTACAGGGAATGGCAAATTACACTGATGTGCCAAATTAGATTCATCTTCTATTGTGGCGAATAAAGTTTTCTTGTGCCACAGGCATGTCCACATTTTTCAGGCTGTATAGGGATGGCTGTTTTCACACTACAATGACAGTGTCATTGCAACAGAGACTGTATGGTCTACAAAACTTTAAATATTTATTACTTAGGTTTTTGTAGAAAAATCTTTGATGACCCCTGATACAGAATTTACTGATCTTGATCTAAAAGATATGTGATTAAAAAAATAACATTTATGCTTCCTATAAAGATATAAAATAATTTTGGGAAAATATCCTATAAAATATTAAGTAGTCTAGATAATTGTGATTTATTATTATGAAACATATATGTATACACATACATATGTATACATATATATATACATATGTCAAAAATATGTAGAAAAGAGGTTAACAATATAATAGGTACATTAAATTAAAAGAAATTGTAAATATATATATATTATATATATAATATATATATATATATATATATATATATATTATATATATGAAAATGCTCTGAAACCTGGAACAAGCTATGCAAATTAATTGAAATATCATTAACCACAAGAATACCATTAATTAATGGAATAACTAGAACACGATACAGCAACATACAATTTACTTGTTAAATCACAGTGTAGCAGTAGTTAATTTTACCTTTTCTTACTATTAATAACATGGATTTTAGCCTGACTTTCTGGATTTCAAGGAAGTGAGAACCAGCCAAGCTAGTTCAGTAGTTTTATATCCTTTTCTGCAATGAGAATCACTGAAGGAGCTTTCAATCAAAATGCCAGCACCCTTACCTCTTCCCAGACCCATTAAATGTGAACTTCTTGGCAATTTTCTCCTCACATGCTTGTAATGGGCAGCCAAGGTCAAGAAAAAATTGGACTATTAAAATAAATGAAAAAGTAAATATACATGTAGACATATACATTAGTGGGGACCTATATTAAGCATGGGTATAAAGTGGGGATTTGAGTTTCATGGAAACCTATGAATGTGATTTATAGGTGCCCAGAATTCATAGAACTTAGAACTGAGGAAAGTTCTTCAAAAGTATATGTACATACAAATGTGACTCAGCCTCATTTCCTCTGTCACCTTTTTCATAGTCGGCTATCAACTGGCTTCTGCTGGTTTCTTCTGTTCCTCCAAAAACTTTTGGCAATAATTTGAATTTTTCATGGACCTCTGGCATTTAGTTCATCTTGTAATGACATTTTGTGGTAACCTTTTAATTTTTCTATCCTGAATTCCTTTGTTTTCCTGGTTCAAACAATCTAACCAAAAAAACAAAACAAAACAAAAAACCCACAAAGAAAAACAGATCTGAGTATGCATAAATCTACATATCTGATAGCATTTTGTAAGTGACAGAGCAGAGGTCATTAGTGAGTGGGCATTTTTTAAATTGCTGGTCTTTGTTCATGTAGCAAGTGCTTCTGGCTGAAGGAGTATACATAAATAGTGCTAGGGCTGGAGCGAGGCCAGTTAATGTCAGTGATTACTCCCGACCATGAAGGCCAAGTCCATGGGTGAGTCAGCTTTCTGCAGGGGATGAGCAGGAGAGGCAGGTCCACCGCAAAGTCACTGTGATATGAATCTTTTACATCCCATTTTAACCTGTAGTCCTTTTTCCCCTCTTTCCCTTTCTATCATCTGTCTTGTCTTCTCTTTTGCTTCCTCCCTTCATCACTCAGTATTTCTCTTTCAATAATTTCATCTCTTTTACTATTTTGTTCTCCTGCAAGAAAGTAAAATACTCAGTAGTCATCTTTTGTCTTTCTAATATATTTCAATATATAGTTTTCTTGATTAAAACCAGAAAACAATGATATTTTAAAAAGTTGAAACACACTATGAAGACAGACTATAAAACATCAGACAAAGCTAGATTTTTGTTTTCTGGGTCTCACCATTAGTCATATGACCCAATTAATTTTATTTATTTAGATAATCATTTTAGATAAGGTTCTTGAATCAGTTCAGTACAGGTGATATTGAATAATTCGTTCCTTTGAATCTTCAGTCAAACAGTTGCAGTTTTATCATTGGATTATTATTCATTGACTACCTATACATATATTTAGGAATGAAAATTTAATGATTGAGTATTGAAATCGCCATTTTTTAAGAAACTTTTGTAAATTTCTCCATTAGTTAGAACAACCAAAAAGTTGTCATTTCCAAAACAAAGCCTTTTTCTTCTCCCACTTAACTTTGTCAATCTCTTTTATTTTATTGCTAAACTTGGCAATGGTTTTCAGAATCTGCAGCTAAATTTATTCTTTTATACTTGGCTATTTAGCATACTTGAATCAAGGGAACTAGACTTATCCTAAAAGAATGCACTTCAAAATAAATATATTGTGTTTGTTTCATTCTTTTTTTTTTATTTCTTGACAAATGTCTTTGGATTTGGAAGGCCATTTGTCTTTCAGTATATAAACTATTATCTTGTCATAGTGGATAACACTTTAGTAGAGTTGTCTAAAAATTCCAAAATCTTTTCTTTTTAAATTTTGGTTCACTTGGGTTACTTTAGCACTTAAATATTAAAATGAAATAGCAAGAAACTACACATAATGGCTTATATTTTGGCCTATAATCAATGATGCAACCTCTGAAAGTGAGGTACCATTCCTTCTCAATCATCATTTGTAATACTTTCCATATGTCTGACCAGCATAATTTGTTTAGAATTAAGTCACTGGCAAGATACTTGATAATTTTGTTTTCCTTTTCAAATGAGTTAAAGGGGATTCCTTAAACCTGAACAACCCTCTTTTATGGGGTTGTGCTATAACAAGTAATTAACCCACATAGAGTGGCAGTACAGTGGGCAATCATAAGGGGAAATAAATATTTGCTTGATGATCCTTGCTTGACAATTTTAAGTAAGACTGAAGGATAAAAAAAGACATTTCACCAACATTTGAAGCCATCTTTTCTATTAAGTGTTAAGTTATTTTGATTGATTAATTAGTCTGTTATAGCCCAAGTCATATTTCTGATTCCTCTGAAGAGCCCCAGACTTAGCTCCAACTGGTCAGCATATAGACTTCTATCTTGAGAAACAATACAGTCAAAAGAGTTTTTGTTTGTCTGTTTTTTTTTTCTTTTGTTGGTTTGTGCTTGCTTTTATGCTTTTAGACCAAGGTAGAGTAGCACACAATTGCAGGGACTGGTAAACTGTGAGCTGCAGGCCCAATATGACCTTCTGGTTGTAGGTCACTAGCCAGCTGTGTTTTCTGTAGATAAAAATTTGCAACCAATTTGATGGTGGGGAACAATTTGCATCGATGTGTTTGGATTCCATTTTTGTTTGACTATGTGACCTTGAGCCAAATAAACAAAATATCTATGTTGTAAATTCCTTACAATTTGTACAAAAATAAAATCTATAAATGTATATACCTAAATGTTCATAATCCATAGTATAGGTTAGAAAAATTATGATCTTATCCTTGTTTTCTATGTAATTTTTTTTTGAATAGGCATAACCTCCCTTCTCTGCTTCTATTATAAAGCTGCTCTTCAAATAAAATAGTAAATTGCAGCAATATTCAGAATAAATACCCCTATGAAGAATGGATTAGCATATTTGAGAAAAGAAATTTATGTTTTTAATGTTTTAGAAATTTAAAATTATCAATCTAAAGAAATTTAGCCATAAATTACTTATTGTTATTAAAATGAGTGAAATCTTTTAGAAAAGTTAAGCATTAATTGTGATTAAATTGGATGATTTAACAATTATTTTGCATTAATGGCAAAATACAGATATTAAGACAAGGGAACATGTTTATATGATAGACACAGCGTTGTGTTGTACCAAATAGCTCTAGATCTAGAGTTTGTTTATAATTCAATATGTGGCTATTCCTAATTTATTGCTCTTAACTTCTGTAAGTATGATTTATCTAAGACATTACTTTTTTTTTTTCCAAAATGAAACACAATATAGTATTTCTTAATCAGAGTGTTTTGAGGGCTATTTGGGAAAATTTATGGAAAGACTTTAACACAATACTTGGACCATAAATGTTAAACTATGACTTGATCACAATTTGTATAAATTCATTCTACCAACATTTGTAACTTTCTTTTTGAATTTAAGTGCAAAAAAAAAAACAATAGAAAGTTATATCAATAAAAAACAAACCAAAAAATAAACTTTGCTAGAGTACTACAAAATGCATTTGGTGTAAACAAAAAATATTTCAAGTCCTAATTTTCCCATCTCCTTGATTTATAACATTGAAAAATATTCAAATGTTTTCAAAAACTTGATTTCTTTACTTGTATAAAATGAGGACGTATTAGTTGTCCTTATTTCACAACGACATGGTGAGAAGCAAATTAAATAATGGAATATTCTTCATTATAAATAGTGGTCCAATTTTTATTGTCATGATTATATTTGGCAGATCTGAAAAGTTCACTTATGTCACTAATGCCAGTAATTCAAATTTTTAATTTGAGGCTGTCCTTAACAGTTTATTAATTTACTCTAGTCCACCAGAATCTGAACAAAGTAGTCTTCAAAAATCAAAATACCGTAATAAACCTGCTGAGATACTGAAAGCCCACACATTAATTAGTTCTCCACTCAATTTGATGCAGTAGCTTTTAAAATGAGATCAGTCCCTCTTTAGGCTGGTCTAGTACATTAGTCTTAGGGTTTATTACAAATATTCAGATCTCAGGAAGAAAGTTCAGCCTGGGGCTAGATGGAAATGATTAGCACTGCTTTGTTTGCAGCACCGTTAATTTTCAGGTTAGTAGAAAATACCACATATATATAGTATATTACACAAAATACCATATATATATAACATATATATATATGTTAGTATACTACACAACTCCTATCCATTAACTTCTATGAGACTGTGATTCATTAGTGGGAAGAATTGTGAGTTACTAGAACCATCTCTCTCTCTCCTTCTCTCTTCCTCTAAGCATGCATGCACACACACACACACACACACACACACACACACACACACAACTAACCACTGTATTATCTTTGTTGCCTGATGAATAAATTGAACCCAAGATGACTTTCAAAGTCATCTCACAGTACTTAATAGTTGATAGCTTTTAATGAGCCAATTAAACAAAATATTTTATGCAGTCTCCTTGAGAGTGTGTAAAGCACAATTGATCCTATAAAGCACAGCACAATGAAATAGCTAGTGTTCCAGTATTTGCCTGTGACAGATGTGTGAGGGGCATGGAGAGGTTAGCAGAATAGCCAAAACATTTGTTTGATTTAAAAACTTTGACTTGAATTAACTCTTGATTTTTTTTCCCCCTGAATGAGTCTCTGTAAATTTGCATTACTGGATTCGTCTTCAGACTGGTAATTCCCCAGTGCACTAGACAATAACTGTAAGATCTAAATAAAATGGAAACATCAGTAATTGTAGTTTATCTTGGCTCATAAACTAGATTAATCAAAGAGCACATGGCAGGGAGAAAAGCAGTATGTTAAGTGAAAATGTGATCCATTTAAAATGATAGATGGCCACATCCATGACAGTCCCTGTAGAAAAATGACATAAGTCAGGATTTGGAATAATAACTAACATACACAATGTTATGTGATAAATTTAAAGTAAATGAGTATTCTGATCTGCTACTTGTTGCAGGCGTTCCTACTCAGAAAAAGCTTATCTGGAAAATGAACCAGTACTTTCGACTTGACCATTTTAAGGAGGACTAAAGGGTAAAGTAAAAGATATTTCACCAGTATTCGAAAACTTCTTTTCTATTAAGCGTATTTTGCTTGATTTACCAATTTAAAAACATTTTCTTTTAAATATTATTCAGAATGCCAATGTGCATATGTTTTTATACTGATACTTTAAATCCCAGCAGTAGAGACAAAACTCAAATGATAAGGCAGATATTCTCTGCTCTTTCTCTCTCCTCAGAAAACCTAGTATTATATCTTTCAAGATGTCTTATTCTTGTCTTCAGTAGAGTGCAGCAGAGACAGGTGGCTTATGGATCTCCAAAGCTTAATCACTCCTCAGCATTCTGTGATGTTGGCACAGGATACAGCATTCTGCAGTAGGGATGCAGGAAAGCAGAGGTGGGCCTTAACTCTCATCAGTGCAAATTGCAGGACTCAGATAGTCTTCTGGTATTTTACTTCTGTGTTTAGCTTCCCTTGTCTTTTTATGCAACCATAACCTGGTGGTCATCATTGTGTTCAGATTTTATATCACACAAAGATCTCTAAAGACTTGTTTTACATCTGTTGAGATATTTACATCTATTTACAATAATGTAATGCTGCCTCCTTAGCCTTGTGTATTTCCTAACCACAGGACCATTATATCATATCCCTCTGTTTCCACCAAATTATATATACAATTATTGTCTTGGGAAGAAAAAAATATACAAAACAGAAAAATGAGGCTTCCATTTGTTTGTCAAAAATTGTTTGTCAACAGGAGACGTGTGTGTAATCTTTTACAAATTTTGTTTTCTTTTCCAGAATCTAAAATTTGCTAGAATGCATAAAAGGCAAAGTGATTCAAGTTCAAAATTACATCAACTTGTTTTATAACTCCCTAAATTCAGTAACATTAAAAATTGGCCATTGTCAGTCAAAATTAAATTTTTCCAGTTTAAAAACATTTTCTTTTAAATACTATTTACAATGCCAAATGCTTATTATAATAAACTAAAAATTCTGCATTATAATAAAAATGTTAAATGCCTTCTTCTTTGTTTCCCACTAATTCAATCAAGTCAGTGCTCTACTGTTCTTGGAAGTCTAGCACATCATTAAAATAAAGAATACTGATGGCGTAGACTTTTTTTTTTTTTTAACAGACAAAGGTTATTTAGAAAAATAGATTCAAAAGGAAAAGTAGGGGCTGGGGCTGGGGCTCAGTGGTATGGTGTTCACTTAGCATGTGTAAAGGCCTGGGTTCCATCCTCAGTACTACATAAAAGTAAATAAATAAAATAAAAGTATTGTGTCCAACTACAACTAAAAAATAAATATTAAAAAAGGAAAAGTATATATGGAAATAAATATTAAATTAGCTGTATGCTTGTGTGCATACTTACAGCGTGAATTTTAATTTTATTTTAAGACAAAAAATGTTTCTAAGGTGTTCCTTCTCTTTCTTATGCATTTATGCAATGTAGAAATATAGTCTAAAAGAAATATGTTGGGGGGAAAGTTAAAATTTTTATTTCAAAACTGATTAAGTATTGGTTGAAAAAACGGGGAGGGGGGATTCTAATTTTATCTTCCAGTACCTAATCTAGATAATATTGCATAAAGATTAAGGAAGTTATAATTGTGAGTTTATGTGTTGTAGAAGTATGATTATGAATCACTTAAAATAGACCTTCAGTGGACCACCTGATAATTACCTCATTTACCACAGTACACATAGTAGAGATGAAGCCCTGAGAATTACAGAGGAAGAAATGGTATCTCAATAACTTTATTTAAAAGTGGATTTTAAAGTTGACATTTTCTTCACAATGAGAGTTTCAGGCAAATTGTGATAGGAGACACAGATAAAAATGCATTGAAAGGCACCTGTCAAAAATAATTTCACAGCACACTCATTAGCTGTATTTTTCAGGCCAGGGAGTAGTGTGCATATCTTAGAGGAGCTCAGTTTATCTTCAGATAAGGTGACATCTGTCATGCACTCCAGGACTGTATCAAATGCTCAGTTCTCCCATAAGATAAACAACAACTTAGATCTGTGTGACACCTTTTCTTCATGTTATTTTAAAAACTTATTCCCATAAAATTGTACAGCATTTTGAGAAAGAAATTGTCATAGACAGGGGGACTTTGGAATAATCTGGGTTGAACTTTCTGCACTGATTGACCAACTTTATCAACTCCTGAGGATCTTACCTAAGATTTCACCAACAATCTGGAACCTGTCCAGTTTGGCACAAATAGTCCCTAGATAATATATGATCTGATGAAACTTTATAATTAATTGTGTTGTGTTGATTATAGCAACTACTGCACTCTACTATGGAATTGTTCAACATATATTGTTGATTCAAATTTCTAATAATAATTAATAATATTAATGTTTTATTGAAAAACTATTATGTGTCAAGTATTATGATGGACAATTCATAAGTATTGTTTCATTTAATTCTCATAAAAATCCATTCAAGTACCATTGCTTCCAAAAATGAGGATTGTAATATGCCTAGTGTTAATTAGGTGGCGAACAGGGTTTTTCACTCAAATTTGTCAGACTGGAGCCATGAACTTTTTCCATTACTTGAGTGAATTCTCACCAATAGAGTCTGAAGATATACAGATAAAAAGACAGTCATTATCCTCAGAGAACTCACATTGCAATGAGAGAGATTACTTATGAAAAATAAAGTTAGAATACAATGCAAAACTGATTTAAGTCTTTCTCTTTGTTGACCTTTTGTTATTGGGTTTTCTTTTACTCAGCATTTCAATTTTCCCATAGAGGATGGTAATGCATATTTACTCAAAGAGTGGATAAATACTATATATACTACCATATGCTACTAAATCACACTTTTTAACAACATAGTCTGACAGAATAACTTTCTGGATTATATAAAATGAAATTTCTTGTAATGCTGGGGAAGATCTCGGGCTGTGAGTCAGGAGAAACATTCTTGATATTAAGCAGGGGCATATATAAGGAACAAAATATTTGGCTAAAGTTCAGCAAATTCCTGTTCCAAGCCAGAAATCTCTTAATCATATCATTTGATTTTCTTCCCATTAGATAATAGAATGAGGTTTAATTCTAATTTACCCATCAAACATTTACATGGTTGACTCCAACAGTAAGATTCAATTTTTATATTGATATAAAAAGAATGTAACTAATAGATGTATTATATTAAATAAGATGATATTAAATGAGATCATATGTGTGCAATACTTACTATAGTCCCAAGCACACAGTTAGTACTTAATACATGTTCCTTTAAATTGAGATTTAAAAAAAATCATTTCCATATATTCTGATAATTTCTATAAAATAAACCTGGGATGCCATAAGAAAAAGAAAGTAGTTTTGAAAAGCAGAAGACAATTGGTTTATTCCCAGATTTTTCTCTCACATTCTACTAAGCAAAAAGCAAGAGTTTGCCTTTGTAAGAGACAAAACAATGTATTGGTTAAGGGTTCAGATGTTGAACTAAATTGCTTTTTCCAATCCCTGGCTCTATCAATTACTATTTTGTGACCTTCCACATGTTATTTAAGTTTTTATATGTCTCAGTTCCTCTGCCTATAAAACTCGGTTAATAGTAGTTCTGGACCTGCTAAGTATGTTGTATTAAATGTATACAATAAGAAAAGGATTCAGAACTGCATGTGGTAAATTCGATAAAAACAGAAAATGAATGGGCATCATCTTTGTAGGCACTGCCACCTGTGGTAATAGAATCAACCTCTGAAGTTCAAATTCTCCAACTTGATTCATTTTTAAAGTTCCAGCCACTCTGCAGCGGAGTCTGTAATGCACATGGAGGTGTATTAATGGATGTGACTTGAGTAGTGTCATGAGAAAGCCCAAAGTTTCCCTTTACTTGGGCATCTAGTGTGATACAATGGCCAATATGAAGAAAAGAGCTAGAAGGTCATTCATAGAAGGTCATTCATGTCATGGGGGCTTGCTAAGGAGTGTGTCTGTGTGTGTGTGTGTGTCCTGTGTGTGTCTGTGTGTGTATGCATATATATATATATATATATATATATATATATATATATGCATTTATATGTGTGTGAGAATACATAAACATACATTTACACATGAAAGTAATTCAAAAATAATAAAATATGAAACCAATGAAGATTGTCATTTCGTAAAAAAAATGAACTAGAGGGAGCTGGGGCTGTAGCTCAGTGATAGAGCACTTGCCTTGCATGAGTGAGGTGCTGGGTTTGATCCTCAGCACCACATAAAAATAAATAAATAAATATATTGTACCAACTGCAACTAAAAACATTTAAAAAAAATGAATTAGACCTTTGGTATGAATCTGGAAGCATTACTAAGCATTTTCTCAAAGATGCCTATGATATCATCCATGAATACCCACTAAAATATGCAGAACAGAGCATGTGGGGGCTGAATTTCAGCTGATCACAAATCCATGAATCTTACCTCAGTGTTCCTGAGATGAGGGGTATACCAAACTCCAAATTATTAAAAAAAAAAAAAATGTATTGACCAGAGTGGAAGACATTTTGATTCCCCATTATTATTGGAATTTAGCATATTTCCAGTTAATAGAACTAGAAGCATGTCAAATTCTAGTTGCTTTATATTATTACAGCCCAGTGTTGGATAAGCCAAGTGGATACCTATTAGGAGACAATTTGAATTTAACACCATTTTTTTCGTAATTCCTATTGAAGTGAATGAAAAAGGAACAATAGTTGTTTTAGTCAGCTTTTTCACTGCTGGGACCAAAGCAAGAACAATTAGGGAAGATAAATTTATTTGGGGTTTAACAGTTTCAGAGGTGTTAGGGCATAGATGGCCTACTCCATTTTGGAGGGCTGAGGTTAGATAGAACATCATGGCGAAAGTGTGACAGAGGAAACAGCTGGAAACATGGCACCAGGAAGTAGAGAGAGAGAAAGAGAGACAGACAGACAGACAGAGAGAAATAGGGAGCAAGAGGGAGTGCTCCTGACCACAGACAAGATATATATACCTTAAAGGCACACCCCCAGGGACCCACCTCCCAGCCACCCTCTAGCTGCCTATAGTAAACACCCAGTTAATCCCTACCAGTGGATTATTGAACTGATTAGGTTAAAATTCTCATAACCCAATCATTTCACCTCTAAATTTTCTTGAATTGTTTCACATAGGAGCTTTTGGGGGTCCCTAATACCCAAATCATAACTGAACATGTAAATAACTTCAAATTTTAGGATAAATTTCTGGAGAAAATCCAATAGAATTTATCTGATAGGATAAATGACAGATGAGACAGGAAAGTAGAAAGGACCGAGGGCCTCACAATATATTGCAAATTAGAGAAAGTTCTCCCAGATAATAAAACCGAGCCCTAAGCTAACCACCACCTTAAAACTGCAAAGGAGAGCCTCGGTGCAGACGTTGGGGGTGTGGGGAGTGTCTAAGGAGGAATGGCTTCAAAGCTAAAGTACCTAAGAGTAAAAAGCATATTTTTGAGATTAGACATAATACTATACAAAACAGGTTAATAACTGTAAAATAAGAACAAGAATTTCTCCAGAACTCAGGGAAAAAGAAGAGGAGATAAATATGAAACTGTCATTAAAAAAATTAGAAGTAGGATGTTTGCCTTTCAAAGATACATATATGTGGAATAGGAATTTTAGAAAGAATGAAGAAAGCAAATTGGGGAAGCAATAATTTAATATATGATAAGAGACATTATCTTTGAGTGCTACAGTGTGTATCCAAAGGCCTATGTGTTGGAGGGTTGGTTCCCAGCCTGTGATGCAGGATTAGTAAGTGGTTGGAGCACTAGGAAGTGGGGCCTAGTGGAAGAGGCTAGGTCAGTGAGGGCATGCTCTTCAAGGGGATATTGGGACCTAGTACTTTCCTTTTTCGCTTTTTGTTCCCTGGTCACCATGAGGTGAATAATTTTCCTCTACCAAAAGCTCCCACTATGACTTGTTGTGCAACCAGAGGCCCGGAACAGAAATCTCTGGAACCATGAGCGAAATAAATGTCCCTTCTTTACATATTTATTATCTTAGGTATCTTTTTGCAGTAACTAAAATGGAACATAAGTCAAAAGAGAAGCTTGCTTTAATGAGAAAAATCTGAGTGCAGTAAAATTTAATATATAACTATAAATATGAATATATGCTAATATTCATGTGCATTTAAAACAAAAAGGGAAATAATAATAAGTTTATGCATTTATGCAATAAGAAATTTAAAACATTTATTGATAATTGTTCACCAGTATTTACAATAAAGTAAATAATATACAGTTGGGTAACATTCTGTTTACTAATACTGTAAAGACAGAACCTACATGTAAGGAATTAATTGGGGCAAAGATAAAACATGCAGGTCAATAATTTAGATATAAAAATTTGGTCACTTTTATGTGAGCAATTAGTATATTACGAATCTTCAGTTTTGATATTTTCTCTAATTGTTAATGATGTTAACCATCTTTTCATGTATTTAGTGAACATTTGTATTTCTTTTTTGTATAAATGATGTTTTCAAATTATTTTCAAATTTTCTGTTACTTTGTTTATTTTTCTTCTTGTTATTTTTGAACTCTCTATCCTCCTGCCTCAGCCTCCCAGCCACTGGGATTATAAGCGGGTGCCACCAAGCCAGGATATAATGTTTTTTATACTCTAGTGTTTTTTTAAGGTTGTAATTATACCCTGTCATACTTTTTTAGTAATCTGAAACTCATCTCTTTTTTTCTAAGTCTATCTAGTTAAATAAAATTTTGTAAACTTAATGTTTTCAAAGAAGCAACTTTTGGGGTTTGTTGCTTTCTCAAATAATATTTCTATTTTCCCTTCCTTCCTTCCTTCCTTCCTTCCTTCCTTCCTTCCTTCCTTTCTTTCTTTCTTTTATCCCTTCCTTCCTTCCTTCCTTCCTTCTTTCTGCTTATCTTGGGGGGTTTTTGCTATTATTTTTTAAGTTTCTTAAGCTGAAAGATTAAGATACAAGTTTTCTATGGTTCTTTTTTTTTTAAGGAGAAACTTTTTAAAAGTAAGCACTGATGAATTTTATACTAAACAATACACTTGTGCAACCTCTAAAATTTTGGTTTTCATTTTCACTTAACTTGAAAGTGTTTTTAATTCTTCTGATTATTCCTTTGACCTATTTTTAAACTAGCTTTGTGTTTTTTTTCTCATATTTCTGTGAATTTTCTGAATAGCCTTATGGTTTTGATTTCTAATTTTATTTCATTGTGTTTAGAGAACATACTTTGTATGGCTCCAATATTTTCAAATATATCTAAGCTTGCTTTATGTATAAACATACCTGCAGGAATATTCCATGTCTTCTGAGAAAAATGTGTATACTGCTGTTGTTGGTTTTGAGTATTCTGTAGATGTCTATTAAGTTCATTTGGTTTACAAGATTGGTTAAGTGTTCTCTTTTCCATTTAATCTTCAATCTAGAGTGTTCTTTTCATTGTTGAGAGTGAACTAATGAAGTCTCCAACCATATTGTTTCATCATTTATTTCCTTACACCAGTTTTGAGTATTTGCTTCAGATATTTTGGGGCTTTGTGACTAAGTGACTATGTATTTGTTATTTTCTTTTAAATATGACATGGACTATCATTACTATTTCTTGGTAGTGGTGTTTGTTTAATGAATTAACTACAGTAATTCTGTACAATCTTTATTTATGAATTATGGGAAGGCACTGTAGTCTCTATTTGATTGTACTCATTAGTTAACAATAGGTCACCAGTTTTCTCAAATGCCTATAACCAATCAATTTCCCAATCTGTGAGAATGGGTTCTTGTGTTTCCTGCCTTGACCTCAACACTCATCCAGATATTTTTTAAGTCTTCCTTAACTTTTCCTTCCTGTTTTGTGTGGAGCTTCATATATATCTCTGGGAGCTTATGGCCTTTTTAATACTTTCTTGAGCATGTTCTCAGCCCTACACATATCAGTTTCTTTCTAGATTACCAGGAATATATCAGAAGTTTTTCAAAGACCTTTGGAAGTCACATTCTTCAGCTTTTCCTTTCAAGCCTTTTGGTTAGTCTGTTCTTTGCCCAACTTTTGGCTTGTCTATTCCGTCCATTGCCTTGGGAAGCTGAAAATTTTAAAAGACTCACCTGTGAATGTTTTGAAAAAACATCCCCCTTTGAGAAGCTTTTAGACTTGGCAAGCTCCAGTCAGATCAAATAATAGCAAGCTTTTTGAGGAGAGACTTCCAGGTAATGACCTGACAGATCAGATAAGGGCAATTCTTGGAAATGAGGTCATGAAAGACTCCTGCTCTCTTCTATTCCTTCTCATACCTGAAATGCAAGCTGCTTTTTTACCAAGGATACTGACGGACTTGAGGACAGGAAATGGAACTAGGATAGGGACCACGATAAGATAAAATAAAATGCCACTGAAGTTATGGTTCTTATGGAGACTCGGCTATTTTTCTTGAATAAATGTTTCACAGGTGGCTTCTGACCTTTGGTTAGTTTCAACAGTCACGAAAACTTGCTTCAGACAACTTTTGCCAGTTTCCAAGTAGATTTTAAAGAGGGATAAATTTCTGCAGGTCCTCGCTCTTTCATTTTCATTGGTATCCCTCTACATAGAATTTCTTAAAGATAAAATGGAAATGCCAAATTACACATTAAATATGTTCATTGTTATGCAGAATAACAAGCTAAAACAATACTACTGTTTATCAGTATAACATTAGTAAACTTTTAATGTTTTCATCTTTCTGCTGTTTTTTTTTTCCTGGATTTTCTAGAAAATAATAAAATTGTGTCTTTTTATAGTATCAGTTCAAAATAAGTTTTGAAATAATAGTTTTAAAAGTTCAATGGCTGTGTTTCTTTAGCATCTTGGAGTTTTAATTCTATGTTCAGCATTACTTTCTGAGCATGCCTAAATTTTTGCTCTTTTTTAACTCCAGACACCCATCACACATCCCTTGGGAATAATTCACATAGATAAATACAGGAAAATAAAGAATCTATTTGAAAAAGTTTTGAGACCCACACTTTGAAGGTCAAAACCAAATCATCAAAATCTTCACAAAGAATGTAAATATGACACATTAAATACCACATGAATTTTAGTCTGCATATTATAATTACATGTCTTGAGCATCTTTATGTGTGTGGAAAAGAATGATCCAACCATAAAAAGCTTCCAAACCCAAATTATATCTATATATTGTTGTCATTTTCCAGAGATCATTATTATTAAATTAGCAGTATGCCTTATTTTAATTAAATCCAAATCCAAAGAAAATTGATTATTAATGTATGATCTGAGGATATCGCCCTTATATTTAAAATACTATTTAAACTACCATCCCCAAACCCTCGATATTTTAAGTGAGATGGAGTTCACTAAGCTAAAATACTTTTCCTGATTTCTCCCCAAGACAAGAGTACAAAAAGCAATCAATTCTAACTGTGACCTGTAGTGGCAAAAAATAAGAAAGCAGAGAGTTACCTGTCTTACACAAGCTGACACAAGCTGAGTCTGTTAAAATCTGAAGTTCTAACCATATGCAAATCATGAATATGTAATCAAAAATCAAAAATTAATTGTTTTAGTGTGTTTAATAACAATCAACTAAAGAATCTGTTCATAAACATGGGGAGTATGCACTAGTCTTTTATAAAGAGCAAAATTCAAGAAAACTATACAGTATCTGTAGTTGATGAAGTTTTTAAATAAAATCTAAAATCCTACATTTGTAAAAGAATGTTGAGAACAAAGTATGCAAGTTTTATTTTAATAGCTTAGGCAACAGCCAGTTAGTAGTGAAAATTATGAAAACTAAAATTTGTTGACTTGGTTAGTCTCTTTTATTTTGGTTTATAGCCATGAACTATAAAATTTATTTTACTACTCCCAACATCCTACAAAACTTTTCACTGATTTCACCTAATAGGGAAATATCCATTATTAATGACATATCTATATAGATACATTAAAATGAAGTCAATCTGGAAAACTCAGTTATAAAAATGTTATTAAATATTCAAACTTTTGCATTCCCTGCTATCAACTTATAAACACCAGATTGAGAACTAATGGCTTCTGTGAACAGCATAACAGTAGGAAAAAATAAGTCAACTAATTATAGTGCTGACTATGTGTACACTTATAGATTAATCCCTTCTAAACTGGTGGTCTTTTGCTATCTACTTAGCTAATTCATGTTTCTGTAATTATTAACTAACTAGTCAACAAGTTTTTCATCAGAATTGAAGCATTAGTTCTGTGAAAAAAAACAATGGTCTAAACATATACATTTATGTGTTTAATTTCAAATATATGCAATATATATATATATATATATATATATATATATATATATACACATATATATGATTTCAAAATAGGTGAATTTGAAGACTTAGGACATATGATAATTTAATTAAGATTTTATAATATCATCCTGACTCACTGAAGACTGCCTTACCAATCCTTCCCACAATCATTAAACTTAAGATTTTCTCAGTGATCTAAAGATGGTTTGGAAGATAGATTTTTAGGGGCTGGGGATGTGGCTCAAGCAGTAGCGCGCTCGCCTGGCATGCGTGCGACCCGGGTTCGAGCCTCAGCACCACGTACAGACAAAGATGTTGTGTCTGCCAAATACTAAAAAAAAAAAAAAGATAGATTTTTAGGAAAA
Organism: Callospermophilus lateralis; assembly: GCF_048772815.1. Classification (NCBI taxonomy): domain Eukaryota; kingdom Metazoa; phylum Chordata; class Mammalia; order Rodentia; family Sciuridae; genus Callospermophilus; species Callospermophilus lateralis. The sequence goes on from NC_135318.1 coordinate 64,594,902, forward strand.
AATCAACACTTGTGCTGATTTCAACCCTAACAATCAGAGATAAGATAACAAGATAATAGATTACAGAGAGTTTGCTTAAATTTCTGTTATAACCATTTTATGCCATAATGTATTTAGAGTACATTTATTTTATAAATTTATCATAAATGTATTTTAAAAGCTTAGTATGTGTGGGACTGGGGCTCAATGGTAGAGCACTCACCTAGCACGTGGGAGGCCCTGGGTTCGATCCTCAGCACCACATGAAAATAAATAAATAAGATAAAGATATATGTATTAAAAAAAGCTGAGTATGTGGAAAAAAATTGAGTCTGAAGAATAAGTATTGTGGAAAATATAGGACACATTCTAGTTTAATATTAGAAAGGTATACTCTGATTTTTTTGCCTATTGTAGATAGTTTATTTTTCAGTCTAGTTATTCACATGCACACTCAAACAAACATATATTTCTTTTAACCATAATTAAAGATTCACCATAGCTAATATGTGACCTTCTGCAAACATTTTTCTAGGAATGTGGTAAACCCTTTGATTTGTATATTCCTGTCTTATTTTAGCTGAGGTTATTTTATTTAAGATATATGATCTTTACCATTTCTGTTTGTGATAAAAATATTCTTAATAAACTCTACATTGGTTTTCTTGTGACTATTATTATGCATATTTGTACTTTTTTGTCTGCATTCTGAAAGCCTTTAAAAGTCTGTCTTTTATATTGGTGATTCAGTATTGCACAATGTAATTTTATGCAAGTTTACAATTTCTTTTTTTTTATTGGTTGTTCAAAACATTACAAAGCTCTACAATTTCTAATAAAAATTTATTTTAGCTACCTCTGAGTTCATCTTTAAATAGTTCCTTTTTAATTTTATTCTGTTATTATATCTCAATTTGTGTACTTGTCCTCAAGCATAGACATGGTCCATTAAATATAAATCCATATCAGCCTTTGTAATAGTACAGGTATGTGGTTGTGTTGGTTCATAAAACCTACCTTCTTGGGACCAGCTGATAAGCGTCATCATATCTGTAGGTAGAAAGTGCATTTTTGTCCTCAGTGCCCTGAAGACTTCCCACTGTTGACATAGACTTTATCATTTGAGAATTAGCAGTAATAAGATAATATCTTTTCTCTCCCCTACTACTTGGAATTATGGTAACCCAAGGTTAAGGGTTGAATTGTCTTGAATTGCTTCTGTTACTAAATTTATGTTAATCTTTCTGGTGACTACATTTCTAAGTTTCACAATCCTGAATTTTTCTTACTCAGATTTATGCGTGTGTGTGTGTGTGTGTGTGTGTGTGTGTGTGTGATTTATCACACTTTGCTGAGTGGATTTACCACTGTGAGTTAGGTTATGAAATGTAAGTACAAGGAGAGGTTCTGATATGGAAAAGAGGGAAGGAGAGCTGCTGTTCTAAAATATTAGAATGACAGCAGATCAATGGCTTAAGATCTGGATTTCCTGAACTAAGAGTCAGACAAAGCTGAGAATGGATTTTCCTATAATACCCAGTTAGCACTGCAAAGATGGGCAAGAATTTGAGGTACTCAAATAAATTTCATTAAGTTATGGCTTAAAGGTAGTCAGATACATTGGCAAAAATTTGTCTTAAATTTTACTTTTTTTTCAGGGTTTAATGTGATCTTGCTCTTTATTTTATTCAGTACATATTTCAATGGAGATGTAGTTGACATCATGTGCAGACTCATACCTATTTCCAAATAAAATGCTCCTTAATCATGGAAGCAGACCAACATTGTCACATAAAAATTAAATATTTATTTTATTTTATTAGCATTAACAATGTTTTTAGACCTACTAATTAGGAGGTGAGATGCTTCTGCTAATACCTGTCACTATAAAGTTGAAATAGATTGACATACAGTGCCTACTTTTAGAACATACATAAAAATTGATATTTGAAGGAATAATTTTGTTCCTAAAAGGGCTATTTTTTTATTATTATTTCTTCAATTGGTGAAGCTTAGACTTCATCACAAAACAAGTAGAATTCTATGTTTGTTTCTTTATTTGTCTTGGGAAGGAAACCAGAAGTTAAATTGTTTTAAATTCCTCCCAACTAAGTAGCGCCTTAGCTTTATATTTAGTTTACATGTCATAAAAATTTGCAACTTGCTTCACTGAAATCTAGAGGAAATAACCAGGGTGGCAATAACATTACTACTTATGATCCCCTTATAAAATTTCCATAGCAATAAGTTCTATATACCTCACACATGCAAATAGTATCCAAATGTGATAATCAGAATTAATCAGAATCAAAACTAGTTTTCAATTTTGTTTTAAATAAAGTGTGATGAGGAGTTAAACTGGTTTGTAATAGGGCCATTCCAAAATCTGGTATAGACTTGCTTCCAAAACCTGTTTCCATTTATTTCAGTACTTTTTTTTTTAAGCACTATGTTGATCAGTGAGGCTTTTGACATTTACATAAAGCAAAAAGGCATTTTCATTCTCTTGGAGCTATTCTTCGAAGAGAAAGATGGTGCAGCTAGGGAAAACATTAATTAGAAGCTCATCTAACATAAATGGCTTGTCACTGAGTTACACTACTTAGCAGAACTTCCACTGTCCTTGGAAGATCGAAAAATTCCTTCAGTGCTTGGTTCTAACAGGAGAAGTTAACTACTCTAATTTGTAGGGATACATATTATGCACAGGCTGCAATGTATTTGCATATTTTAAATACTTTAAAGAATATTTCACCAAATGAATCCCTTATGTAATATAATTTAGTTCACAGGTTGAAAAATGGGATAACAGTTTCAGTTTGCTGTCACTCTCCTCATGCTGAAAGTATAGCTGGAGAATAAAATAAGCAGTGCATAAAAACAGATATTACAGTTAACAACTGCCATGATTATAAAAGGGATACACTGCACTGTTTTTGCTTATTTATAACAAATGAGCATAACTATCTTCTTGTGTTTCTTTGGGGAATAGGATTAATTTCTTTTGCTACATTGCAATGAAGCATGGGTAATGTCATTGAATGTGTGTCTAAATGACCCTAAAATATTACATTAGTAGAAATGATGGGATAAAAGTCATGCAAATGAACAAGATGCTTATGTCCCCCACATTCTTTAGTTTCACATTGCATGATAATGAGATAACTCTGTCATTGTTCAAACTACCCATGGATGCCAGTTTATTTGCGAAAGTGTCTTTGAACAAAGCAGAAAATTGTAAGAGCTTTATTACTTGATCTGTGCTGGATTTATAAGTACCCAAATTTGCATCAGTGTATCCCTTTATCAACCATTTCCCTCTTCTTCTCTCTGTTTATTCTAACAATAATTATGTTAAACAAAGATGAAAAGCAGCAATTCTAGGACAGGGAATACAACAATTGCAACCTCTCTTCTTCAACAGATTATTTGTTGGGCAGTATATAGATGGTCTAAAAATCCAACACATTTTCCTACCTTTACATTAGTCTGTAGATATAGTATCTAACCATGTGAAAAAATTGCACAAAAATAGAACATCAGATAACTTACATATTGATCTATGACCATGATATAGGGACTTCTTTTCATGTATCAAGTTATATTATCACTTATAATAGAAGTATCAATAAATTGTTCCATAGATTTCACTAAGTGTCTTAAAATTATATCTCTTAAATAACTATTATCAATGAAAAGATATAAACTGATATAATCTTAATCTTACTTTTTATTTCCATTCTAGGGACCTAAGTCTTAGTGCATCCTAAGAGAACTATTCATCAGACATGTCAGAGATATTTTTCAGTTCTTCCAGGAACTGTTTAGAATTAGGTCAGAAATTTTAGGAAATTATGGTGTGAATATAATCACCTGCAATAATTTATAAGTGTTGTTACCTCTACAGAGCTACCTGTGGACCACAGTGGAAAACCCAGTTGAGTAGGACTGTCCTCTAAGATTCTCAGCAGGGTTCCCCAACTACGGTTTAGTAATTGCTGAAATAATTCCCGTACACAAGACTTACAAGGATGTCCAGTAGCAAAAATAGGGCTCTTGTTGAGAGGTTATAGGAACTAGGAGAAAAGAGAAACTCCACAAACTCTACGTGGTCACTTTTCACATGTGTAGAATATACTTAGCAACAACCTCTAGAAACAATACATTGACCAAGATTGAAGGAGTTTAAGTTTTGATTAATGAGGAAGTTACATGGAACACATCCATTGTACTTAGTACATGTCAAACAATTAATCTTCATAGTCCCCAGCAACAAAGGGGGCATTATATTTTTAAGTGAAGAAAGAGACACACAATGAAGTAAAATAATGTGCCTCCTTGCATTTCCATCAGTATCTTTTATAATCCCAGTTTCCCAAAACTTCTTGGCAGTGAACTCCAGACTTCTTTCTGAAATACTTAACTATTCTTTTATAACTCTGCAAGCAAAACATTCTTTGTGACTGTTTTGTTTTTGTCTTTTTTATTTGAGGCAATAAATAACATTGTCATTGACTTTTTATATAGACTCCCCATGAGTCATCTGAGATTTCATTAAGAAGTCTGTCATCTTTGTGGCTGAATAAAACTCCATTGTGTGTGTGTGTGTGTGTGTGTGTGTGTGTGTGTGGTGTGTGTGTGTGTGTATATATATATATATATATATATATATATACCACATTTTCTTTATCCATTCATCTATTGATGGACACCTAGAATGGTTCCATCGTTTGGCTACTGTGAATGGTGCTGTTATGTATCACTATAGAGTGATGACTTTAATTCTTTAGGATAAATGTCAAGAAGTGGTATAGCTTTAAAAAATAATTCTGTCATTTTGCAACTTAACATATGCTATAAACAAATTTAGTAAGGACTGGAAGTGCTGAATTTGGTTCTGTTAGTTTCTCTTATTATTTTTTTCATACCCAGTTTTTTTCTAAAACAATAACACATCCAGGGAAAAGGTATTATTGAAATACACACACATACACACACACACACACACAAGTTCTGTGATCTAGTTAATGACAGAGGAGTTAGAAGCAAAGAATTTAAAAAATAGCAAAGTAACTGAGGTGACCTTGATATTCATTGATTATAGACTATTAATTTAAAGCAATACTTTATTAACATAAAAAGTCTTTGTATGCTTAAGCTTGAACCATTAATGTAGAACAATTGCCACAATTTTGTGGACAGGCTGATTTTTAGGGACCTTGGCAAAAATCTGATTATCAAATAACACATAGAGTACCATGTACAAACCTTGTATAACAAGCAAGAGACTATGGAAAATATTTACAGACTTCTGTAAAATTTCCTTTTCATTGACAAAAAAAAAACTTATCCAAATGATTTTCAGCTATTCAAGGTGCTATAAAGAGCATAGAAAGAATAGCTTATTAACAACCAAAATTGATTTTTCAAAGTTATGGAGGCTAGGAAGTCCAAGATTTAGCTCTTGCAGATTGTCTTTCCTGAGTTCTCTCTTCCTATCTTATAGATGGTGCCTTCTTGACATTGTCTCACATGGTAGTAATGGAAAAAGAGCTCTTTTGGGAATGTTTTATACATGTATTAAAACCATTTTTGAGAATTCAGGTCTCATGACCTAATCACAACCTAGTATTATTGCACTGAGAATTAAGACTTTAAAATAAGAATTTTGGAGATACAGATATTTGGATCATAGCAAATACATATATATATATATATATATATATATATATATATATATATATATATATATATATATAAAATACAGCAAACAAGGAAATATGTCTCTTGTCTCTTGTATCAGTAATAGATTTGGGATTTATGCATACCCAAAGTTTTAAAATTTTTTCATGAAGCTTAATCTAAGAAATGGAATCGTGAATTGCATGATAGTTTTGCATGAAGATCAGTGAACTATGAGCTACAGGCCAAATAGGGATGAGTGCCTATCTCTGTATATGCAGTTTTATTGAAACACAACTTTGCCTATTGATTTACATAATATGGGGCTACAATTACCAGACAGTTGTCATGTTGAATAGTTAGGACAGGGATCTTAAGATTTTCAAGCCTAAAGGATTTATCATGTACTCCTTATCTAAAAAATTATTCTGATTCTGGGTCTTGCTGTTTTATGAAGCAAAACAAATATTAATTAAAAGTTAGGCAAGTACAATTCATTAAATGATAGGATAATGGTGATTTTTTTCCCCATTCTTCCATTTTCTTCTTTCTAGTTTTCTGTGTATTCTATTTCTTTGAAATGTTCATGTATAATTCCTATCATAGAAAATATAATTTTAATTTGGTTCCATTTTAAATATTCATTTTATAATAGGAATATATTTTTAAAAGCACTTTAAAATTGTTTGCTTAATTTTCTTTTTCTTTTTTTTTGCAGTACCAGTTTTTCCACCACTGAGTACATCTTCAGCCATTTTAATTTTTCTCAGCCTCATGAGTTACTGGAATTGTAGGCATGCACCACCACCTCCAGTTTCTTTGTTCTCCTTTTCAACAAAATTTCTCATAAAATATTTTTCAAAATGGTAGAGCTGATCTAGGCAACAACCCTCAACCATTCCACACCCCAGAAAGGAAGCAGTTGACCAGAGAAGTAGGTGACCAAGATAATACTATGAAACTCAATGTTTCTCAATTTAAGATTAAGAGGGGCTTAGAGTTTGGCTTCCAGAGAAGAAAATAATGACAGAATTCCTTGACTTCCAGTGTGGGGTCAGGCAGGAGGTGTAACAAAGAGAGAGAGAGGAAGAGGAAAAGCCCATAAGTTTACTTCCTTCATGACAATGGAAAAGAAAAGCAGAGCAAGTTAAAATAACATGGGAGTGGGAGCTGCAAAGACAGTGAAGGAGATCAAATGGTTAAACCAAATTGTGGACTGAAAGTTGTACTGGGCTGGACAGTCATTTTGGAGAGTCCACAACTAGTCAAAGTCCTTTGAAGAAATTAGATCAACACAGCTTCTGTTCACCTTCAGATAGCAACAAATAAAAACAGAGAGAATACCTCAGAAATGGGTTGTCTCAGTAATCTGTCTGGATGGAAATTGTAAAGGGATCCCTATTAGATCAACATAAGCAGCAAACGACACAGCTGTACCACTCCTTGGTATCCTGAAAAACTAAAATCTTCATACTAGCAGGAGAACTTCAATTTTAAAGTTAGCCTCAACAATTTATTGAAGCCATAAGAAATTTAATGAGATCCGATCTCAAAATAAAAGAAATTTAAAGGGCCCGAATGTAGCTCAGTGTTTAAATGCCCCTGGGTTCAATACCTAGTATATATAGATACATACATACATACATACATACATAATAGAAATTCAATTAAAACTTTAAAAATAAGAATAAAAAATAAGATCTGCATACATAATGATATAGGCACATCAATGTTTCATAACAGCACAATTCACAATATCCAAATTATGGAACTAGCCAGAATCCCATCAACAGATGAATGGATAAAGTATGGTGTTCTATAAACACACACACACACACACACACACACACACACACAATGGAGTTTTTCTCAGCTATAAAAAAGAGTGAAATTTTGGCATTAGGTAGTAGATAAATAGAACTGGAAAACAGCATGCTAAATGAAATAAACCAGACCCAGGCAGTCAAGAGTCTAATGTTTTCTCTCCTATGTAGAAGTTAGACCCAAATAAGGGAAAAGATGGGGGAGGGAATCCTATGAAAATAGAAGGGTAATCAGTGGAGTAGAGGAAGAGGCTGAGGAAGAGGAGGAAGAGAAAGGAAAGTGAGGAAATGTGGAATTAAATTGACCAGATTGTCCTGTGTAAATATATGACTATACCATAGTGAATTTCACCTTTATGTATATGTCTAAAGCACTGATTAAAAAAAAAAAACTAAATAAATACAAGGAAGACCAATAGGGTAGAGGAAGAGGAAACAGGGGAAACGGGCAGGTGACAGATAGGATGTACTGGGGACTGAAGCAGAGCAAATTATATTCTAAACATGTATGATTATGTGAAAATTAGCCCCATTATTAGATATAACTATAATTTACTAACAAAAATATAAAAATATTCCCTAAAACGATTATTTATGTTTTCTTGTCTCTAATTCTTTAATTCACATTCTTTTTTTAATGTTTTCCTAGTTTCACTCCCACAAAAATGTTAAAATTGGTCTCATCAAAGTCTTCAATGCATCTACATTGTCCAATTCAATATTTATTTCTCAATTGTTTTACTTGACCTTTTAGCAACATTTGAAAGAGTTGATCAGTCCTTTTTCCTTGAAATTTTTTTAGTATTTGCCTTCTAGGATTTCATTCACATCTATTTTCCTCCTATATAACTGGTTTCTACTTTTAATCTCTTTTTCTGACTTTTCCTTGGCTTTCCACCTCTTCGGAATAGCTAATTGCCTTTGGACTCTGTCCTTGATCACATTTCTAAATCTATACCCATTTGTTCACACCCCACCCATGTCTCACTGTATCCTTAAGTTATTCTGGAACACCAGCCCTATATTTATTTCCTTTTAGACATCTCCACTTGAGAGTCCAATGGGACGTCTGAAATTTAACCTAATATTGAACTACTGATAGCTCTTCTAACCCAGATTGACTTTTCTAGCATCCACTCTATCTCAGCGATGGAAACCACATTTTCTGTCATGTAAGTAAATCTTTGAAGTTATCCTTGACTCTTCATTGTCTCACACTTCATTTTTTTTCATTACTTTTTTATTTATGTAAGACAATGGAATTCATTACAATTCTTATTACACATATAGAACACAATGTTTTTATGTCTGGTTGTATACAAAGTATATTCACACCAATTCATGCCTTCATAAATGTACTTTCGATAATAATGATCACCACGTTCCACCATTATTTCTAACCCTATACCCCCTCCATTCTCCTCCAACCACTCTGCCCTATCTAGAGTTGGTCTATTCCTCCCATGCTCCCCCTCCCTATCCCACTATGAATCAGCCTCCTTATATCAAAGAAAGCATTTGGCATTTGGTTATTTAGGATTGGCTAACTTCATTTAGCATTATCTATCCATTTACCTGCAAATGCCATGATTTTATTCTCTTTTATTTTTGAGTAATATTCCACTGTGTGTGTGTGTACGCCACATTTTTTTTTTGTCCTTTCATCTATTGAAGGGCATCTAGGTTGGTTCCACAGTTTAGCTATTGCAAATTGTGCTGCTATAAACACTGATGTGGCTGTGTCCCTGTAGTATACTGTTTTAAGTTTTTTGGATATAGGCTCAATAAATGGGCCAAGGACCTGAACAGATGATTCTCAGATGATGATATACAATCAATCAACAAATATATGAAGAAATATTCATCATAACTAGCAATTAGAGAAATGCAAATCAAACCACTCTAAGATTTCATCTCACTCCAATCAGAATGGCAGCTATTAGGAATACAAGCAACAATAAGTGTTGGCACATTGCTGGTGAGACTGCAAACTGGTGCAGCCAATATGGAAAGCAGTATGGAGATTTCTTAGAAAATTGGGAATGGAATCACATCCCATTTTAACAAAAAATAACAACTTCACCTTTAATTTATGGACAAAATTTAAGCATCACAACTTTTACAAGCAAAGCAGCTAATGTTGCACTATCTTCTCTTCTTGCTCTCAAGGTAGTTTTAATGCTTATAATGCCCTATGTGATCAGCCCCCTGGTAACTCTCAGTCTAGTATAATTTTTCTCCTTTCTACCACACCAACTCTACCTTAATAGGAAATTTTCTTCATTATTGGGGCATTCATTCTTGCTAGTCTCTCTGCCCACATCCCTCACATCCCTACCAACCAATAAATGCCTGCATCGTCAGATTCATGCTTGGTAACTCCCTCAATTTTTTCTTTTCATCTAATTCCCATCCTGTACTTTTAATTGATCCTCTTAATCCTACTCTGTATTTGCTATGGATTATTGCATTTAGTATCTGATGTTGTAGTCTAGAATTTGCTTTTTGATTTTTTATATTATCTGTCCTTCTGATAGATCAACCCCATAAAGAGAATAATCTTCATATTTTTCCATGAATATGTCAAACAGTACCTGACAATAGTATGTGTGTATACGCATATGTATACATATATATTTATAAGAAATAAACATGTATACATGTGCACATAGAGTCAAACATGTCTACCTATCCTTCACACTAGAAGAATTCAGGTGTTCATCACTTTCAAAAGTTTTACTGTGAAGAAATATTTCTCTTCAATAAATGGCAAATATATTTTCAAGTTCAGGATCCAGTATATTTTTTCCAAATCTGACATTTCAGTGACAGTTTATCAGTTGGAAACACATTCTGGATAGGTTTTTAAAAATGTTCAAGACATAATTTTCTGATAATACTGTATATTGAAGAGTGGTTCAACTTTCTTGCCTTGGGCGATTGCTGAGCCATCTAAATATCCTCCTCAACCAATCAGATATACTCATCCCAGGAAGCAATATTCCAATAGTAATAGCTACAAAATCCATTAGAAAATTTACAAAGATATGTTTATTCAGTTTTTTTAATTACCAAAAAACTAAAAATAAAACTATTGTCAAAATTCTTTTTTAATGGAGATTATCATCTCACAATCCATATATATTTTCTGAAAGACTTGAGGTCAATAGCCTTAAATATATCTATATCTATGTTTCATCTTTGCTTTATATTTTTCTTTTGTTGACTATTTACTCCTTCCTATCATTCGAGAAGATAAATAGGTCCCAAAGGAGTGTTGCTTCTGTTGAAGGCATTTTCTCATCTCTGTCTTAATTTTTTCAATCCATCATACTTCATGTGAGATTGTAGGAAATTCATGTGCCTTTTTGGATTTTCTTCTGATGCAGATTTCATTTTGTTTTTCTCTATTGCTTGCATTGTTTTAAAAAATACTACAATTAGGGCTGTAGCTGTAGCTCAGTGGTAAAGCTCTTGCCTTGCATGTGTGACCCACTGAGTTCAATCTTCAGAACCACATAAAAGTAAATAAATATACTGTGTGTTCATCTACAACTAAAAAAAAGTTTTAAAAATTACTATAATTAATTTTTTTGAGCACCTTTGATGTGAATAACATTAAACTAAATGCTGAGATGGACCAATATTTACAAAACTTAAAGACCTTAGTATCTTGCTTTATTTTATTCTTTTCATAAATTTTGTCATAGAAACAATTGTTAATTTCCATGATACTGCAATCATAAAGTTCAGGGAGAATTTGCATGGCATCTACTATTGAAAGCAACTATACAACTTAAAGTTAACTTAAAATTTGATTTGGAAAAATAAGCCCAGAATAGCCAATGCAATTCTTAGCAAGAAAAGTAAAGCAAGAGGCATCACAACCAGAACTTAAATATTACTAAAGAACAATAGTAACAAAACATTATGGTATTGGAACCAAAACATACATGAAGTCCAACGGAACAGAATAGAAGACACAGAGATAAACCCACATAAAACAGCTATTTTTTATTAGACAAAGGCACCATAAACATACATTGGAGAAATATAACCTCTTCAACAAATGGTGGTAGGAAAACTGGAAATCCATATTATCAGAATGAAATTCAACATCAATCTCATACCCTACATAAAACTCAACTCAAAGGATATCAAATACCTAGGCATTAGACCAGAGAACATGAATCTACTAGAATAAAATATTGAGAACTTTCCATCACATCATCTTAGAAACCAGCTTTCTCAACAAGACTCCTAAAGTGCAAAGGATAGAATCATGAATCAATAAATGGATGGTATCAAGCTAAGAAGTTTCTTCACAGCAAAGAATCAAGAATGTTTAGAGAGATCCTACAGAATAGGAGAAAATCATTGCCACCTGTACTTCAGATAATCTCCATTAGTCTCCAGGATATACAGAGGACTGAAAAAAATTGATAAAAAACAAATAACACAAAAATAAATGGGCAAAGAAACTGAATGGGCACTTCACAGAAGAAAAAATTTGAATAGTTAACAAATATATGAAAAAATGTTCAACATCTCTAGCTATTAGAGAAATGCCAATTAAAACAACACTGAGATTCCATCTTATTCCTGTGATAATGGCAATTATAAGAATACAAGTAACAGCAAATGTTGGTGAGGATGTAAAGGAAAAGGTTCACACATATATTGCTGGTAGGACAACAAATTGTGCAACCACTCTGGAAAGCGCTATGGAGATTCCTCAGAAAACTTGGAATGAAACCACCATTTGACATAATTATCCCACTCCTTACTATATATCCAAAGGACTTAAAATCAGCACACTGTGATGCAGCTAAGCTATGAAACCAACCTAGTGGCCCTTCAACAGATGAATGGATAAAGAAAGTGTAGTAATATGTACAATGGAATATTACTCATCCATAAAGAAGAATGACATTATGGCATTTGCCGGTAAATGAATGGAAGTGAAGACTATCATGCTAAGTGAAATAAGCTAACCTCCCCAAACTGAGGGCCAAATGTTCTCTCTGATGTGAGGATGCTAACACACAATAATGGAAGAGGTGGGAAGACTAGAATTTCCTTGGATTAGATAAAGGAGAATGGAGGGAAGGAAGAGGGGATAAATATACAAAGACAACAGAATGAATATGACATAACTTTAATATGCCTATGTATGTATACAAGACAAGTGAAACTCAACATCATGAATAACCAGAAGAATGGGATCCTAATTAGAATAAGTTATACTCCATGTACATATACGTAATATGTCAAAATACATTCTACTTTCACGTGTATCTAAAAAGAACAAATAAAAAAAAGGAAAAAGAATAATTTTATTCAAAAGAGCACCATTTGAATACAGTATACAGGTCAGGGCAGAAAATTGCTTTTGTCTCAATAAACTGAAAATTAGTAACAATGAATCCAATGTGTGAAAACATATTCTTGTACTTGTATTTTAAAATGTGGCCCACATCTTTAGTTCTGACATTAATGTCAGAGAAAAAAATCCTATACTGAATATATTTTTCTGTGATTATAAGAATTTCATTACTTCTCATGATATTTTGTGCATCTGCTCTTAAAAAACACAAATTTTCTGCCAAAAAAACTATATACACAAAGCAAGCAATATTTTACCTTTTATTTTTTATGATCTATTCATTGGGAGAGTAGTTTATTATATGTATTATATTTGTAATAATTTCAAAATTTTTAAATATTCCAAAAATGGTTAAAATAAGTCAAGCTGACATGCTTTTATTTTTAGGGTCTATTTTATTAATTAAATACTTTTAACTATTCCTTTTGATCAAAATTAAAATATTATATTTATGTGTGTATATATATATATATATGTTTTGGGGTTAATATTTCCAAATTTCTTTACTATTAAGACTTGGAAAACTCCATGCCTTCAAATTTCCATACATTGAAAGTCAGATGGTGTAAATTCCATGGAACACAAAAGCTCACAAAATGTAGTAGAGGATTACGGTTTAGATCTGAAATGTCCTCCAGAAAATTCATGCATTGAAATCATGGTCCATAATATGCCAAGTTTCCGATGTAGAGCTTTGAGAGAATATTTTGATCTTATGAGGGCAGAAAACTTCAGTGGGTTAATCCATTTCATGAATCAATGATTTGAATTAACTCTTGGGTAGTAATCATAGGTAGATAGGGTGTGTGGTTAGAGGAAGGAGGTCACTGGGTATATGGACTTAGGAAATATATCTATCCATGGCTCCTTTCCCCTCTTTCTTTGCTTCCCAGATGCCATAAGCTAATAATCTTCCTCTGCCTTATCCTTCTGCCATGATGTTTCTATCTTGGAGTGAATAGACCATGAAGAGAACTTCTTAAACTGTGAGCCAAAAAAAAAAAAAAATCTCTCCTCCTCTAAGATATTATTGTCAGTGTTGTTATGATTTAGATGTGAGGAGTCCTCCAACAGCTCACATGTAAAACAATGCAAGATGGTGTGGAGGAGAACTGATTGGGTTATAGTCCTAACATAATCAGTGAATTAATACCGGAGAGGATTAACTGAGCAATAAATGGAGGCAAGTGGGGGTGTGACTGGAGGAAGTCATTTATTAAGGATGTTGTGTTGGGGTATATATTTTGTATCTGGAGACAGGATTCTCTCTGCTTTCTGATTACCATGTTAGCTTCTTTCCCTTGCCACCCTCTCCTTCCATGATGTTCAATCCTCACAAGCCCTGAGGAATGGAACTTTGCCATTTATGGACTAAGAACTCTGAAACTGTGAGCCCTCAAATAGACGTTTCCTTCTCTACAATTGTTCTGGTTGGGTTTTTTAGTCACAGTGGTGAAAAAGCTGACTAGAACAGGTGTTATGGTTTATATATGAGATGTCTTCCAAAAACTCATGTTGTGAGAATGCAAGAATGCTCAGAGATCAGATGCTTACATCAGGAGAGTTTTAATCTAATCAGTGGACTGGCTACTGAGACAGTTAACTGAGTGGTAACTGTAGTCAGGTAGGATGTGGAAGGAAGAAGTAGGCCACTAGGGTTGTGCCTTTGGTAAGGGGTATGTTTTGTCACTGGTGAGCACAGTTCTCTTTATCCTTCCAACTTGCCATGTCCTGAGCTATTTTCCTCCACTCCATTGTCCCCGTATGATGTTCTGCTTCACCTTGGGTCCAGGGCTATGGAGTCCACCAACCATGGGCTGAACCTCTGAAGTCTTACCTTACTCTATGGAATTCTTGTCAGAATAAAACATCAGGTATTTTGGACTCAGTGATGAAAAGCTAAATAACACACAGGGTAATGGCTCAGTTTCACAGAGCTGAATGAGTAGTCCCATGGAGTAAAGGATCTTTTCAATCAGAGGCTGTGGAGCATGCTACATGCAAGGGGTCTTGAGGAGTGTTTATACTTGCTGAGATCCCACATCCTAAGGGACTCTGAAGGTTTTACTGGCAAAAGCATTGAAACAATACAAGAAGTTTCAAAGAGTCCAGTTCAGAAGCTGTAGTCAGTAGAAAATCATCCATACATTCCATACATCCACACATGATTTTTAGCTTTGGGAATCATTAAGCTAGCCAAAAAGAATAACAGCGACAGGGTATGGGAGGCTAGTCCTGGCAAATATTCAATATTCAACTATCAAAAAAAAAAGTAAGTTGCTCTCCTATTTCTACTGC